>NC_138581.1:15519246-15837046 GCF_964289735.1 Phaethon aethereus
AGCTTTATATGCCGTTCGGCAGGGCCCGAAGGAAGCCCCCTCAGAATTCTTGGACAAGCTACGAGACACTATGAGGCGGCACACTCCTCTGGACCCAGGATCGGAAATAGGGATACAGCAGTTAGTGTCTCTATTCATAGGGCAGTCAGCAAGTTATATCCGGAGAAAGCTGCCGAAATTGAGACAGACAGAAAGCAGAAATTTGGAGACTCTATTAGATGAAGCTTGGAGAGTGTTTAGCAATAGAGAAGAGGAGGATCGGAGGAAGGACAAACGGGCACTGGTAGCAGCGCTGCAAGAGAGTAAGGGATTTAGAGGTATGGGACCTGGGAGACCGAGACTTTAGAAAAGAACCAGTGTGCGTGGTGTAAACAAAGGGGACATTGGAGAAATGAATGTCCAGAGAGACAGAAAGGGAAAAGGAGAATACAGGCCCATGTCAAAGAAGATTGACAGGGACCCGGGGAATCTACCCTAGCAGATCCACTGGTTATACTGAAGCTAGGGAAACAACAACAGAGTATAGAATTTTTAGTTGATACTGGGGCAACATTTTCGGTTTTAAACCAAGCTTTAACACCTACAGATGATGATTTTGTAACCATAAAGGGAGCTACTGGCCAAAGTGAAAAGGCGTACTTTTTAAAACCTCTCAAATTTAGATTGGGAAAACAATTGGGAATACACAAATTCTTATATATGCCTAACTCACCAAAACCTCTATTGGGGTTTCCAAATGGGGACTCGAACCCCTTATGCAGATGGGATCAGAATCCCTTATTCTCCAAATGGGGACTTAAACCCCTAATACAAACAGAGGGGATTCAATCCCCTTATACAAACAAATAGGTACCTGTCCTGGTTTCAGCCAGGATAGAGTTGGTTTTCTTCACAGAAGCTAGTGTGAGGCTATGTTTTGGATTTGGGATGAGAAAATGTTGATAGCGTACTGATGTTTTGAGCTGGTGCTAAGTAGTCAAGGACAGTCCAGCTTCTCATGCTGGACTGCTAGCAAGAAGGCTGGGGGTGCATGGGAAGCTGGGAAGGGACACAGCTGGGACAGCTGACCCAGGCTGGCCAAAGAGATATTCCCTACCATGTAACGTCATGCCCAGTACATAAACTGGAGTTAGCCGGGGGGAGGGAATCGCTGCTCGGGGATGGGCTATCAATCACTGGGTGGTGAGCAATTGCTGTATTGGGCATCACTTGTTCTTGTACATTCCTTTGTCGGTATTATTATTGTTGTTATCATTGTTGTTTCCTTCTCTCTTTCTGTCCTATTAAACTGTTTTTATCTCAACCCACAAGTTTTTTCCCAATTCTCTCCCCCGTCCACTGGGGGAGGGGAGAGTGAGCGAGCAGCTGCGTGGTCCTTCGTTGCCAGCTGGGGCTAAACCACGACAGTACCTTACTTAAAATGCCAAATAACCGAATGCCGAATAACCAAATAATCAAATGTATACCTGTTAGGTGCTAGCAAGCCAGTATACGCCGACCTGCGCGACTCATTTCACGTCTTATGGACGGTTCCCAAACCCGACCCAACAACATCAAAGTCCCGTTTCAGTATACATGGTCGAGCAGCACTTTTCCATTTACTTGCAGGTGTGCCCCAACAAAAGAAGGGACGAGGAGTACGATGGAGTGGGGACCTAAAAAGTGTTGACCTGAAGTATGAACTGTACTTAAGTGGAATGGACAAGCTGCACAGAACTTGAATGTGGCCACATCAGTTAACTTGGATATGCTCAGACAGGACTATTACAGATCTGTTAAACCCTATTCAGCCCGGTCTGCAATGTACTTTGGGAGTACCATCATTATGCTCTTCTTATTACTCTGAAAAATGTATTTCTCAAGGGCTGTGGCATGCCCATACCAAACAAAGTACAGATGTTACCGATTGGACTGTATCCCAGAAATTAGCAGTATGGTCTGAAGGATTCTTTGGATTAGGAATAGGTCACCTTAAAACTAGAATTATGTTGTCCAATTTAACTGCACAGGTGGAAACATTAGCAGGCCTTACTAATGAATATTTTGAATTGCTCAATACCAAAGTGCAAACAGTCTCAAAAGTCGCACTTCAAAACCGACTCGTGCTAGATATGATATTACTCAAAGAACAAGGGCTGTGTGGATACTTGAAGGCAATCATGAATAAGAATGTTGTGTTATAATTCCTAATGTGTCACTGTCGCAATCAAAGTTGTTGATATGTAAATATGTGCTTAGGAGGGGGACATGCTAACTACATGCTAACTGCTGCAACCAAGATTGCTGATGCAACCAAAGTTGCTGATACCTGAACACGAGATAAGAGAACAATTTCTTTGGGGCCCACAAACACCAGAGACCACCCCAGGCCCCGCCCCCCCCCAGGACAGCGCGGAGTATGTGTGAAAGGGAGGGAAATTATGTAAATGACTTCTGGGAACTAATCAACGTAAGACTACTTTTTCCAGGAAATATAATGAATATGTGGATCATGACATGTATAAAAATGCCCACCTCTCACAAATTGGTGTGCATGTTAGGCGGAAGGATCTGAGAGAAGGGGTTAAGGGAATCTTAGCAGTTAATTAGTAGATAAGGATTGAAATCTTGTTAGCTATTGCGTAAAGTAACTAAAGCAGGAGATCTGTAGTTCCTTACAAAGACAGTTCCTGATAAACTAACAGGAGCGAGAAGATTTGTGACTCCTCACAAGGACAGTCCCTGATAAGAATTAGGAACTTGCCTCAAGAAACTAGCTAAAACCGACCCTGCGGTTTGAGTAAGAACCAAGGAACAACCGAGTCTGCGCAGGGACAAAAGGTTACCAGCGGTGACGAAGAGGAACCACCAACCTTCATCCCCACGACCCCTGGCGACCACCACTAGGAGAACAATGCGCAAGCGCAGATGGGAGGGGTTCATGGAAATAACGTCTTGGAACTCATTTCAATACGAAGCGGGGACAGATCATGCATATGTATAGGCATATTGCGAAACTTTATGCATATGCAACACTTTGCTGTATATATTTGAAGTAAGTAAGTGCCGCGTTGGGGTGCGCACGGTTTTTGGTGGGACTACCCCCCAGTGCTGCCCAGCGCTGAATAAACATACCTACTTTACAATCTTACAGATTGTGGAGTCTGTTTTCCGCACGTCAGTTTTGGCGAGCCAGGCAGGAGGCTCTCTGCTTAACCGCGGGATCGGCTGTGGAGCGGACGCCCCTGGGCGCGCCTCGAGCACTTTCCTCGGAGGGGACTCCGCTGCCAGCCGCTCACCGTGGGAGCAGACAACAACCTCCTGAAGCCGCGGAAGAAAACGGTATGTTTTATGAGGGGAGCCTGTAAGTCGTACGCGTGGCCGGGGCAGCTGGTAAATGGCGCAGAGACGTCTGGCGTGCAGCACAGTCCCCATATGGGAGGAGGGTACCCTGTAGGAGGAGGGTACCCTGTATGGGAATAAGGGGATTTGCTGACCGAAGGGGCGGCCGCTAGCGATCTTGAGGGTAGATCGAGCAAATCCGAGGTCACCGCTGCATCCCAGTGTCGGGAGCCAGGATGGACCTGCTAATGACTGGTGTATAAGAAGCAGGAGAAGGGTAAGTGGACCTCCTCGCAATTGTGGTAGGGTTACTATTTTATATATTTGCAGCTGCTAGATGGGTGTTACCTGGAGTGATAAATGTAGAAATTAAGTACCCGGGAATTTTATGTTAAAAGTCTTTGTCTTTATGTGTGTAATGTATAGAAAGACTGTGAATACCTTTATATGTTAATGAAGAAGTGGGGCAAAGGGAATTACTCCTTCAGTGGTTTGGGCTCGAACCTTGGAAATATTTAAACGAAGGAGCACATTGGATAAAAAGGGGAAACGAACAATTTTATCTAAGAGGAGCGTATGTGACTCCTGCAGGGCGGAAAGTGGCCTTAGATTGAGAACAACCTTCAGACGTTTTATAAGCCCCAGTGTTGGTGGACAAATAGGAGTAATTCCCTGTTTTGTGTGTGGAAAGGAAAATCTAATCCCGGAAATTTGGGAAGTGTGGGGAAAAGAACTGGAAAGAAACCATAAAGAAGTGTAAGAAACAGCTGGTGTGGAAACTTATTGAAAAGTATATCAAAAACTAAAGTAATAGAAGAGGTTTGCAAAATGGGTAACACTCATGAGGGAGTTTTGAAGAAAAGCCCCCTGGGCTGTGTGCTTGCTCATTGGAAAGACATTGTTAGAACTGGAGGGACAGAAAATGAAAAGACCCTTATTAAGTATTGTAACCAATGGTGGCCGTTGTATAAATTGGAGAGTGAAGCTAAGTAGCCACTTAATGAATCTATAGAGTACAACGCTCTTTTACAATTGATGTTGTTTTTAAGGAGAGAAGGGAAGTGGGATGAAGTTTCATATGCAGATATGTTTTTTACCCTCCAAAACCATCCGGAGTGGCAAAGGGACTGTGGAATGGTGCCACCACAGGACCCTATGGTACTCGCACCTGAGCGAGAAAATAATAAGGAACTGAAGGGTAAACTGAGGCAGTGTTGATCGGCCTGTGGTATTGGACAAAGGTGTACTAAAGTAGACAAAATTCACCAGGCACCAGAACAAGATCTAACTGATTTGTTTAAGCCTCCCCCTCGACCACAGGAACAGGATGCGGACTCGGACGAGAACTCCACTCCCCTGGACGGTCCCATACCTTCCCGCACAAGGAAGAAAACTGCCTCTAGGACTGTCCCTACAGCTTTACAAGCCCCTCTCTGAGAGGCAGTGGGACCTGATGGAGGAACAATGATGATTAAGGTGCCCTTTTCCACCACTGATCTAGGAGAATGGAGAAAAGTTGCAAGGGACTATAGAAGTGGCCTGGTGAGTGTTACTAAACATTTTCAGTTCATAGTAAAACAACATAATCCAGACTGGAAAGATATACAGTTGCTCTTAGAGTATATGACAGAAACAGAAAAGCAATTAATTTTGAAAACAGCAGGGAATTTAGCTGAAGACCATTACAAGATCACGGGGGGGGGGGATGTCAAAGAATATTTCCCCTCCAGGACCCAAAATGGGATGCTAATAAATCTGCCCATATGGAGAGGTTACAGGAATATCAAGAATGGATTTCGAAGGGAATGGAAAGGGCTATTCCCAAAACCATAAATTGGTCAGCTCTATATGCAGTTAAACAAGGTCCTTCCGAGTCCCCATCCGAGTTCCTGGATCAATTGAGGGATGTAATGCGCCATAGCACACCGCTGGATCCTGGGTCAGAGGTAGGAATACAAGTCTCCCTGTTCTTGGGTCAGTCCACAGGGAACATTAGGCGCAAACTCCAGAAGCCGCGCCCTACAGAAGGTAGAAATCTGGATGTGTTGCTGGATGAAGCATGGAGAGTATTTAGTAATAGAGAGGAAGAATATAGACAAGGACAAAGAAGAATGATAGCAGTTGTCAGGGAAGAGGAGGAAAGGAGGCCTAGACGAGAACTGTCTCGATTAGGTGAGGATCAATGTGCGTTGTGTAAGAAATTTGGTCATTGGAAAGGAGAATGTCCAAGAAACAAGGAAAAGAGGCGAAGCCACCAGACAGGAAGAATAGTAGCCCATGTGAAAGAGGATTGACGGGGACCTGGGGAATCTACCCTAGCAGATCCACTGGTTATAATGAGGCTAGGGAAGGAACAACAAGAAGTAAAATTTTTGGTTGACACAGGGGCAACATACTCGGTTGATACTCAAGCCTTGATGCCCCTGGGAAACGACTATATCATGGTAAAAGAAGCGACTGGCCAAAGTGAAAAGGCATATTTTTGTAAGCCTTTGAAGTATAAATTGGGAAAACAATGAGGTATCCACAAATTCCTGTATATGCCCAACTCCCCAAAGCCACTTTTGGGAAGGGATTTGTTGGAACAATTGGGTGCAAAAATTACATTTGAAAAAGGAGAAATTACTCTGGAAGTAAAAGATCAACAATATATCCAGATACTGAGTCTATTCTTAACGAGTCTCCCCACAGAAGGGAAGATAAGGAAGGAATTCGGCCAGTGATTGAAAAATTTTTACAAATAGGATTACTGAAAGAGTGTGAGTCTGATTTCAACACCCCTATATTACCTATTCGTAAGCCTGACGGGTCGTACAGTGTGGTCCAGGATCTACAGGCCGTAAATAAAATAACTGAGGACCTTTACCCTGTAGTAGCACATCCATATACCCTGTTGACTGTATTAACACCTGAACTAACTTGGTTTACTGTTTTAGATCTGAAGGATGCCTTCTTTTGCCTCCCTCTCCATGAAGCCAGCCAAAAATTATTTGCATTCGAATGAGAAAACCCCAAGTGGTCGCAAGACTCAGCTCACTTGGACGGTGTTGCCACAAGGATTTAAGAACAGTCCTACCATCTTTGGCAATCAGCTCGCAAAAGACTTGGAATCTTGGGAAATACTGTCTGGAGAAGGGAAACCGTTACAATACGATTGTATGATCTGGACGGGCAAAGAGACCACACGAGCCTTTGAGCTACTAAAGAAAGCTTTGGTGTCGGCTCCGGCCTGAGAGCTCCCAGACTGGAAACACGGGAGAACTAGTGCATCATGACTGTTTGGAGACTATTGAAACAACGTATGCAAACCGACCAGATCTAAAAAACAGCCCTATGGAAAGCGGAGAAAACTGGTTCACAGATGGAAGCAGCTATGTCCTGAATGATAAAAGACACGCGAGATATGCCATTACCACTAGTCAAGAAATAATAGACCTTTGCCCATAAATACCTCTGCACAAAAAGCAGAAATAATTGCTCTGACCCGAGCCTTGGAACTGGCTCAAGGCAAAGTTGTGAATATTTATACAGACTCAAGATATGCCTTCAGAGTTGTGCACGCGCATGGAGCAATCTAGAAAGAAAGAGGGTTATTGAGCTCTCAAGGGAAAACTATTAAGCATGCAAAAGAGATTTTGCGACTGTTGAAAGCAGTCCAACTTCCTGAGAAAGTGGCGATTATGCATATTAAGGCACACCAGAAAGTGAGCTCAGAATTGGAGAGAGGAAATGAGCTGGCGGACAGAGAGGCAAAACAGGTAGCTAAAACAGAGATAAAAACAGAAGGGGCTTTAGTCCCTGACGGGCGAATCTCCCTAAGGTAAGCCAAAATATACCAAGGAAGATCAAAAACTTATCACAGATCTGGAAGGGTCATATAACGAAGAAGGGTGGGCTTATATCCCACAAGGAAAACTAGTTATTCCCTCCTGCCTAATATGGCATTTGGTAAGGGAAGAACATAGGAAAAGGCATTGGGGGATGGAGGCTCTATATAAACATTTAATTAAAGAAATTGTGGCCAGAAATTTATATACTACGGTGAGACAGGTAACTCAACAATGTGATCTTTGCCTCCAAACTAATCCCAAGAATACCCCCAAGCCAGAAATGGGCCAGATTGGGAAAGGCAATGGGAAATAGATTGGGAAATAGACCTTTATGGGCCGTTGGCACAATAAGTAATTATTCATTCCAAAGTCTTTGTTTCAAGACAGAAAAATTGCCTTCGCTATGTTATACTACACCATTCAGACTAGTTACACTGTTCTCTATTTGCTATCAAAGAACGAGACATACTACTCTTAATTCTGATCTTATACGATTACAATGTTTCATACTGATTAGATCCTTGATGTTTAAATCAAGATGGAAAGGGTTGGGTGGACTTCTGAGCAGCATTGCTGGTGCATAACGTTCTTATGGTTACATCTATATAACCTTATTATAATTCCTACCACCTCGGTTACATAGGGGTTCGAGTCCCCAACGTCTTGTTGTCTTGTGTTTAAGTCATTGCTTTTGTGGTTTTGTGCTGCTTTTTGCAGTATTTTATAATGCGTAATAAACCCTCGGTGGAAGGGGGGATTCTGAAACAATCTCCTCTAGGATGTATATTGAAACACTGGAGAAAGGCAGGGGGAGATCCTCTCACCAAGAGGCCACTTGTGGAATACTGTAACAACTGATGGCCATTGTATACATTGGATGATCAAGAAAAATGGCCAAAGAATGGAACTTTAAAATATAACACCCTGTTACCGGTAATGTTGTTTTGTAGAAGAGAAAATAAGTGGGATGAAGTGCCATATTGAAACAAGGATCTAAAACAATTATAAGGTAAATTTCTCAAAATATATATACTTTTTGGAAGGTTATTGATTAGATGATTACAGAATCACAGAATCACTAGGTTGGAAAGGACCTTCAAGATCATCAAGTCCAACCATTAACCCAGTGCCACCATGTCCCCTAAACCATGTCCTGAAGTGCCACATCCACACGTTTTTTGAACACTTCCAGAGATGGCGACTCCACCACCTCCCTGGGCAGCCTGTTCCAATGCCTGACCACTCTCTCAGTGAAGAAATTCTTCCTAATATCCAATCTAAACCTCCCCTGGCGCAACTTGAGGCCATTTCCTCTTGTCCTATCACTAGTTACTTGGGAGAAGAGACCAACACCCTCGTCGCCACAACCCCCTTTCAGGTAGTTGTAGAGAGCAATAAGGTCTCCCCTCAGCCTCCTTTTCTCCAGACTGAACAACCCCAGTTCCCTCAGCCACTCCTCATAAGACTTGTGCTCCACACCCCTCACCAGCTTCGTTGCCCTTCTCTGGACACGCTCCAGCACCTCAACATCCTTCTTGTAGTGAGGGGCCCAAAAGCGAACACAGGATTCAAGCTGCGGCCTCACCAGTGCCGAGCACAGGGGCACGATCACTTCCCTGATCCTGCTGGCCACAGTATTCCTGATACAGGCCAGGATGCTGTTGGCCTTCTTAGCCACCTGGGCACAGTGCCGGCTCATGTTCAGCCGGCTGTCAACCAGCACCCCCAGGTCCCTTTCCGCCAGGCTGCTCTCTAGCCACTCCTCCCCAAGCCTGTAGCGTTGCATGGGATTGTTGTGGCCGAAGTGCAGGACCCGGCATTTGGCCTTATTAAACCTCATACAGTTGACCTCTGCCCATCGATCCAGCCTGTCCAGATCCCTCTGCAGAGCCCTCCTACCCTCCAGCAGATCAACACTCCCACCCAACTTGGTGTCATCTGCAAACTTACTGAGGGAGCACTCAATTCCCTCATCCAGATCATCTATAAAGATATTGAACAAGACCGGCCCCAGAACCGAGCCCTGGGGAACACCGCTTGTGACCGGCCGCCAGCCGGATTTAACATCGTTCACCACAACTCTCTGGGCTCGGCCATCCAGCCAGTTCCTCACCCAGCGAAGAGTAAACCTGTCTAAGCCACAAGCCGCCACTTTCTCCAGGAGAATGCTGTGGGAGACACTGTCAAAGGCTTTACTAAAGTCCAGGTAGACAACATCCACAGCCTTTCCCTCATCCACTAGGTGGGTCGCCTGGTCACAGAAGGAGATCAGGTTGGTCAAACAGGACCTGCCTTTCAGGAACCCATGCTGGCTGGGCCCCATCCCTTGGTTGTCCTGCAAATGCCCTGTGAGCACTGTCAAGACCAACTGCTCCATAATCTTCCCTGGTAGAGAGGTCAGGCTGACAGGCCTGTAGTTCCCAGGATCCTCCTTCCGGCCTTTCTTGTAGACGGGCATCACATTGGCAAGCCTCCAGTCTTCTGGGACCTCCCCTGTTAACCAGGACTGCTGATAAATGATGGAGAGTGGCTTGGCAAGCTCCTCCGCCAGCTCTCTCGGTACTCTCGGGTGGATCCCATCAGGCCCCATAGACTTGTGGGTGTCCAGGTGGTTTAGCATGTCCTTGACTGCTTCCTCCTGGATTATGAGGAGTACATTGTGCTCTCCATCCCCATCTTCCAGCTCAGGGGGCTGAATACCCTGCGGATACCTGGACTGGCTATTAAAGACTGAGGCAAAGAAGGCATTAAGTACCTCAGCCTTGTCCTCGTCCTTGGAGACAATGTTCCCCGCCATATCCAGTAGGGGATGGAGATTCTCCTTGCCTCTCTTTTTGTTGTTAATATATTTGTAAAAACATTTTTTATTATCCTTTACGACTGTGGCCAGACTGAGCTCTAGCTGGGCTTTTGCCTTTCTAATTTTGTCCCTGCTTGACCTAATGAGATCCTTGTACTCTTCGTGAGTTGCCTGCCCCTTCTTCCAGAGGTGATACACTCTCCTCTTTTCCCTGAGTCCCAGCAAAATCTCCCTGTTCAGCCAGGCCGGTCGCCTTCCCCGCCAGCTCTTCTTACAGCACATGGGGACCGCCTGCTCCTGCGCCTTTAAGATCTCCTTCTTGAAGACTGTCCAGCCTTCCTGGACCCCTTTGTCCTTCAGGACGGTCTCCCAAGGGACCCTCTCAACCAGTGACCTGAACAGGCCAAAGTCTGCCCTCCGGAATTCCATGTAGCAGTTTTGCTGACCCCTCTCCTTACTTCACTCACAACTGAGAAGTCTATCATGTCGTGGTCGCTAAGCCCAAGACGGCCTCCGACCACCACATCTCTCACCAGTCCTTCTCTGTTTGCAAACAGCAGGTCCAGTAAGGCACCACCCCTGGTGGGCTCACTCACCAGCTGCGTCAGGAAGTTATCCTCCACACACTCCAGGAACCTCCCAGATTGTTTCCTCTCTGCCGTGTTGTGTTTCCAGCAGATGTCCGGTAGGTTGAAGCACCCCACAAGAACAAGGGCCAGCGAATGCGAGACTTCTGCCAGTCGCTTACAGAATGTCTCATCTGTCTCTTCATCCTGGTTGGGTGGTCTATAACAGACTCCCAGCAGGATATCTGCCTCATTGGCCTTCCCCCTCATCCTTACCCTCAAGCACTCTACTTGGTCTTCACAATCTTTGATTTCTATGCAATCAAAACACTCCCTAACATACAGAGCCACCCCACCGCCTCTCCTTCCCTGCCTATCACTTCGGAAGAGCTTATAGCCATCCATTGCAGCACCCCAGTCATGAGAAGCATCCCACCATGTTTCTGTGATGGCAACTACATCATAGCTGTCGCGCTGCACAATGGCTTCCAGCTCCTCCTGTTTGGTGCCCATGCTGCGTGCATTGGTGTAGATGCACCTGAGCTGGGCTATCCATTTCAACTCTGGTACGTTGAACCTACCCCTAGGCTCAACTCTAGTGAGCCCGGTTTTATCCCCTCCCCCCTCCAAATCTAGTTTAAAGCCCTCTCAATGAGGCCTGCCAGCTCATGAGCAAGAATCCTTTTGCCCCTTGGCGTCAGTTGCACTCCATCAGCTGCGAGCAGGCCCGGTGTCGTGTAAACCGCCCCGTGGTCAAAAAACCCAAAATTCTGACGACGGCACTAGCCCCTGAGCCACGTGTTGATCAGGTGTGCTTTCCTGTTCCTCTCAGCGTTCTTCCCTGTCACTGAAGGGATTGATGAAAACACTACCTGTGCTCCCGCTCCATTGACCAGTCGCCCCAGTGCTCTCAAGTCCTTTTTGACTGCCTTTGGGCTTCTTAGTGCAACCTCGTCATTGCCTACCTGCATGACCAACAGTGGGTAGTAATCAGTGGGCCGAACCAGACCGGGGAGTTTCCTGGTGAAGGTTATTGATTAGGTGATTAGTTTATCTTTTATATAGATTCCTTTAGCCTAATAACTGTGTGATTATGTTTAACGGCCTATTCTCACAGTCCTTAGGCTGTATTTGCCTCAAGGCTAACTTTGTAACTATGTGTAAACAGTTAATCACAAGGAAAGCAGGCCTCATGAAAATTAAAACAAAGAAGAGTTAAGAGCAAGGACTGAGAGATTAATGAGGACAGAGAAGATATCTTAACCTTGAGAATAGAAACATCCTAGCAGGAGTGCTCAAACAAGGATGATAAGAAAGAACTGCTTGGCTGGACAACAGAAGGGGCAAACATCCAAGGAGAAGAAATCATCCTCAAGAGACTCGTGACCATAAAAGGGAAAAAAGATTAGGGGGCTGACTCCCCAAAGGACCACCGATGACCACCCAAGACCCCCGTGCATGCGTAAATGTAGTAGATAAGCAAGGAGGCGGTGATTTCTTGGAAAATGTGTGAATGTTCATGTCTTTAAGGTATATAAAGGATGAACTTCTGTTTCAGCGCACGCATGTTAGGAGGAGATATCCCCCATGCGTCTGTCACCGAAATCGGGAATAAACCTTGTAACACCAATGCAGTGTTAAAAGGCAGGCGTTCTTTATTCACGGCGCTGGGAACACAGGGGATAGCTCCTCCTAAATCGTGTTCGCTCAATCAGTTCAAAAATCAAACATTTATAGGCAAGATTAATACATATTCATCAAGTTTCCATACAATGATTGGTTAAATATTCCTCGCCTCACATGTAAATGACCACGCATGCTCACTATAATTTCGTGAGATTTTGTCACCGAAATCGGGAATAAACCTCGTAACACCAATGCAGTGTTAAAAGGCAGGCATTCTTTATTCACGGCGCTGGGAACACGGGGGATAGTTCCTCCTAAATTGTGTTCGCTCAATCAGTTCAAAAGTCAAACATTTATAGGTCTATGAATACAAGATTAATACATATTCATCAAGTATCCATACAATGATTGGTTAAGTATTCCTCGCCTACCATTTAAATGACCACGCATGCTCACTATAATTTCTTGGGATTTTACTTCCTTAATCTTTTGAGTCAGAGGGTTTCTTGAGTGGGTGGTCTCTGAGTCGGTGGTCGCGATCTCCCCCTGCCGGAATTACCTTTCCCTCTAAGTTCACTTAAGCTTGGCAACACTAAATAGATCTTCACGGGCTGTCGGTCCAATATGCAATCATTCACCCCACAGTCCTTTGTTTTAAGACAGGACTATAGAATGAATAATCACCTACCCACCAGACCATAGAACTGACCAAGGTGTTCCTTCTTTCTAGCTACTTGTTATTAGAACAAAACATAATACCATGATCACAATGTTACACTTAATTCCTTGATAATTAAATCAAGATGGGAAGGGTCAGGTGAGTCCTCAAGCAGCACTGCTGGTGCATAACACTGATGCGTAACCTATTCCTATAGTTGCGTCTTTTATTACTATCCTATTTTCTAATTATCGTTCGATTTCCCCATCACCTTGGTTACATTTCCCCCCCTTTGGAAGTTTTGAAATAATCTCTTTTCAATACTTCCATTACAAATTAATTTCCTTATTAACATTCAATCAATTTATTGTTTGATGGTAGGAGCATTATCAGTTAGTCCATTTAAATTTTGGTGTCCCCCTGTAGTCATGGCAAGTATAATTTTACGGTCAATTGCCGCTCTTCTATAGAATTCTCTTCTTAAACAATGATAAATGAATAACACTCCTAAGAATATTAATAGCAACAATAACATAGTGTTAATCAAGGACTTTACCCAAGTACTCAAATTCCACCCTAATCCACTGAAAATTTTATCAAACCAATCTACCTGCATGTCCTGTTGTATTCTCTGGGTATCTTTTTCTATCTGTTCCAATAGATCCAGGTCATGTTCAACATCTTGGGTAACATTTGGGATATGTATGCAACAATGATCTATCTTATCTCTCAGGTATCCGCAAACTCCGTGTTCTTTTAATAAGAGCATATCCAAGGCCATCCTGTTCTGTAAAACCATTTTTGAAGTCACTTGTAGTTGTAAATTTAACTGTTTGAACCCTTTTTTTGTCACATTAGCCAATTTCTCCACCTGTCCTGTCAGCTTATACAACCAAGCTCTATTCCTATAGGTTGACAAAGGAGTCAATAAGGATTCTAAGGCCCATCCAAGTTTCACTCCTGCTGAAGGTTCATTCCAATCATCATCATCAATTCGTGATCTTTTTGTCCGTATTAACTTTAAATTTTCAGAATCTCCCCTAAAGGGAGCTTTCTTCCAGATTGGACATAATGTCGGCATTCCTAAAGTAATTTGTTTCACTTTTCCATCCACCGGTAAATGGGTAGTCCAAGTTCCATCACTCATTGCCCAAACTAAATGTCCTGGACTCTGAACTGTAGACCATCTACAATTAAATATTGATCCCCTTCTAATTTTATATGTTTCAGTCAAATCTAAATCGTTCTTGAGTCCTCTACACCAACACCCATATTTCAATGCAGCTGCTAAGGGAGGGATTTCTTGAACTGCTCTATCAACTGTGCTGCAATTATATATCTTTTTACAATTCCACCAGGGTACTATATCCTCCTTTTCCCTGGATGTGGTTCCCTTCTCATTGACCGATGGAAAAACTGTAAAGACTGTTCCATCCCAAGTAAAACACCATGAAGTATTAGCCATATATTGAAATTGAGATAAAATAGCCATAGACCACACTGAATCCCATGTAACCTTTGTCTCTTGCTCGGTTTGATTTTTACAATTACGAACTACACGTCCAGCTTCCTCAGGATCATGTACAGGGAGGTCTCTACTTATTTCTTTGCATAATTGTTCATCTCTTGTGCTTACTGCGCTCAAATTTGTTGTTAAGATTCCCCATGGAATTGATTCACCTACTGCTCTTGGAATTGGAAGACATGCGGTTATTTGGGTCACATTTTGTAGATTAGCAAATTCCTTTATCAGTTCTCCTCTGGGGTTCTTTTTGGGACGTATATTAATTGTCCTACTTCGTCTCCAAATTTCCCTTCCAATTGGTCTATTATTACCCCAAACAATGCTCCTAACATCATCAATTTCCAAATCAAAACCTGTCTTTCCATATTTACAATGATAATTTCTTAAACACGTTTTAAAGTCAGCTTTGCAGTCTCTGAATCCCTGTTAATGACCTTCCATGACGGGGCTTTCTTCACTCGGGTGTAGTGTATCCACGGTTCCACTCCTCCTACCTTGATTGCAGTATAAGTTGTCAACAGTACCTGGAGTGGTCCCTTCCACTTTTCCTGCAGTGGTTCAGAGTTCCAAGTCTTGATATATACAAGACCACCTGGCTGATACTGATGTACAGGCGTATCCAAGGCAAGTGACCTAGTCAGCACAATATATCTCCGAAGTGCTCCAAGGACTTTTCCTAAAGAAATTAGATACACTTTCAAATCAGTTTCCCCAGCTACCTTCATATCCCCTGGGATTAGAGGAGTCTGGTATGGTTTACCATGCAGGACTTCATATGGACTTATACCGTCTCTTGATCTTGGTTGAATCCTGATTCTCAAGAGAGCTAATGGTAAAGCCTGTGGCCATTTTAAAGATGTTTCCTGGCAAATCTTACTTATTTGTCTTTTTACTGTTTGATTCATTCTCTCAATTTTTCCACTCGACTGTGGCCTCCAAGGGGTATGTAAGTCCCATTTTATACCCAAAATTTTACTGATTTGTTGAACTATCTCTGCCACAAAATGTGGTCCTCTATCAGAGGATATTCCTACTGGCACTCCAAATCTCGGTATTATTTCTTTCAGCAACACTTTAACTACCTCCCTAGCTTTGTTGGTGCAGCAAGGGAAAGCTTCCGGCCATCCAGAAAATGTATCAATTAGCACTAATAAATACCTGTATCCATTTTGTCTGGGTAACTCAGAGAAATCAATTTGCCAATAATCTCCTGGAGAATTTCCTTGTTTTATCGTTCCTAGAGGTGGCCTCTTTTGGTTCATGGGGTTATTTTTAAGGCAGATTGGACATTTAGCTATTATTGATTTAACTATTCCTGTCATTCCTACACATACTACAAATGTTTTTAAACTTGCTACCATAGCATCTACTCCCCAGTGTGTTTGTTCATGCTTTTCTTTTGCGAGTTCTGTCATAACTTGCGGGGTTACTATCACCTGTTTTTCTGATGTCACCCACCATCCCTCTGCATTTTGGGATGCTTTTAATTGTTCTGCTAACTGCTCATCCAATTTATTATATTTTGACTTTGAGTCTAAAAATTTTATTTGTTTTACTGGTACTAGTGCAAGGATACCTCGTTCTGCGGCCTCTTTTGCAGCTTTGTCTGCCAATCGATTACCTACATTTACAGCCGTCTGACCAAACTGATGAGCTTTACAATGCATTACTGCCACTTCTTTTGGTTTCTGCACATCTTCCAGGAGTTGGAGAATTTCCTCCTTATATTTGATTGATGTTCCTTGGGCTGACAGCAGTCCTCTTTCTTTCCAGATGGCTCCATGAGCATGGATCACACCAAATGCATATTTAGAATCAGTCCAAATATTCACCCTTCTTCCTTCAGCTATTTGTAGAGCCCGTCTTAATGCCACTAAATCTGCTTTCTGTGCTGAGGTACTTACAGGTAGTGTCCTTGATTCTACTACTTCAGAGGTGGTGACAACAGCATACCCAGCCATTCGTTTTCCTTCTCGTACGAAACTGCTTCCATCTGTATATAGCTCCAGATCAGGGTTTTCCAGGGGTTCATCTCTCAAGTCTGGTCTGCTGGAATAAACTTGTTCAATGGTTAACAAACAGTCATGCTCTAAATTTTCTGTTAAATTTTCTGTTGATAAAAACATTGCTGGACTAACAATTGGTGTGGTTTTTAATTCCACATCATCTTGTTCTAGTAAAACAACCTGATATTTCAGCATTCTGCTAGGGGATAACCAGTGACCCCCCTTTTGCTCTAGAACAGTTATTACCATATGCGGTACGTATACCACCATCTTTTGGCCCATAGTCAATTTTCGAGCTTCTTGGATCAGCAATACTGTTGCCGCTACAGCACGTAAACATCCTGGCCATCCCTTACTCACGTTGTCAAATTGTTTGGAGAAGTACCCCACTGGTCGTTTCCAGGGTCCCAAACGCTGCGTCAGCACTCCAAGGGCCAGATGTTGTCTCTCATGTGCAAACAGCTTGAAAGGCTTGGTCACATCAGGTAGTCCCAGAGCAGGTGCCGTCATTAACGCCTTTTTCAGTTCTCTGAACGATTTCTGACATTCAGGCGTCCAAGTCAGATACCGATCCTTGGATTCCTTTAAAGCTTCGTATAATGGTTTTACATAAAGTCCATAATTCAAAATCCAAAGTCGACACCACCCAACCATCCCCAGGAAAGTTCTCAATTCTTTTGGGCTACTTGGTTCAGGAATTTGACAGATAGCTTCTTTTCTTTCATTTCCCAATTGTCTCTGTCCTTGGGATATTTCAAATCCCAAATAAATTACTGTTTCTTTTCCTATTTGGGCCTTGTTTCTGGAGACTCTATATCCTCCTTGGCCTAGGAAATTTAGTAGACTTATAGTAGCTTCGAGACATTTTTCTTTGCTTTCTGCTGCATTCAAGATATCATCCACATATTGTAGCAAAACACTTCCCCTTTGGTCCTGTCTCTTCCATATCTCTAATTCCTTGGCCAATTGATTCCCAAATATCGTAGGGCTATTTTTGAATCCTTGTGGAATTACAGTCCATGTCAATTGGGTCTTTCGTCCTGTGGCCGGACTTTCCCATTCAAAAGCAAATATGTTTTGGCTGCCTATATCTAGAGGTATGCAGAAGAAGGCATCCTTTAAATCTAGTACAGTAAACCATTTATGTTCCTCTTTCAAAGAAGTCAGTAAAGTATATGGGTTAGCCACTACTGGGTGTATATCTTGGACTATCTGATTTATAGCCCTTAAATCCTGAACTAATCGATACTCCTGGCCTCCAGATTTCTTCACCGGTAATATGGGAGTATTATATTCTGATTCACACTCTGTCAATAGTCCGTATTCTAAAAATTTTGTAATCAACCCCTCTAATCCTTTTCGAGCCTCCCACTTAATAGGATATTGTTTTTGTCTTACCGGCTTGGCTCCAGGTTTTAAAATCACTTTTACCGGCTCTGCCAATTTAGATCGTCCCGGAATTCCACTCGCCCAAACCAAAGGAATAACTGCATTTTCCACTTCTTCTGGAATTTGTTCTTCCCTGTAGGAATCCTGTAACATAAACACTCTTGCCTCTATGGCTTTTGATTCTGGTATTAACAATTTAATTTCTCCATCTTTGAAGGTTATTTGTGCCTCCAATTTCCTCAGCAAATCTCGTCCCAGCAAAGGCAGCGGACACTCAGGCATATACAGAAATTGATGAGTTACCCATTGTTTTCCCAATTTAAACTTTAATGGTTCTAAGAATGGCCAATTTTCCTTTTGCCCTGTCGCACCAACAACATCTACTGATTTATGACTAAATTTCCCTTTACACAAATTCAATACCGAATAAGTAGCTCCTGTATCTACCAAAAATTTTATTTCTTCATCCCCTAGCTTCAATGTAACCAGAGGTTCAGCTAGGGTTGATTGCCCCGGTCCCCTTCATGATTCTTCTTCTAAAGTCATTAATTTAATTGCTCGGAGGGTCGGATCTAATTCTCCTGCCTTGGGACACTCTTTTTTCCAGTGCCCGCGTTCCTTACAAACAGCGCACTGATCCTCTGCCAATCGGAGTCTTATCTTCCTTCTTTCTCCGATATTCATTCCTCGTCCTCTCCCTCTGCCTATCCTGTTATTCCCAGCCAAAACTGCCAGTAGCCTTCCATCCCTTCGTGCTTGTCTCACCTCTTTTTCCTTTTCTCTATTATTATATACAGCCCAGGCAATCTCGAGCATTTTACCCAAATCTCTAGATTCGGGCCCTTCCAATTTTTGAAGCTTTTTTCTAATATCCGGAGCCGATTGTCCCATAAATATAGAGGCCAATTGTACTACTTCTTCTGGTTGTGAAATATGTTTATCTGATTCGTGTGATGAAGCGTAATCTTCTGTACTTTCATGGATTTCTCCTGCACCATAAAAAGGGGTATTTTACAGAAGAAAGTTAAACTACTTTGCTGGTATATCAGCTCAAACCAGTTTGACCACTGACCGCATAGTATTGTGTAAAGAAAGTGCATGCATAAGGTTTGGGGTCATCCTGGGGGCACGCCGAGGAAGATTCGAGAAGACTCTAGCAGGAGAAGAGGGCATGCGCTGAAGAAGACACGCCTGTTCATTAATATGTATTAGAAGACACGCCTTTTCATGAATATGTATTGGCGAACAGGATCACGCTGAGGAAGAGTCGAGAAGATTGTAGAAGGAGAAGAGGGCATGCGCCGAAGAAGACACGCCTATTCATGAATATGTATTAACGGACAGGATATAAACCAGGAACAGGAACTGAACCGCGTGCGTCTTGGTGGAGCAGAGACTCCTGGCGCACCCAGCGCTGTTTGCTTGCCTCTATTCGCTTAATAAATTGTAAATTTGAATTGGAATCCTGTTTGGGACTAAATCATTTATAACATGGTCTTTCTAGGTCCAAATTAGTATATTTTCTGGCGGTTGTCTTCAGTCTTTCCATAAAGGCTGAAGGAGACTCATTCAGTTCTTGTCTTACCTCATAAATTTTTGACCAATTTATTGCTTTCGGCATCGCATTCCTAACACCATATAGGATCCATCTCTGATATCTACTTAGCATTGCTCTGGGTCCCGGCTGATTAGGGTCCCATTCAGGATTTACAGATGGGAAATTTTGATCTACTGTTCCTTGTAAGTCCCCATTAGCGTGTGCCCCTTCTGCTTGCTTCCTAGCAGTAGTTAATACCATTCTCTTATCAGTTTCATCAAGTAAAGTATCTAATATTACTTGCAAATCATTCCAATCAGGATCCTGTGTTCTAATTATTGTTTCAACTACCCTAGCTACTTTTTCGGGATCCTCCCGATAAACACCTGCTGTTTCTTTCCAGGATCTTAAATCAGTAATTGAAAAGGGAACTCTCACTAATATTGGACCATCGTTTCCCACTGCTTCTCGGAGAGGGGCTTGAAGGGAAACTGCTCCAATTTCTCCTCTCCTTCCCCTCGTCCTTCTTGAAATTGGACTAGATTCCCCTCCTTCTCCCTCCTCGGGAGGAGCAGGGGAATCGTCACTGTCATTATCCAAATCTTGGATTCTTCTCTCTCTCTCCCTCCTTCGGTGAGGGGCAATCATCAATTCAATATCTTCCTCCTCACTTCCCTTCCTCCAATCATTCTTTTTGGTCTTACAAGAAGAGCAACATTTCCCCAAATTCCCATCACATTTCCCTTTTTGTACAACCATTACCATGGGATCATATGGATGTATTCCACACTGTCTCTGCCATTCTGGATGATTTCGTAGCGTAAAGAACAAATCAACATAAGTCATTTCTTCCCATTTACCCTCCTTTTTACAAAACAACATTAATTGCAAAATGGTGTTATGTTGCAATGTCCCATTTTCTGGCCATTTCTCCCCACTTTCCAGTCTATACATTGGCCACCAATGATTACAGTACTCAATTAATTGTTTCCGAGTCATAGGATCACCCCCCAGATTTTTCCAATGCCGTAAAATACATCCCAAAGGTGTCTTTTGCGGAATAGCTTTCTTACTCGGAAATGTTCCCATTTTCCCAAGACTAGTGGGTGTGATTGTGCACTATCACAGGCACTAGTCGGAGGGACCCCTACTCTCCTCGAGGCTCCCTCCGGATCTTCTAGCCCCCTGCTAGAAATCCCCCAACCTCCTTACCTGGGCCCCTAGCCCAACCTTGCGAGGCTTTCACCGCGACTTATAGGCAGGCATTCCTTGTGAGGGTCTCGTACTCTCACCCTTTCCAGAGGTACCTTTCAGCCCTACTCTGCGTAGCTTTCGCCGCGCCTTATGAGCGAGCTAGTGGGACTCGAACCCACGTAACTTCAATTCCTTAAAAGAATGCCTTATTACCTTTCCAGGGGACTTGCTCAGAATTCTTCGGTCCGGGGATCAGAGGTTCTCCCCAAGAATCCCTCGGTGCCGGCTGGAGGTCCTGTGATCCCGCGGATCCGTTGAGATTCACAAGCAGTGTCCCATCTGGGTCGCCAAAACTGTCACCGAAATCGGGAATAAACCTCGTAACACCAATGCAGTGTTAAAAGGCAGGCATTCTTTATTTTCAGCGCTGGGAACACGGGGGATAGCTCCTCCTAAATCGTGTTCGCTCGATCAGTTCAAAAATCAAACATTTATAGGCAAGATTAATACATATTCATCAAGTTTCCATACAATGATTGGTTAAATATTCCTCGCTTCACATGTAAATGACCACGCATGCTCACTATAATTTCGTGAGATTTTACTTCCTTAATCTTTTGAGTCGGAGGGTTTCTTGAGTGGGTGGTCTCTGAGTCGGTGGTCGCGACCTCCCCCTGCCGGAATTACCTTTCCTACAAAGTTCACTTAAGCTTGGTAACACTAAATAGACCTTCACGAGCTATCGGTCCAATGTGCAATCATTCACCCCACAGTCCTTTGTTTTAAGACAAGACTATAGAATGAATAATTACCTACCCACCGGACCGTAGAACTGACCAAGGTGTTCCTTCTTTCTAGCTACTCGTTATTAGAACAAAACATAATACCATGATCACAATGTTACACTTAACTCCTTGATAATTAAATCAAGATGGGAAGGGTCAGGTGGGTTCTCGAGCAGCATTGCTGGTGCATAATGTTCTTAGAGTTACAACTTGCTACAAATTCACAAACCTATTTTCTAACCCTATTTTATTTTAATTCCCTACCACCTTGGTTACACGTCCAGTGCTGCAATAAAAATGTTTGCTTAATAACACTTTGGTGGTTTTGAGTTTAAATTTATTTTAACTTTTTTGAATCAATATGTAGACTTATTCTTTACGTTAAGGAATTATCCGGAGAGGCAAAAGGATGGCGGACTTACTCCGCAGGACCCTATGGTTTTAGCCCTGGAAAGGGAAAGGCGGGGCAGGAATTTGAAAAGGTATTGTTCTGCTTGTAGTATTGGAAAGAGGTGTTTGAAAAGTGGACGGGAGGAAGGAGAAGATTTGTAACTAATGGTTGCTCCCCGGCAGAGGCTGGGAGAGAGTCCTGATGATGAGGATGATGCTAGTAGTGTGAGCGGGGCAAGAGAAAGTGGTTGTAGGCAAGCCAACGAGGCTGGTCGCGGCACGGG
This sequence comes from Phaethon aethereus, assembly GCF_964289735.1. Classification (NCBI taxonomy): domain Eukaryota; kingdom Metazoa; phylum Chordata; class Aves; order Phaethontiformes; family Phaethontidae; genus Phaethon; species Phaethon aethereus. The sequence continues at coordinate 15,541,158 of NC_138581.1, forward strand.
AGAATCAGGGGAAAGTAGCTATGATCAGGGAAGGCGATTTAGTGGGGCAGAAGGATTTAGCCCAATTGCAGGAAGAACAAGGGGGAGTCATGAAGAGACAAGGGGAGTTATTCAAGCTCCCCTCCGGCAAGGAGTTAGAAATAATGGGCCGGTAACAGTTAAGGTGCCGTTTTCAATAACAGATCTAGGATCCTGGAAAGAAATGGCCGGTAATTATAGGGAAGACCCAGAAAGGGCAGCTAAAGTGTCTGAAACTATAATCAGGACCCAAGATCCTGATTGAGATGATTTACAGGTAATAATTAGACACATTGCTAGATGGTACTGAAAAGAAAATGGTATTAAATACTGCTTGGAAACAGGTAGAAGGGGCACATGCTAATGGGGATTTGCAGAGAACGATAGATCAGAATTTTCCTGCTGCAGACCCAGGGTGGGATCCCAACCAGCTGGGACCCCCGGGGCTTTTAACAAGATATCAGAGATGGGTTAACAAGATATCAGAGATGGGTACTAGTGTTGTCCCAAATATGGGTTCTTCCACCTGGTGTGCAGAGAGACGAAAAACACACAGAGCCAAGATATTAGCTTTTATTCCAAATCTGCACAGAGTTGGATGCTAGGTGGTAGCTCCACAAAGCTAGCACGCCTCAGTTAACACACAGAAAATATTTATACACTTTGAGCAACAGTTATCAGTATTTTTTACAAGTTGGCTCCGTTACCCTTGTTCCCATTGGTTCTCACAAGCCTCGTCTCCACTTAAAGTCACAGCATCCTTTTTTCCTAGGCATGCTCAGTGAGGAAGGGGCATTTGTGAGGATGGGGCTTTCCCCACCCAGGGGCAGGTTTCTATTATGCCAATTATATGTTAATTAGGTGTTAATTAAGATAGTTCACTCAGGGTTCAGTAGTTGTGTTTCTTTTGTGATTATCTTGTTCCTTCCCTCAAGGTTGCAGCTTGTTAACTGCTCAGAGACTAAACGATACCCCCAGCTTCATTCCTTGCATACCTTCAACAGATTCCCCCCTTTGAGACTTAGAGAAATATTCAATATTTCAAATAAGTCTCACTTAGATGTTTTCATTTTAACACCCCCATCCTTGGGAGGCTTCAGAATTTTCAAAAATTGCTCTATGGTTTCTCCCCATTGCCATATGTCTTGGAAAATTTTCTATCCTTTATAGGAAAGCTTTTAGGTCTGAGGAGTTTACTTTCCTCTGTGGTGAGCATGCCTACCTTGCATTAGAGCTATTTGCTTCATTATGAGCCAAACCTTAAAGTACAATATGATTATAAGCGATACACGTAAACATGTTAGTGACAATAAGATCACAACGGGATGTCGCATGACATCAGAGGAGGGCTTCCCACCATCTACGTTCTCCATCTTTCTTCATTCGGTCCGAAACACGATGTATCTCTTCTGCCTCATGGTGAACTGTGATTAAAGTCCTTTGTCCATCATCTCAGGCACATACCAGCAACTGGCGTAGACCCTTATGTTGTAAAAGTTTGGGGTTTTGTTTTTTTTTACCAGAGTGAGAGTCATCCCATTGGAAGTAGGCAATAGATTTTTAAAGATAATTGAATTGTAACAGCTGATAAGACATAATAGAAGCTGCATAGTTAAACTCACATCCTATAACGTTAATAAAGTTACAAACACAAGTATTTGAGTGATTACTTATACGAACAGTGATATTATCTACAACTAAAAAATTACAGAGTTCTTATACATACACATCCCTTCCAAATATATATAAGTACAGTTCCAGGGATCTCTTCTGGATGTATCTCAAAGTGACAAACATTTTGCTCAGTGTCAAGGCAAATGTCCTGAGCTTTAATGGTGTTACTTCCCTGTTGTTCCCATACTACACATGCATCAATTTCAACAGTCTGCCATTTGTTATTGCCTCTCTGGGCCTATACTCTATACTCTAATGGATAGAGTATAGTACCGTTGTGATTTAATCCTAATGCAACAATCAGTTAGATGGTTTTTACCGATGCATTCTGTAGAGTTAAAACAAAAGCCGTGGCTTTATTATTAATAGGATCATGAGTGAAATTAACTAGATACCGCCACGATTAGAATTTTCTTTCAAATTTGGCTGCGTTTTCCCAGATTATTTTTCAAATTTCAGTGGGTAAAGGGCCATCTTCTCCTTCTCTTACAGTTCCTACTATTGTGCATTGCACCTGTGACGAGCGAGGGAAGGCATGCAGTCGACTCAATATGAGTGATAAGGCAAGCTTCAACTTTATTGCAAAACCTTACACATATTTATACACTAAGTTCTACCTTATGCATACTTGTCTTAAAATCATTGGCTTAGCTCTAAAGATTGCATTATCATACTCCTCCTACTTGCGGTTACTGCTACGTGGTCCGGGTTCCATCCTGTTTTTCTTATACAGTGCTGCTTCTTAGCTGTTTACCACAGCTCCTTCTCCTCAAGGCCGAGCCCTGCAGACGTCCAGCTGTTTACCAGCTTCCCAGTGACACAGCTCCCTCTTCTCAAGGCCGAGCCGTGCAGATATCTAGCTGTTTACCAGCTTCTCAATGCTGCAGCTCCTTCTCCTTAAGGTCGAGCCGTGCAGAGTGATCCCAACATCTCCCCTTTTTTGTTTTTGTATAAACAAAACCTGATGGATCATTCGCAACCCGAGGGCTGTGAGAAAGATGGACCCTCTGTACATTCTTGTATCATCCTGTGCCGCAAACTCAGCCCAGCAGTTGGTAGGTGCCAGCTTTACGTGGGCGTCCCCACGGAGGCAACGGTGGCCTTGCCGTACACCAGCCCACTGCCCTTCAGGAAATCCTGGTATTACACATTTGTAGAGGAACGAGTTTCGACACACGTGGCCAGCGAGTGTCGGAACTCACCTCAGTTGTCACCTTTTAACACAGGGAGCCTATGGCGTATGCGCCCGCTGGCCAGACGTACTGCACGCGCCACAGCCATCCCGTCTATTGGTTCGTAGGCTTTGTTCACACGGCATTTTTTCATAACCCACCAGTCACATATCAACTTATGCTTAAGTCAATAGCAGAATATTACAAAGCAAAACAATTCTAGCTGTACTACTTCTAGTGATATAAACTACTCCTAATGATAGAAAAAAGGTACTTGTATAAGGCTATGAAGACCAATATTATATCTTACCAAAGCATTTGTAGTTATAGAACACTTTGCCTCAAAAGCTTTCCACGTTCATCTCATGATACCGCAAATTTCAGTGCGATTTACCCCTACATTTTCTTTTGACTGAGGTGGCATCCAGATTGTGATGACACCTGATAGTGTCATGATGTGTCCAACGATGACGATGGCGACTGCCCCACCCATGGCCTCACCCACTTCGAGGCACCTGCAAAGTGGGTAAAACCATGGGTAAAACCATGGGTAAAACAGCCACCACCGTCAACCTTGTCCCCTGGTTAGCAGTTGAAAAGGTCCTTTCTCCTTCTGCAAATAATTTAACACATATAAGGCTTTATTCAAACGTTCTTAGGGTAATGTGGTAGCCTCTCCCCCTTTTTGTTTTGAGCGTGATTATCTAACAAAGCTCATTCATTGGGTGTGTAAGATACTCGTTGGAGTTATTAGCTAGCCAAGCATTCTTTACTACCTTTTGAACCATTCCTTGTAGACAATGCAATAAACATGGTACAATAAGCATTAGTATTAAGATAACAAGTACTATAACAACTGCCCCTTTTATTAAGTCTTGTAACCATCCACTTAGGCCCAAACTTGACAGCTATGATTCGAGGTTTAGTGAACTTGTCTGTAACCTGTCCATTAAGTCCTTCAGTTTTTGCAATTGTTGAGTTACCGACTGTGATGTATCTGTTAAATTCATACAACACATGCCATCAAACTCCTCACACCCGTGCCCTTGGGCCAAAAGTAGGAAGTCGATAGCTGCCCTATTTTGCAATGTCGCATGCCTTATTGAGTCAGTTTCCATTAACAAAGCACTGAGTGTTGCAGAAGTAGCATTGGTTTGTTTCGCTAGCCAACATCCCAATTTATTTAAAGTGGTTAAGCCTTGGGCAGCAGCGACCCCAGGGGCAAGGAAAGAGGCTAGTATGGTTTTGTCCGCAGTCCAAAAATCCAATTGGTCATTGCACTCTTCCTGATATTTTCAAATCTGTCGTCTTATTCTATGCCGTCGGGTAAGGTTCAATATCATAGAAGTGTTGGGAGTTAACAATGTTAGGTGCCCCAATGTGTAAGGACCACCTCTCAAACGGGAGGGAACACCTTGCCATGCACGATCACCACAAATCAAGAATATTCCTTTAGGGAGTCTCATTGGGACAATAGTAGAGCGTGAGATGTTGCTCGTTGTATAATTACACCAATTGGTAGCATTCTGAAAAATGGCTAACGTGGGGTTTACATCCTGTGACCTGGTATCATCCTGTCCTGTATAATTAAAATATAAACAGGTAGGGGCTGTAATGCATCCTAAAATACCCAACTCCTGCGGTTCCAACAACTCCTGTGGTCCGTGTGCCATCCATCCGTCCCACTTATCCATAGCTGCAGAGGTGTTTGTTATTTTTTAAAAACAAGGTTAGATCAGGGGTGGTCTTTACCACCATTGTCGAATCATAGTCCCCTAAGGGCAGACCAACTAAGCATGTTGTAAACAGATTCTCAGCAGTGGATATAGATAAGCAAAGGTGGCCTTGGCCCGTTTGATTAGCTAGTGTAACCCAGATATTTTTTCTTGGTTGAACGGAAAACCACGCCTGAACCTGGCATATCAAATACGTGACTATCAGGCTCACGAACAACAGGATTTGCATCCTGTGTCGGTAAAGACTGTCATCCCATTCACTGGGGTCTCCGATCGCATAGGCATTTCTTCAAACTGTTGATTAGCCAACAGTGACAATAATCTATCGGACGGATAGCTATTTGTAACGTGTTCTAAAAAATCAGAGATTGCGATCTGAAACTCCAGAGAACTGGCCAACAAACAATCTAAGTACTTTTGAGATACAGGAACATAAATTATTACAGGTTCTAATCCAGATATTTCTACAATTCTTTGTCTTCCCTTAATAATGAGTTGTGCAAATAATTCATATCTAGTGACCACTATTTTTCTGGGTTGATAGGAGAGAAAAACCCATTCTAATACTTTCAAACTGTTTGCTGTATTTCCTAACTGTACGATCAATCCTAGTGGATATTGCCGTTCCCCTCCTGAATTAACTATCATAAGCGAGATACTCTCAGTAGGTGAACATCTGTGAGCATAGGTTGTTGCTATCTTCTCAGTAATTTTCTGCAAAGCTTGGTGTTGATCCTCGTCTAGTTGACGTCGCTCTGGAGCCTCCACCAAAGACTCCAGGAGCGGCATCAATGGCCTCAGATCATCATTAGTAATTCCGCAAATATTGCGAACCCACTGTATATCCCCCATTAATTTTTAGACATCAGAAAGATTTTCTATTTTCGCCTTAATCTTTATTTTTTGTGGGTGGGCCGCTGCCCTGGTAATAATCCAGCTCAAATATTGCCATGGTCCCTTCTTTTGCGCTTTTTTTTTTTTTTTTTTTGGTGCTATTTTTAAACCCTGTTTTCCTAAATAGTGCTCTAAGTGCTGTAAAATGTGGTCTGCATTCAATTGTGTCCCTGCTATTAATATATCAACTATATAATGATACATTATTAAATCTGGATACTTTTTCCACACCGGTTCTAGAGCCCATGCCACAAATGTCTGACACATCGTAGGTGAATTTTGCATTCCTTGTGGTAACACTACCCAATGATACTTTTTGCTAGCTCTCCTTTATTTACCGATGGTACCGTAAAGGCAAACTTCTCCGCATCCTCAGCTGCTAAGGGAATGGTAAAAAAGCAATTGAAATATACTCTTCGATTCCCTGCAAAAGAAATGATACATTTGTGACAATAATTACAACGACATAGAACAAACCCACAACACCGTTTTACAAATATGGCATATTGAAGTTCCTGCTCTTGACCGTCCGGGGAGAGCCGCTGAGACAGTCAACGAGCCGTCATTCTGCATACAAAAGAGTGAAAACATCAGCTGGCGGTACTTTGGAGTTGACTGCGTCCGTGGGACGTGTGACAAGATCTTCAGGTCTTACTGCCGGCCGTACCGACCTGGTCGGTACCCACTTCGCTCCGTCCCCTCCCTCTCTGCCAAAGTCTCTTGTCTCATGCCTCGCCAATGTTGGGCAGGGTCGTATCTTGACTTGGGGGAAGGATCATCCCAGGCAGCCCCCTCCTGTTGCGGCACGGGTCAGGAGGCGGGGGCCAAGGAGGACTTGCCACCTCCGTTGGTTGCGTTAGCGGGGGGGGGGGGGGGGCGGAGGGGGGGCGGGGAGGCTGGCGGGGGTTGCTCGTTCTCACCATCCCCAGCTCGGCCTCCCTTCTCTCCCAAGGCTGTGGCAGCGGCAGCTGCTGCCACCGCCGTCCGCTCTGATTTTATCGTCTTTATAGAGTCTCTGACTAATCGCCAGGTTGTTAACACTTTCGCAGCCGTATGATCCTCTTTAGAGGCTGCTTCAAACACCAATTTCCCTGCTTTCTCCCAGGTAGGTAACTCAAAAGCTGTTGCAGAGTCTGCTGCTAGCCCCTGGCTCTTCAAAACAGTCTCGAATAGCAATCGCCACGTTGTTGCTAGCTCCGCTGTTTGCCCATCTCCTTTCGAGACTCGCCCCATTGATCTTTCACATGGGCACACAGGGGAACACTGAGTACATTGTTCTGGGCAACGTTGTCCCGTCTTGCCCTCACATACATCATCATAGATCTGTTTCTCTGACTTATCTATGCAGCCGGTTTACTCGGTGCATCTGGCACCTCAGGAGGTGCAGTCGGAGTCACTGAAGGTCCTGGACCCTCTGACTCAGTTAAAAAGGGATTGGTTGAAGGCGGTTTAACAGCCTCCTCCATATCAGCTGCAGCTTTTCTCTCTGCCTTTAAGGCTTTTAATGTGGTTAACATCAACTTCCATGTCGTCACTAACTCTGCGGTGGTTTTATCTCCATTCCCAATATATTCCTATAACATTTTTCCTATCTCCTCCCACGTCTCTGCCTTAAACGCCACAGACGCATCGGGGGGGTACCCTTTTTGGCACCAAATTAGAAGCCTTCTAAGTGTATATTCATCATATTTCAGTCCTCTCTTAGAGAGCATATGCGGCAGGAGTCTGACCATCGCCCCTTCTTCATGCGATGCGTTCTGCCTTTAGTTCTTTTAATGTCTCTAGGATCAACCTCCAGAGCGTCGTAAATTTTATACTGTCTTTGTTGCCTGCGCTATTCGCTTTTCAGTTTTATATCTTTTCATGCAATGAATAACATCTCTCCAAGATTTCATTAATTTTTTGCTGATTTATCATCATCGATTACTAGATCCCACAAACAATCTCCATAAGAACGCCACTCGTCTACTTCAAACATACTTTCAGGGTCTTTAAAAAACCCTTTCGCTTTCCCTAACGCAATTAACCCAGCCAGATCTTTTAATTGGCTTACTCCCCGCTTTTCTAAAAAGCATTTTAAGATTTCGAATGCTACCTCTATTTCCATTGCGCGCTACGTTGACCTTCTTAATTATCCGGTCAATTATTTTTGCAGCCTTTTCCCATGGGTAGCCTTCTTTCGGACGGCGAACCCCTTCTTAATTATCCTGGGTTCAAGCACGGATCAGGCGCGCCGCGGCAGCGTCCGCCGATCTTCTGCTCCCTGGTCGCTGCTACCAGTGCTTCTCCGATCTCACTGTCCGGTGAAAAACAAGGATGGGGTCCCTGTTCGGGCGCCACTTGTGACGAGCGAGGGAAGGCATGCAGTCGACTCAATATGAGTGATAAGGCAAGCTTCAACTTTATTGCAAAACCTTACACATATTTATACACTAAGTTCTACCTTATGCATACTTGTCTTAAAATCATTGGCTTAGCTCTAAAGATTGCATTATCATACTCCTCCTACTTGCGCTTACTGCTACGTGGTCCGGGTTCCATCCTGTTTTTCTTATACAGTGCTGCTTCTTAGCTGTTTACCACAGCTCCTTCTCCTCAAGGCCGAGCCCTGCAGATGTCCAGCTGTTTACCAGCTTCCCAGTGCCACAGCTCCCTCTTCTCAAGGCCGAGCCGTGCAGATATCTAGCTGTTTACCAGCTTCTCAATGCTGCAGCTCCTTCTCCTTAAGGTCGAGCCGTGCAGAGTGATCCCAACATGCACCCACAGTTGAGCTTGGATGCTGCTAAGAGCTAGAGAAAAATTACTTTGAGCTACACCAAGTGCATCTAGGATTAATTGGTGGTGCTTTTCAGTAACATGTTCCCATTGAGGTAATATTTTAGATAAAAGCCACTGATGAGTTCCTAAAGCTGATAGGGAGGACTGTAATGGATGTTCCAGTTTGTTTAGATCATGTATGGCTGTACTAAGTTTGTTTGCAAGTATTTCAGCATTTAACTGGTCCCTCAGGTACCAGTTACATCTCTCTCTGCTTGTTTTGAAGGGTAAGGCTCACGTAACCATGCCAACCACCCTGCATAAGATGTACGTACGAATGATGAACAGGTTGGTTTAACTGCAGAGAGATTAATTTGCATTAATAGTTCTACTCGTTTGAGGGACCATGATTGGTTAAACATCACTTGCTGTCACCCTACATATCTGATTCCATATGATCCAGTTTCAGAGATCAATGGGCATATAGGTTGTGTGGTTGTATAAGTAGTAGTATGAGGTTTAGGGGTCGGTGTTAGCATGATCTTTAAGGATAGTCCGTTTCCATTCTCTTTCCCTGTACCTACCCATAAGCATACTACAGCCAGAGTTGTGTCATTGAAGAAGCTAATGTTACAGTAGGGGCTTGAAAAGCAGCTTTCCCTTTCCTTTGACTGAGTTTGATTCATCATGTTGATGACTATAGAGGCATGTCCCTTTAGATAGTTTGTCACATTACATTCAGTAGAGATTCTATAACCTGGCTGGTATAACAGAAATAAGGTACCTGTTTGGTTTTGTCATTATATGATTACCAGTGATTGTCAATGTAAGGTTTTGTATTGGCTTTCCCATTGTTCCTGTGTTTCCATCAGCTCTGATCACATATGGTATAGAGTGTCCGATTAGCAGTGAAAGCAAGAGTATCTTCATTAATAGTCTTATTGTCATTGTGATTTAGTTCGAAAAGGTCAGTGTTACCATAAACCATATTATAACTATAAACAGTTCCTTAGCCCATAGAGTTTTTAGAAAGTCTTAGCTTTAGCGCTCCCGTTGGTACACATGTCCACTGTTCCTCTGGTGGAGCTCCCTTCACTCTCATGTAGTGGATCCAGGAGCTGAACCCTTCCTACTTTTCTTTTAGTGGTTCATCCTTCTAGGTCCAGATGTAAACCAGATCTCTGGGCTTGAAGTTATGTACCGGAGAGTCCAGAGGAAGCAGAGCCCGCTGGTTGAGATACCTGTGTAAAGAGGATAATACCCACAAGAGAGAAAACAAATAATCTTTCAAAATTCCTTCACCTTTAATGTGTATCTGATCACTCCAGCTACCCACCTCATTGACGGGATATAGCTTTCCATATAGTATTTCAAAGGGGTTTATCCCTTCTATCACTCATGGAGTGATCCTAATCCTCATCAGGGCAATTGATAGGATATCTGCCCGTTTAAGCTGGGTTTCTTGATATAATTTGGAAATTTGTCTTTTAAGGGTCTGATTCATTCTTTCTACCTTCCCACTAGACTGTGGTCTCCAAGGGGTATGTAGATCCCATTTCAATTGGAGGAATCTTGACACTCCTTGGATTATTTCTAAAATAAAATGAGGTCCATTATCGGAGAATAAGCCCTCAGGGATGCTGAATTGGGGAATTATTTCTTCTAATAAAATTTTTATGACTTTCCTATCTTGATTGTTAAGGCAAGGGAAAGTTTCTGGCCACCCAGAGAATGTGTCTACTAAAGCAAGTAGATATTTATATTGCTCACACTTTGGTAACTCAGAGAAATCTATTTGCCAGTGCTCCCCGGGGGCTGTTCCCCTTTTTGCTTCACCCATCGGTAGCTTTCTTTAAATCTTAGGGTTGTTTGTGCAGCAGGTCTGACATCTTCTTACTATTAGGTCCGCACTTGATTGCATTTTTGGCTCTATAGCGTATCTCTTAACACTGCTGATCATAGCATCAGCTCCCAGCTGAGTTTCTTCATGTAGTTTCTTGAGGAGAGCTTCCATCATTTTGGCTGTAGTAAGAACTTGCTGATTCAGGGTTACCCACCATCCTTCCGTATCTCTTGAACATTTCGGTATTTCCACCAATTGATTCTCCCTTTCCTGCTATGCATTGTAACAGAGTTGCATCATCATTCTCACCCCACCATTGTTCTAAGTCTTTTGTCAATATGTTACCAAACAGAGTAGGGCTGTTTGTTTTAAATCCCTGGGGGAGCACAGTCCAACACAACAGCACCTTTCTTCCCATCGTGGGGTTTTCCCGTTCGAAGGCAAAGACTGTTTGGCTTTGTTCATCCACTGGGATACAAAAGAAAGCATCTTTTAAGTCCAAAACAGTAAAATAGGCATTTGTTTCAGGTACCGAAGTTGTACGGTGTAAGGTTTCAATACAGTGGGGTGTATGTCCAGTCTTGTACTCGTCTATATTCTTCAGTACGAGGCTCCTTTACTGGTAAAATAGGAGTATTAAATTCAGATTGACATTCTCTAAGCAGTCTGTATTGCATAAAAGTATTTGTCAAGGGCTTCAGACCCTTGTGTGCTTCCAATCTAATAGGATACTGATTTACCCTTACCAGCTTTGCCCCCAGCTTTAGTTCTATTGTAATCCGAGTTACATTTTTCGCTTTACCTGGTCTCTTTGAGGCCCATGGTGAAGGAATTACCGCATCCAATACCGTGTCCGGGATGTTGTTTCCAGGCTTTTCCGGGGTTTTATCTGTCAGTTGGCAGATTTGTGCCTTCCATGACATTTTGGGTGGGATGTGAAGCTGTACAGCATTTTCAGGAAAGGTTACTTGTGCATTCAATTTACATAACAAGTCCCACCTTAGCAGTGGAAGAAGGCATTCTGGCATATATAGAAACTTGTGAGTTAGTTTAGTATTTCCGATTGTACATTCCATAGGTGGTAAAAATGACCTTAATATTCTCTTTCCCGTTGTCCCAACAATCTGTATAGTAATTTTGCTTAGGAGCCCTTTACAGTTTTGTGGGTCTCTTCCTCTACTTTTCCCTTGACATCATTTCTGTTTATTGCTGCTGCCAGCAAAGATGCTTGTAACCTCATTCTGCTCTCTTTTTCTTTCTCTCTCATCCTGATTGTTATACACTTTATATGCTATTTCTATCGACTGTGAAATCAACATTCACAGCCCCCTCAACTTTCTTCTTGTATCCTGAGTCACTGCCCAATGCACAGCATCTTGAACATCCTCTGATTTGCCTCATCATCTGGATTCAAGTCCATCCATTTTCTAGCTACTTCACGTAACCTCTTGTAAGAGGCCAATGGATTTTCATTGGAGCCCTGTCCCAACTCTGTCCTGGTTTTGGCCAGGACAGAGTTAATTTTCTTCTTAGTAGCCAGCACAGTGCTTCGTTTTGGATTTGAGATGAAAAGTATGTTGATAACACACTGATGTTTTTAGCTGTTGCTAAGCAGTCAAGGACTGTCCAGCTTCTCATGCTGGCCTGCCAGCAAGAAGGTGGGGGGGCTGCACGGGAAGCTGGGAGGGGGCATATTTTTCGATTTTGCTACTCTGCGCCAGACCCCATATAATATTAATTGCTGGTATTGCTTCAGCTGGGCCTTTCCTCCCCCCTGTTAGGGTCCTCCTGTTTATTTCTTTTCTCACCTTCTTCCCTGCTTTTTTTTTTAATTATCATTCTGATTCAAAGAAATCCAAACTTAAGAAACTCAAACTTAATAACATCAAAGTGTTATTAAGCAGACATCTTTATTACAGCGCTGGACGCATGGGGGATATCTCCTCCTAACACGCGTGCCTCGTGTTACCAGCATCTGAATTATATAGAGTACATACATCCATATTCATTCCAATTGTTAGCATATTCATGACATTTCCGAGAAATGTTTAACATACTCAAATGTCCCTGACGCATGCACTGTTAAATGAGTCGGTGGTCCTCTGGTGGTCTCTGGTGGTCTTTTGCAGTACTTGGTCCCCTTAACTTGTCTGTCCTGCAGAGGAACTCTTTTCTTATCTACTTGCTTAGCTTGTATTTTAACATTGTACTGGTTCTTATCGGTTCCTGCCAGTTACTTGGTTAAGATAGACGAAGTTCTCCACAGTAGTTTATCTTACACAATCCTCGCATACAAAAGGAAATTTACAAAACTCACATTTGATTGTTTTTACATGTTAAAATCTTCTTCCTTGTCTCAGACCTTTGTTTCAATCCCCCCTTTTCTGCCATCCTTGCAAATTCTTTCGCGATCCCTCAAAACATACCATTATCATCTGTCCATCGATTAAAGTACTTCCCTGTTGCGACTTCATGCTTAATCTTATTTTTCCTCCAGGTAGCATAATCATCCATATTCTTTTGACAACACCACATTGAACATCAAATTATACAACAAGTACACAAGATAAATAGGCTTCCAATTAATACAAGCACAAATGATTCTTTAATCCATTTAAAATTTGGTAACCAAGAGGTTAATCTGTTCCAGACTTCTTCAAATCCCCAAGAGGTGTCATCTAAAGTCACTCTGTGTAACATCTTAGTCTGTTTCCAAATTTCTTCCAAATCAGTAGATATCCTACGGCTTTGATCCACATACATGCAACAGCTAGAGTTTATGATGGTACAGACACCTCCTTGTGCGGACAGCAGTAGATCCAATGCCATTCGGTTTTGACCTACTACCTGTGACAGGCTAGAAACCTCTTTCTGTAGGGCCTGTATTTCATCTATAGTCCTTTTTTCTATTATTTCTATTACTGCCAAAATGCACTAAAGTTTTTTCTAGTTCACTTACACCAAGCCATGGGAAGAGCCACCTTACAAAACTGTGGTATTTTGTGGGTCTATCTGCAATGGCATTGTGAGCTCTTGTCCGTCTAAGAAAAGTTCTAATCCATCCCTTCTGTTGATGTAGTTTGTCAGTTATGGTCACATTGGGAACCAGAGCTCCCAGTGTACATGCTCCTTTCCATCCTAAGGGCAATATTTTCCGGGCTGTTCCACCACACAGCCAATACCATCCTGTTCCATTGGGAACCAGGAGGCCTGTAAAATTTAGTCTCATCATAATATGAGCTGCTCTTGACAATTCCAACGATAGTTCCTCACTACAATTTTCAAAATAGCCCACAAATTCTTCATTCCCTGAATTATACAAACATGGCCAGTCAAAATCTGGTATAGGTAAGACGCCTATCTCCAATTCTCGGTTCCAACTTACATTGGGGCTTCTTTCTAAGGTGGTGTTTTCCCAGAATTTTGGATTGGTCCAATTAATTCGATTAGGAAGTGGTATCCCTATTAAAGGGATTTCTTTTTTTGAGTTTCCTGGGATCTGGGTACATATCCAACAATTGCTTTTGTGGAGTATTTGTGTAACATTCTAGAATAGCATTAAATGCGCGTTTTGGTCCCAGTGAATCATTTCACAGATTGGACTCATGGTTATCACATTCACAATAAACACAACATATTTATACATTTTGTCATCTTATTTTTAACTTTAAGGAATCCTGTTGTTCCACCACCCACGGAGGGGAGGCCTTCTTGACTTTCGAATAATGGATCCATGCCGGTTGCTCTTTAACCTTGATAGCAGTAAAGGTGGTTAGCGGCACTTGGAAGGGTCTGTTCCACTTGTCTTCCAAGGGTTCACCTGTAAAAGTCTTAACATAAATCCAATCCCCTGGCTTAAAAGGATGAATAGGGTGACCCAATCCCCTTGACCTAGTTCCCAGTACCAATTTGTTTATCTCAGTTGTTTTCCTAACATTATTACATATCTCTGCAAATAATTTTCACCTACCTGAGTGAGATCTTCCCCTCGATATCGGGATTGATATGGTCTTCTGTGGGAGAAAGATGGACTTCACAACTCTATGAGAGTTATACTCCGAAGCCGTTTATTGTCTTGTCTGACTCCAATATATATCATAATTTTTGTTTAGTCACTGCGCACACACTCATGATTGGTTACAGCTTGTTACACACATTATTGCAATTGGCTATATACAAAATATCATGTGCTGTCCACGCGCCTCTCACACAGTAAGGATTTACTGCCTGCAGGTGTCCATGCGCTCCTTTACTTCCTCTTAGTTGTTTACCACAGCTCCTTCTCCTCAAGGCCGAGCCGTGCAGATGTCCAGCTGTTTACCAGCTTCTCAGTGCCACAGCTCCTTCTCCTTAAGGTCGAGCCGTGCAGAGTAATCCCAACAGTCTTCCAAATAAAATTTCAAACAGACTTAGGTTCTCTTTTGTTCTTGGCTTCGTTCTAATTCACAGAATCACAGAATCACTAAGGTTGGAAAGGACCTTCAAGATCATCAAGTCCAATCATTAATCCAGCACCACCATGTTCCCTAAACCATGTCCTGAAGTGCCACATCCACACATTTTTTGAACACTTCCAGAGATGGCGACTCCACCACCTCCCTGGGCAGCCTGTTCCAATGCCTGACCACTCTCTCGGTGAAGAAATTTTTCCTAATATCCAACCTAAACCTCCCCTGGCGCAACTTGAGGCCATTTCCTCTTGTCCTATCGCTGGTTACTTGGGAGAAGAGACCAACACCCTCGTCGCCACAACCCCCTTTCAGTTAGTTGTAGAGAGCGATAAGGTCTCCCCTCAGCCTCCTCTTCTCCAGACTAAAAAACCCCAGTTCCCTCAGCCGCTCCTCATAAGACTTGTGCTCCACACCCCTCACCAGCTTCGTTGCCCTTCTCTGGACACCCTCCAGCACCTCAGCATCCTTCTTGTAGTGAGGGGCCCAAAAGTGAACACAGGATTCAAGGTGTGGCCTCACCAGTGCCGAGTACAGGGGCACGATCACTTCCCTACTCCTGCTGGCCACACTATTTCTGATACAGGCCAGGATGCTGTTGGCCTTCTTGGCCACCTGGGCACACTGCCGGCTCATATTCAGCCGGCTGTCAACCAGCACCCCCAGGTCCTTTTCTGCCAGGCAGCTCTCCAGCCACTCTTCCGCAAGCCTGTAGCGTTGCATGGGGTTGTTGTGACCCTAGTGCAGGACCCTCCACTTGGCCTTATTAAACCTCATACAGTTGACCTCTGCCCTTCGATCCAGCCTGTCCAGATCCCTCTGCAGAGCCCTCCTACCCTCCAGCAGATCAACACTCCCACCCAACTTGGTGTCATCTGCAAACTTCCTGAGGGAGCACTCGATTCCCTCATCCAGATCATCAATAAAGATATTGAATAAGACCGGCCCCAGAACTGAGCCCTGAGGAACACCGCTTGTGACCGGCCGCCAGCCGGATTTAACGCCGTTCACCACAACACTTTGGGCTCGGCTGTCCAGCCAGGTTTTTATTCAGCGAAGAGTACACCTGTCTAAGCCACGAGCCACCAGTTTCTCCAGGAGAATGCTGTGGGAGACGCTGTCAAAGGCTTTACTAAAGTCCAGGTCGACAACATCCACAGCCTTTCCCTCATCCACTAGGCGGGTCACCTGGTCATAGAAGGAGATCAGGTTGGTCAAGCAGGACCTGCCTTTCATGAACCCGTGCTGGCTGGGCCTCATCCCTTGGTTGTCCTGCAGATGCCCTGTGAGCACTGTCAAGACCAACCGCTCCATGATCTTCCCCGGTACAGAGGTCAGACTGACAGGCCTGTAGTTCCCAGGATCCTCCTTCCGGCCTTTCTTGTAGATGGGCATCACATTGGCAAGCCTCCAGTCTTCTGGGACCTCCCCTGTTAACCAGGACTGCTGATGAATGATGGAGAGTGGCTTGGCAAGCTCCTCCGCCAGCTCTCTCAGTACTCTTGGGTGGATCCCATCAGGCCCCATAGACTTGTGGGTGTCCAGGTGGTTTAACATGTCCTTAACTGCTTCCTCCTGGATTATGGGCGGGTTATTGTGCTCTCCATCCCCATCTTCCAGCTCAGGGGGCTGAATACCCTGCGGATACCTGGACTGGCTATTAAAGACTGAGGCAAAGAAGGCATTAAATACCTCAACCTTGTCCTCGTCCTTGAAGACAATGTTCCCCACCATATCCAGTAAGGGATGGAGATTCTCCTTGCCTCTCTTTTTGTTGTTAATATATTTGTAGAAGCATTTTTTATTATCCTTTACAACTGTGGCCAGATTGAGTTCTAGCTGGGCTTTTGCCTTTCCAATTTTGTCTCTGCATGACCTAACGAGATCCTTGTACTCTTCTTGAGGTGCCTGCCCCTTCTTCCAATGTTGGTAAATTCCCCTTTTTTTCCTGAGCCCCAGCAAAAGCTCCCTGTTCAGCCAGGCCGGTCGCCTTCCCCGCCAGCTCTTCTTACAGCACATGGGGACCGCCTGCTCCTGCGCCTTTAAGATCTCTTTCTTGAAGACTGTCCAGCCTTCCTGGACCCCTTTGTCCTTCAGGACTGTCTCCCAAGGGACCCTCTCAACCAGTGACCTGAACAGGCCAAAGTCTGCCCTCCGGAAGTCCATGGTAGCAGTTTTGCTGACCCCTCTCCTTACTTCACTCACAACTGAGAAGTCTATCATGTCGTGGTCGCTAAGCCCAAGACGGCCTCTGACCACCACATCTCTCACCTGTCTTTGTTTGTAAACAGCAGGTCCAGCAAGGCACCACCCCTGGTGGGCTCACTCACCAGCTGCGTCAGGAAGTTATCCTCCACACACTCCAGGAACCTCCCAGATTTTTTCCTCTGCCGTGTTGTGTTTCCAGCAGATGTCCGGTAGGTTGAAGCACCCCACAAGAACAAGGGCCAGCGAATGTGAGACTTCTGCCAGTTGCTTATAGAATATCTCATCTGTCTCTTCATCCTGGTTGGGTGGTCTGTAACAGACTCCCAGCAAGATATCTGCCTCATTGGCCTTCCCCCTCAACCTTACCCATAAGCACTCTACTTGGTCTTCACAATCATTGGTTTCTATACAATCAAAACACTCCCTAACATACGGAGCCACCCCACCACCTCTCCTTCCTTGCCTATCCCTTCGGAAGAGCTTATAGCCATCCATTGCAGCACCCCAGTCATGAGAAGCATCCCACCATGTTTCTGTGATGGCAACTACATCATAGCTGTCGCGCTGCACAATGGCTTCCAGCTCCTCCTGTTTGGTGCCCATGCTGCGTGCATTGGTGTAGATGCACCTGAGCTGGGCTATTGATTTCAACTCTGGCACGCCACCCCTAGGCTCAACTCTAGTGAGCCCGGTTTTATCCCCTCCCCCCTCCAAATCTAGTTTAAAGCCCTCTCGATGAGGCCTGCCAGCTCATAAGCAAGAATCCTTTTGCCCCTTGGCGTCAGTTGCACTCCATCAGCTGCGAGGAGGCCCGATGCCATGTAAACCACCCCGTGGTCAAAAAACCCAAAATTCTGACGACGGCACCAGCCCCTGAGCCATGTGTTGATCAGATGTGCTTTCCTGTTCCTTTCAGTGTTCCTCCCTGTCACTGAAGGGATTGATGAAAACACTACCTGTGCTCCCGCTCCATTGACCAGTCGCTCCAGTGCTCTCAAATCCTTTTAGACTGCCTTTGGGCTTCTTAGTGCAACCTCATCGCTGTCAACCTGCATGACCAACAGTGGGTAGTAATCAGTGGGCCGAACCAGACCAGGGAGTTTCCTGGTGACGTCACTCACCCAGGCCCCGGGGAGGCAGCAGACTTCCGTGTGGGTTGGGTCCGGTCGACATATTGGGCCATCAGAAGGGAGTCGCCTACGACAATTACCCTCCTTTTTTTCTTAACAGAGGATGTCTTGATGCGTGGGGCTGGCTGACTCACCCTAGGCACCCCCTTGGACGGACCTTCATCAGGGTCCTCATGTTCCTGTCCCTCACGTTCCAGAGCCCCATGCCTGTTGTGTAAGGGCAGCTGGGACGGTGAGGGAGGCCGGGAGGGGATTCGCCGGCCTCTCCAAGCAGGGACCTGCTTCCATTTCCCCTCATCTCTTAGGTCCTCTCCTTCTGCCCGGCAGCAAGAGGACAGGGGATCCCCTGCTGTTTGTGGAGCCTCCACCAGCTGCCCCTGCTTCAGGGATGGCAGGGTGTGGCTCCACCAATCTCTCTCTCTCTCTCACACTCCCTAATGCTCCTCAGCCTCTCCACTTCCTCTTTCAGCTCTGCCACCAGGCTGAGCAGGTTGCTCACCTGGTCGCACCGCACGCAGGTGGTGTCCCCGTTGGTCTCTGGTACAACCGACAGGCTCAGGCACTCTTTGCAGCCGGATACTTGGACAGCCGCGTGCTTGAGCGGGAGCTCTGTCTGTGTTGCCACATTCTTTCTGGCCCCGGTTTTCAGCCGAGTGGCGACCATGGCCGAGACTCCTCTGGGAGGACGATGGCCACTTGTCAGAGAACCTCTAGTGCTGGGAGGGGGAACTGTGCCCTGCCCTCACGCCTTCCCTGCACGCCCTGCCTGGGCGAACTGACGCGCGAACTGACGCGCAAACCGACACGCTACATCCTTCTGATGCGCCACGTCCTGTTTGCCCGCCCTGTTCGACGTGCTCCGGGTCGCTCACGCTCCCTGGGGCTGCTCTTGTAGGTGAGGGGCTTTGGCTGCCGCCGCTCTAGTCCCCGCCCACGCTGAGTCAGCGCTGCCACTCATCAGGGGCCCGCTCCGCTGGCCTGGGTGGGCGGGGCTGGGGCACCCTCTCCCTGTGCTGCTGCCTTCGCTGTTTGGCCGCTTCAGGAAGGGTCCCCCGGCACGATCCTTCGCCCCGGAGCCCTTCGCCTCAGTGGCTTCATAATAAGGCCAGTGGAAGTGCCAATACAAATTTACCTCTTGGCTTATTTTAGCCAGCTGTTGTTTAATTAGATGATTCATTTTCTCAACCTGTCCACTCACCTGTGGTCGGTATGGAGTATGGAGTATGTAGTTGCCAATTTATTCCTAGAATTCTACTAACCTGTTGTACTACTTGTGCACAAAAATGGGTACCTCTGAAGATATTACTGCCAGAACTCCAAACCTAGGGATGATTTCATTTAACAGTATTCGCGTTACCTCTCTAGCCTTATTGGTCCTACAAGGAAAGGCTTCCGGCCAGCCCGAAAAGGAATCTGTGTGGAATAATCGCTGAGGGGCAATTTGGAAATTTACACTCTAAGAACAGCATTGAAACGGGGTGGAACGTAGCTAATGTACAATGAGTCTGTACCATGGCAATTCCCTAGGCAACCCTAGACGTTGGCAACATCAGAGGAACTTGGTGTGCTGACCCTGGGAGAAATTGCATGGAGGGTGGAGCGGAGTGGAGACATCGCAGCCACGCTCTGTGAACAAGGGAATTTAAAGGTACACAGTGTGTACATTAATAAGCTGCACATTCAATGCCCTGGGTCAGTGACCTGTCAACTTTGATGAAATGCTGTACTTGGAGTGAACTTTGCTTATTATAATATCATTATAATACCAAAACACATACCCCTCTCAAAAGTTACCCACCTCCCAAGGTGCGACCACCCCTCAATGAGCGCGCGCACTGAATTTTTCCTAGTCTGTACCTTTAAACGCGAAGCGAGAGAATTTTGAACCAATCCTGATAAAGGTATGTATGACTAGAGTCACTCAAGCTCCACCTGCAAAGTAAAACACTATAAAATAGTGTGAAAAGAGCTGGACGTCAGGGAAGACACCATCACTCCTGACCTTTAGGATCCGCCAACAGGCTGACCCTCTCTTCCCCCCCATTGGGACGCCTTTGGGTAAGATTCGAACACTCGGCTATCCCGAGTGGATCCCCGGGAACTTTAGGAATCTCTATAGAGTTGTTTCATCACCCCATGCGTGTGTAACCCAGCTGTATTTAATTAATTACACGTGCTTTGCAGACAGTGAATTTATCACCGGCAAGCCAAAATAACTTGTGCATCTGTTGCTTCAATAAATCGCACTATTGATTGACTCAGCCGTGTGTGTGTTGTCCCTGAATGCGACCGTACCTCTGAGTGCGGTCGTGTGAATTCAGGAGGTGTCTGGCTGAGCAGGTAGTGTGATGTTAGTAGTGCATCCGGACCCGTGATAGTCCAATGAAGGTGTTGGGCGAGACCGGACTACTAACGCTGACTTTGGGCATCACTCAGAACCTAAGCTCAGCCGCCCCCAGTCCCTCTGATATCTGAGGATCGACTGGAACGCAAGGGGGTTTAGTTTCTGCCAAATTGCTCTGCCTCTTAACGCAACAATCTGTTAATACTAATAGGTACCGATACCCCCCTTTTCTTGGGAGTTCGGAGAAATGTATTTGCCACTGTTGTCCCGGTATATTCCCTTTCCCAATCGTCCCAATTTGCACTTTATACCTAGTATTTGGATTGTTTTTCAAACAAGTCTCACATCTTTGCGTAATTTGTTTTACAATAGAATATAAATTTTGACTCACTATCCTCTGATTTAAATATTTATATAATGCATCCACCCCCCAATGCGTTTTGCTATGTTCTTCCTGGATAAATTTCCATAAAATGTTTTAGGGAACTATTATTCTTCCATCTGGTGTTGTATATACTCCGGTTTGCTGATTTTCCTTTCCTCCTAGATCCTCTATCATAATTTTATCCTCTTTAGAGTATTCTAATTTTTCATTCTCTGTTATACTGAATTTACCATCTGGGATCAAAGGAAAAGTTTTTACAATTTCTGTCCGTTCCGCCGCCAGCTTAGCCTCATAATCCGCCAATTTGTTTCCAACCTCTGGATCAGTGTTGCCCTTTTGGTGTCTCCTACAATGCATAATTGCAACCTTCTTTGGTAGTTGCACGGCATTTAACAATTGCAGGATCTCTTTAGCATGTTTCACTTGCTTTCCTTGAGCAGTCAGCAGCCCTCTTTCTTTCCAAAGAGCTCCATGAGCATGTACCACTCCAAAGGCATATTTTTCCCTTTTGAAATCTCCAGTGCTCGAATTAAGGCAATAATCTCCACCTTCTGAGCCGATGTTCCTGCAGGTAGAGGGTTAGCTTCAATTACCTTACAAGTAGTGGTTACCGCGTAACCAGCCTTACAAAGTCCTTGTCTCACAAAAGTACTTCCATCCGTGCACAGATTACTTTCAGCGTCCTCCAGCGGTTCCTTCAAGTCAGGTCGACTGGAGTAAAGCGCTTCCATTGTCTCCAGACAGTCATGGACTACTGGTTCGGTGACTTCGCCACTGAGAAAAGATGCTGGATTCACAATATTAGTTGTTACTATATTGACATCGTCCTGTTCAGCTAAGAGGGCCTGATATTTCAGGAACCGGGAGGGTGATAACCAATGTGCTCCCTTCTGTTCCAGCACTGTTGAAACTGTGTGTGTGACACCAACACAGTTATCTTCTGGCCCATGGTAAATTTGCGGGCCTCTTCAATGTTAAGCACTATCGCTGCTACGGCTCTCAAACAACTGGGCCAGCCTTGGCTTACTTCATCTAACTGTTTAGAGAAGTATGCAACTGCCCACTTTTATGGTCCCAATCGCTGTGCCAATATGCCCAAAGCAATGCCTTGTTTTTCATGTGAAAAGAGCCAAAATGGTTTGGACACATCGGGAAGTCTGAGGGCTGGTGCTCTCATTAATTCAGCTTTTAATAATTTAAAGGCTCTTTCGGCTTCCCCAGTCCAAGCTAACAGTGAAGGGCTTCCTTTCAACAAATCATACAAGGGTTTCACCAATATCCCGTAATTATAAATCCATAACCTGCACCAACCTGTCATCCCGAGGAAGGTCCGCAATTCTTTTACCATAGTTGTCTTTGGTGTTTGGCAGATGGCTTCCTTTCATTCTGTCCCCAGCTCTCATTGTCCTTTCAAAATCCTGTATCCAAGCTAGGTTACCTGTGTCTGGGGATCAACTGGGCTTTCTGTTGAGATACTCTGTAACCACTCAGTCCCAGGAAATTCAGCAAACCATTGAATACATTCTTTCTTTAGTTGTCGTAGCAACCAATAAATCATCTACATATTCTAATAACGTCCCATTTGGAGATGGTGGATTCCATCCTTCAAGCTCCCGAGCTAACTGGTTCCCAAAAACTGTCGGGCTATTTTTGAACCCTTGTGGTAACACTGTCCAAGTTAGCTGGGTTCTTCTCCCGGTATCGGGATTCTCCCATTCAAATGCAAATATTTTCTGGCTCTCTTTGGCAAGCAGCAAACAGAAAAAGGCATCCTTTAGATCCAAAATGGTAAACCAGACCAGTTTTGAGTTTCTTTTAACTTAGTCAGTAGTGTATACAGATTTGCCACCATGGAATATAAGTCCTCCACTACATTGTTTATGGCTCTTAAATCTTGCACTAAATGGTAACTCTTCCTGTCTGGCTTTTTTGCTGGCAAAATAGGAGTATTATACTCAAATTCACACTCTACCAATAATCCAGATTGCAAAAAGTCATTAATTATTTCTTTTATACCTTCCCTATCTTCCCTTTTTAGGGGATATTGTTTGATTTGAACTGGTCTCGTCCCGGGCTTTAGTTTAACTTCTACCGGAGCAGCATTTTTAGCCCTTCCGGGGACTCCGGACACCCATACTCCTGGATGTCGTGGTTTAGCCCCAGCCAGCAACTACGCACCACGCAGCCGCTCGCTCACTCCCCCTCCCACAGTAGGGTGGGGGAGAGAATTAGGAAAAAAAAACCTTGTGGGTTGAGATAAACACAGTTTAATAGGACAGAAAGAAAGAAGGAAACAACAATGATAATACCGACAAAGGAATGTACAAGAACAAGTGATGCCCAATACAGCAATTGCTCACCACCCGGCGATCGACAGCCCGTCCCCGAGCAGCGATTTCCGCCCCCCGGCCAACTCCAGTTTATGTACTGGGCATGACGTCGGATGGTATGGAATATCTCTTTGGCCAGTCTGGGTCAGCTGTCCCGGCTGTGTCCCCTCCCAGCTCACCGTGCACCCCCAGCCTGCTCGCTGGCAGGCCAGCACAAGAAGCTGGACTGTCCTTGACTGCTCAGCAGCAACCCAAAACATCAGCACATTATCAACAGTTTCTCATCCCAAATCCAAAACAGTCTCACACTGGCTTCTGTGAAGAAAACCAGCTCTATCCTGGCTGAAACCAGGACAGTATCCACCCCTTATTCCATACCATTTACGTCATGCCCAGGTCCTGTACTTTCAATACATTCCAATTATTCATTATTACTCTTCCTGTCTTTTAATATATACACACAGATATCACTTTCTTAGTCCATGGGCCATCACTTTAAAATGTCTGTGTAGTTCATTCAGTCCATGACTCTGGGCTTCATCCATCATAGCAGTCTCTCAGGGCAGGGGAGATGGTATGTGGTGTTGGATCGTTACCTGGCACGGTCCATGTCCGTGATCTGCAGGTCGAAGATGTCGGTCTCGAGGGATTTGTTGGGCGCAAGCTGCTGAAGCCAGTTCTGGTTCCATCACTGCTGCATGTTGCTTAGTTTCGGTGAAGCTCATTCTTCATCAGTCTGGGTGATTCTTACTGTAATACCATCGATATGGTAGATAGCAACCATAGTAGTAATGACATACTGTATTGTGTAACAATTAACATAATACAATTCAAATCATTGACTATTTTCACCCAAAATCAAGTCTCCTTGAGGTACACATCGGACTTCCCCATCCTTCCGCATTACCCACCAAGTGCACCCAGGTCCCTGGGCAAAGGCAATCCCACGAACGGGTTTACCTTTGCCTGAGGCAGGAGTAACCCAGACTGTCTTCCCCAGCATATTTCTCACATGCACCACAGGGACTTTATCCCCTTCTACAGTACGTAAAAGTTTTGATTGGGCAGGGCCGGCTCTATTAGTAGATCCCCTAGTGTTGACTAACCAGGTGGCTTTTGCTAAATGTTTATCCCAATGTTTGAATGTCCCATCACCCATTGCTCTCAGTGTAGTCTTTAACAGTCCGTTGTATCGTTCAATTTTTCCGGAAGCTGGTGCATGATAGGGGATGTGATACACCCACTCAATGCCGTGCTCTTTAGCCCAGGTGTCTATGAGGTTGTTTCGGAAATGAGTCCCGTTGTCCGACTCAATTCTTTCGGGGGTGCCATGTCGCCATAAGACTTGCTTTTCAAGGCCCAGGATAGTGTTTCGGGCGGTGGCATGGGGCACAGGGTATGTTTCCAGCCATCCGGTGGTTGCTTCCACCATGGTAAGCACATAGCGCTTGCCTTGGCGAGTTTGTGGAAGTGTGATATAGTCAATCTGCCAGGCCTCCCCATATTTATATTTCAACCATCGTCCTTCATACCAGAGGGGCTTTAACCGCTTGGCTTGTTTGATCGCAGCACACGTTTCACATTCATGGATAACCTGTGCAATAGCGTCCATGGTCAGGTCCACCCCTCGATCCCGAGCCCATCTATATGTTGCATCTCTTCCCTGATGGCCTGAGGTGTCATGGGCCCACCGAGCTATAAATAATTCACCCTTATGTTGCCAGTCCAGATCCACCTGAGCCACTTCAATCTTAGCAGCCTGATCCACCTGATGGTTGTTTTGATGTTCTTCGGTGGCCCGACTCTTGGGTACGTGAGCATCTACATGGCGTACTTTTATGACCAGATTCTCTAGTCGGGCAGCAATATCTTGCCACAATTCAGCAGCCCAGATGGGCTTGCCTCTGCGTTGCCAGTTGCTCTGCTTCCATTGCTGTAGCCACCCCCATAGAGCATTTGCCACCATCCATGAGTCAGTATAAAGATAGAGTACTGGCCATTTTTCTCGTTCAGCAATATCTAAAGCCAGCTGGATGGCTTTCACCTCTGCAAACTGACTTGATTCACCTTGTCCTTCAGCGGCTTCTGCGACTCGTCGTGTAGGGCTCCATACAGCAGCTTTCCACCTTCGATGTTTGCCTACAATACGACAGGACCCATCAGTAAATAGGGCATATTGCCTTTCATTCTCTGGCAGTTCATTATATGGTGGAGCCTCTTCAGCACGCGCCACCTCCTCTTCTGGTGATATTCCAAAATCTTTGCCTTCTGGCCAGTCCATGATCACTTCCAAGATTCCCGGGCGATTAAGGTTTCCTATTCGAGCCCGCTGTGTAATAAGCGCGACCCACTTACTCCACGTAGCATCAGTCGCATGATGCGTAGAGGGGACCCTCCCTTTGAACATCCAGCCCAGCACCGGCAGTCGGGGTGCCAGGAGGAGCTGTGCTTCAGTGCCAACCACTTCTGAGGCAGCTCGAACTCCTTCATATGCTGCCAGTATCTCCTTTTCAGTTGGAGTATAGCGGGACTCAGATCCCCTATATCCTCGACTCCAAAACCCGAGAGGTCGACCTCGAGTCTCTCCTGGTGCCTTCTGCCAGAGACTCCAGGTAGGGCCATTCTCCCCGGCTGCCGTGTAGAGCACATTTTTAACGTCTTGTCCTGCTCGGACTGGCCCGAGGGCTACAGCATGAACTATCTCCTGCTTAATTTGCTCGAAGGCTTGTCGTTGCTCAGGGCCCCATTTAAAATCATTCTTCTTCCGGGTCACTTGATAAAGAGGGCTTACAATCAGACTGTAATTTGGAATATGCATTCTCCAGAAACCCACAACGCCCAGAAATGCTTGTGTTTCTTTTTTGCTAGTTGGTGGAGACATAGCTGTTATTTTGTTGATCACATCCGTTGGGATCTGTCGACGTCCATCTTGCCATTTTATTCCTAAAAGCTGGATCTCTTGTGCAGGTCCTTTGACCTTACTTTGTTTTATAGCAAAACCAGCTTTCAGAAGGATTTGAATTATTTTCTTCCCTTTCTCAAAAACTTCTTCTGCTGTGTTGCCCCATACGATGATGTCGTCAATGTATTGCAGATGCTCTGGAGCTTCACCCTGTTCCAGTGCAGTTTGTATCAGCCCATGGCAAATGGTAGGGCTGTGTTTCCACCCCTGGGGAAGTCGATTCCAGGTGTATTGGACACCCCTCCAGGTGAAAGCAAACTGTGGCCTGCACTCTGCCGCCAAAGGGATCGAGAAAAACGCGTTAGCAATATCAATGGTGGCGTACCACTTGGCTGCCTTTGACTCCAGTTCATATTGAAGTTCTAGCATGTCTGGCACGGCAGCGCTCAGTGGTGGCGTGACTTCATTCAGGCCACGATAGTCTACTGTCAGTCTCCACTCTCCATTAGACTTTCGCACTGGCCATATGGGGCTGTTAAAGGGTGAGCGAGTCTTGCTGATCACTCCTTGGCTCTCCAGCCGACGAATCAGCTCATGGATGGGGATCAGGGAGTCTCTGTTGGTGCGATATTGCCGCCGGTGCACTGTTGTGGTAGCGATCGGCACCTGTTGTTCTTCGACCCTGAGCAACCCCACCACAGAAGGGTCCTCTGAGAGACCAGGCAAGGTGGACAGCTGTTTAATTTCTTCCGTCTCCAAGGCAGCTATACCAAAAGCCCACCGGTACCCTTTTGGGTCCTTGAAATACCCTCTGCTGAGGTAGTCTATGCCCAGGATGCACGGAGCCTCTGGGCCAGTCACAATGGGGTGCTTCTGCCACTCATTCCCAGTTAGGCTCACTTCGGCCTCCAGCACAGTCAGCTGTTGGGATCCCCCTGTCACTCCAGAAATACAGATGGGTTCTGCCCCTATATGGCTTGATGGCATTAAGGTACATTGTGCACCAGTGTCCACTAAAGCCTTATATTCCTGTGGGTCTGATGTGCCAGGCCATCTAATCCACACAGTCCAATAAACTCGGTTATCCCTCTCCTCCGCCTGGCTGGAGGCAGGGCCCCTCTAATCCTGCTCATAGTACTCGTTACCCACTTCTTGTAAATAGGAATCAGAAGTCCCCTCAAGAGGATCAGAGGTGAGATCAGCTCTTCTATTCTTTCTGGGGAACTGCCCACTGGAAAGTGGAGCGACGATTTTTCTGGAGGAACATGAACGCCCTTTTGTAATTGTTTTCCCTTGCAGCTCACGTACTCGTGCCTCTAGGGTCGAGGTAGGTTTTCCATCCCACCTCCTCATGTCCTCTCCGTAGTCACGCAATTGAAACCACAGGGTGGCTCGCGGTGTGTATCCTCTATATCCTCTCTCTTGAACAGAAGAGCGTTTACTCCTAATGGCTGAGACACTGGTCCGTACGGGTGGAGGGTAGGGCATATCCTCTTTGAATTGCCGGAACTCCTGGGACAGTTTCTCTACAGCAGAGACGCAGGCCCGTAGGGAGGAAGAGAGACTTTCTTCGTATTGCCGGAGTTGGCCAGCCAATTCATCCACCGTTGGTCTCTCTCCGTCTTTCCAGGCCATTATTGCTAATGAGTTGGCATATGATGATGGTGCACTCCGTACAAACTTCCGCCACATAGGTCGCGTGCAATTGACTTCATCTGGATCTTTGGATGATTGTCCATTGTCCAAGTCACCATAAATCACTTCCAGCACCGCTAGCTCCCTCAGGTACTGGATACCTTTCTCCATGGTGGTCCACTTGCCTGGGTGACATAGAACATCTTCCTTGAAGGGGTACCTTTCCTTCACACCCGACAGGAGTCATCTCCAGAGGCTGAGGACTCGTGCACCTTTTCCAATTGCTTTGTCAATGCCCCCTTCCCTAGAAAGGGATCCCAGCTGCTTGGCTTCCCTACCCTCTAATTCCAGGCTACTGGCCCCATTATCCCAGCATCGGAGCAGCCAGGTGACAATGTGCTCACCTGGACGACGGCTGAAATCCTTTCGCATATCTCGCAGTTCACTCA
Source organism: Phaethon aethereus (assembly GCF_964289735.1). NCBI lineage: Eukaryota > Metazoa > Chordata > Aves > Phaethontiformes > Phaethontidae > Phaethon > Phaethon aethereus. The sequence goes on from NC_138581.1 coordinate 15,569,083, forward strand.
GTGATAGAGATCGGGTAGTTACCGTCTCTTTTATGAGTTCTTCCTCTTCCTCCTCTTCAAGCGATGACCTGCTCTCTTCCCTCTTCATTCCTTGTGATGGCCGTGCTTCAGAGCACTCTGCCTCCTCACTCGCTTCCTCTGCCTCCCTCTTAGCAGAATCTTCCTCCTCCCTTACTAAACGAGCTGACTTCCGCTTCCAAGATTTCTTCTTTTGTACAGGGGCAACTGATACTGGGATGGGCTGGTTCTCTGGTTCAGCTGCAACAGTCTGAGTAGCTACAGTGCCTGTTGCAGGGGTTGGAGTAGTCACAGTGGCCGCCGCAGGGGTTTGAGTAGCTACAGTGTTAAATAGAGCTCGGTAGGCATGGGCCAGGCCCCAGCACATGGCAATGATTTGTGTCTCCTTGGAGCTGCCAGGCTGACAGCATACTTCTTCCAGATATTCTGCTAGTTTATCAGGATTCTGCACTTGTTCGGGAGTGAAGCTCCAAAACACCGGAGGTGCCCACCGCCCCAGGCATTTGCCCATGCTGTTCCACACGCCCTGCCATTCATAACTATCCAGCCTTGGGGCAGATCTCCGGGTGATATTCTTAAATCGCTTGCCAACCTTAGACAAAACCGAAACAATGTTCCCCAGAAGTAGCAATAGAGGTATTATAACTACCCAAGGGTGTTCAAAATACGGAAAAATTACTGTGATGAAGGAGGAAACGTTATGATAGAGGGTAGCAAAGGTATCATTCTGCATTTCCTCCATAGAAAGCCTTTCAGAGGCAGAAGTATAATTGCTAATCGTCTCCACAAGACTGTAGCCAAAATACAGTAACGGCTTTAGTACAGAGTTCAGATGATACCACATTAAGCTCAAGGTCAGTGCTCGAAAAACAAAACTTGCAGGCGAGTACAGCAGCCCGCAGAGACCAACACCGATCCTTAACATGTACAGCAAAGACGAGAGCATGATGCAAATCAAATAAACTGATATTGTGACCTGCAACTGTTATTATCTCAAGCCTCGGGCCCCACGTTGGGCGCCAAAAAGGACTGTCGTGGTTTAGCCCCAGCCAGCAACTACGCACCACGCAGCCGCTCGCTCACTCCCCCTCCCACAGTAGGGTGGGGGAGAGAATTAGGAAAAAAAAACCTTGTGGGTTGAGATAAACACAGTTTAATAGGACAGAAAGAAAGAAGGAAACAACAATGATAATACCGACAAAGGAATGTACAAGAACAAGTGATGCCCAATACAGCAATTGCTCACCACCCGGCGATCGACAGCCCGTCCCCGAGCAGCGATTTCCGCCCCCCGGCCAACTCCAGTTTATGTACTGGGCATGACGTCGGATGGTAGGGAATATCTCTTTGGCCAGTCTGGGTCAGCTGTCCCGGCTGTGTCCCCTCCCAGCTCCCCGTGCACCCCCAGCCTGCTCGCTGGCAGGCCAGCACAAGAAGCTGGACTGTCCTTGACTGCTCAGCAGCAACCCAAAACATCAGCACATTATCAACAGTTTCTCATCCCAAATCCAAAACAGTCTCACACTGGCTTCTGTGAAGAAAACCAGCTCTATCCTGGCTGAAACCAGGACACTGGAAAAACCTGATCCAAGATCTCCCGGGGTATTTGGCTCTTTTCTTTTGCCTGAATCAAAGCTAAACTTAAAATTTCTATCAGGTGATCTTCCTTAATTTTAAATTCAATTTTCCCTTTTTCAAAAACAACTTTGGCTTCCAGTTGTTCTAACAAATCCCTTCCTAAAAGTGGTTTAGGAGACCTGGGCATATACAAAAACCTATGAGTTCCGATATGTTTTCCTAGCTTATACTTAAGTGGTTGCAGGAAAAAGGCTTTTTCTTGTTGGCCTGTGGCGCTTACCACACTTACAAATTCTCTATCCATGGGAATTAGCTGTTGATTTAGAACAGAATACGAGGCTCCCGTATCTACTAAGAATTCCACCTCTTTCTCCTGTTCCCCTAGCTTTGATTTAGCCAGCGGATCTGCTAGGGTAGATTCCCCAGGTCCCCGTCACTCCATTTCTGCTTTTGTAGTGGACAGCTTATTTCCCGGCAAGCTAGGACATTCTCCTTTCCAATGTCCCTGCTCCTTGCAATAAGCACACTGATCCTTTCCCAAAGGTGGTCGGAAATTTCCCACTCGACCTCTACTAGATCCTCCTCGACCCCTTCCTCTGATGAATCTTTGATTGCCTCAAGTCTGGTGGTTCAAAGCGGCCACAGTAGCCGTAGCAATTGTTTGGCCTAATCTTTGCCTTTCAGCAGTTTCTCTATTCCTGTATACTCTCCAAGCTTCCTCTATTAATTTCTCCAAATCTCTCACATCTGGCTCTTTTAATTTTTGAAGCTTTCTCCTTATATCCTCTGATGACTGTCCTAAAAACAATGAAACTAATTGTTGTCGTCCCACATCTGAGGTAGGATCCAAGGTGGTACTTTTACGCATGGCTCCCCTTAATCTTTCCAGAAAATCTGAGGGGGGTTCATCCTGGCCTTGCTTTACATCATACAATTTTGACCGATTTACTGACCTTGGAATCCCATTTTCAAGCCCAAATTTTATCCATTTCTGATATGATTTCAGTTGTTTATATTCCATTCGATCATTGGGATCCCAGCTCGGATCGGTAAGAGGGACATGATTATCCACCCCACCCGTATATGTCCCTGCAGTAATAAGAGCTTCTACATGTGTCCGAGCAGTTTTAACCGCTAACTGTTTTTCTGTTTCTGTCATTGCATCCAGCATCAGATCTATATCTTTCCAGTCAGGGTCCTGATTCTTGACTATTAACTCAAATCTTTTAGCTACCCCTATTGGGTCGTCCCTAAAATTTTTCACTACCTCCTTCCACATATCCAAATCATTCATTGAAAAAGGGACCTTAATTCGTGTTGGTCCTTCAGGTCCCATAGCCTGTCTGAGGGGAGCCTGTATTGTTGGTCGAACTCTGCTTTGGGTCACAGGACTCGAGGCAGCACTTTCAGATGCAGATGCAGATTCTTCATCAGAAGTATCTGCGTTCCTTAAGGGGGAGGGAGTGACTGGCGCCAAAACTGGCGGTGGTGTGGTATAATCTTCCAGCCTCTCCTCTGACTCTCCCTTGTCTTTTAACTTAAGGCATCTTTGTCCTATACTACACGCTGAACAACAGCGCTTCAGTTCTTCTAGTTCTTTCCCTTTTTCTTTCTCCAGAGCCATGACAAAGGGCTCAGAAGGGGGTATATTAATTCCACAATCTCTCTGCCATTCTGGATGATTTCGCAATGTGAAAAACATATCTGCATAAACCACTTCATCCCATTTTCCCTCTCTCCGAAGGAACAACATTAACTGTAATAATGTATTATATTTTAATGTCCCGTTAAAGGGCCATTTTTCTCCATCATCTAATTTATAGAGAGGCCACCACTGATTACAATACTTAATTAAAGTTTTTCTATCGACACTTCCTCCCGGCACTCCCCCCAGATCTTTCCAAAACACATCCTAATGGACTTTTCTTTAGAATTCCACCACTCTGTGACCCTCCCATATCTGACACAAATTTTACCGTTAATAACCAAAATCTGATAAATGACAAACCAATAATCAATACCTGAAATGCATTAGCCAAAAGTCAGATAACAGTTAACCAGACCTCCAAACGGGGACGCAGCCCCTCCAAATGGGGAATTTATTCCCCTACCAAATGGGACAGAAGTCCCCCAAGCGTATACCTGTAAGGTTGCTAGCCACCCGGTATACGCCGACCTGCGTGATTCGCTTCACGTCTTATGGATGGTCCCCAATGCGATCGATCGTCTTACCAAATTCAAGATTTAAAGATGTCTTCTTACCAGAGGGTCTTTGTCTGTTCCCGCAGTGATCCGACTGAGAACGGGAGTCTCTCCGGAAAAGATCTCCGAGGGTACCCAGGAGAGTCCTAGGCTCATTGGGTCCCGCAGCCGAACAGAGGAGGTCCCTTCGTGGTCACCAAATGATTCAAAGAAATCCAAACTTAAGAAATTCAAACTTAATAACATCAAAGTGTTATTAAGCAGACATCTTTATTACAGTGCCGGATGCATGGGGGATATCTCCTCCTAACATGCGTGCCTCATGTTACCAGCATCTGAATTATATAGAGTACATACATCCATATTCATTCCAATTGTTAGCATATTCATGACATTTCTGAGAAATACATACTCAAGTGTCCCTGACGCATGCACTGTTAAATGAGTCGGTGGTCCTCTGGTGGTCTCTGGTGGTCTTTTGCAGTACTTGGTCCCCTTAACTTGTCTGTCCTGCAGAGGAACTCTTTTCTTATCTACTTGCTTAGCTTGTATTTTAACATTGTACTGGTTCTTATCGGTTCCTGCCAGTTGCTTGGTTAAGATAGACGAAGTTCTCCACAGTAGTTTATCTTACACAATCCTCGCATACAAAAGGAAATTTACAAAACTCACATTTGATTGATTTTACATGTTAAAACCTTCTTCCTTGTCTCAGACCTTTGTTTCAATTCTTTTTCCTTTGCTGTAAAGAAAGTATTTAATAATGCTTGTACATCTCCCCAACTAGAACTGTGTCAGCATTATAGTCTCTAAAAGTTGGTGCATTCTTTCAGGATTTTCTCTCTATAAACCAAGATTGTTTCCAATTTAACAGGTCAGAGGTAGTGAACGGGATGTACAAAAACCGGCAATCCTTCCGGTCCCACCACTTCTAAAGGTGGAAGGTAGGGCCGTTGGGACTAACAGTTGCACATCCTCCTGCTCTTTTCCCTCTGTGATTCTTATTATCACAGCCTATGCTACAATCCCTTTTTTTTTTTTAATAATCAGAAGCTGTATACATCATTAGGTCAGTTGTTAGTTTACATTTTTCTGAATATCAGGATTTCTGTACAGTCATAAAAGCATAAACATACAAAACTTCATCCCATTTTCCCAAGTCGATGACAAAACAACATTAACTGCAGTATAATATTAAATTGTAAAACCCCATTTTCCAGCCATCATCCAGTTTGTAATTTAGCCACCATTGATTACAATATTTTTTCATTTTATCTGTAGTCATTGGATCTCCCCCAAATTTATTCCAGTTCTTCAAAAAACACCCCAAAGGGGTACAGGGAGGAATCATGGATTGTTTCGAGCCCATTTTGCCAATTGTTACTGTGAAATATGTTTATCTGATTCGTGTGATGAAGTGTAATCTTCTGTACTTTCATGGATTTCTCCTGCACCATAAAAAGGGGGATTTTACAGGAGAAAGTTAAACTACTTTGCTGGTATATCAGCTCAAACCAGTTTGACCACTGACCGCATAGTATTGTGTAAAGAAAGTGCATGCATAAGGTTTGGGGTCATCCTGGGGGCACGCCGAGGAAGATTCGAGAAGATTCTAGAAGGAGAAGAGGGCATGCGCCGAAGAAGACACGCCTATTCATGAATATGTATTAACGGACAGGATATAAACCAGGAACAGGAACTGTACCGCGTGCGTCTTGGTGGAGCAGAGACTCCTGGCGCACCCAGCGCTGTTTGCTTGCCTCTATTCGCTTAATAAATTGTAAATTTGAATTGGAATCCTGTTTGGGACTAAATCATTTATAACAATTGGGGGCTCGTCCGGGATGGTCTTGGTTCCTGAATTCTGACTTGATCTAGGAGGGGCGCCCCACCTTTTGGTGGCTCCTGATCGGGTCGGGTCGGGACTAACGCCATCCTGAACCTGAATAGGGGCAAGCAAAGAATTTGATTTTTTTTATGAGCTCCCTTGCCGGCTGCAGCAGTTTATTTTGCCCGTAATTCTGCGCACGAAGATCCGAACGAAGACGACGGAGTCGTAAGTATTTAAGGTGTATACCGTTCGGTTGGGTAGGATTCGGTTGCCTGTGTGTGTAAGAGTGTGACTGAGACGGAACCTAGTTCCGAAGCGATTGTGGAGGTCTTCTAACCGCAGTTCCAATCTCCCGCGAGGGACTTGGCCGGTGAAGGACCGAAGCGATTCTTATAGGATTCGTGGGTGGGTGATAGGTCCTAAACCCCCTGCAAGACACTCTTACTGGTAGCCAAGGGCTGTAGGAATTGCCACAGGAAAAATTCCTAGATGGGTCAGACGAAATCGAGAACCCAGGACCAGAAGAAAGGGAGCGAATTACTAGAAATACCTCCGGAGAGTCCATTAGGAATAATGATTGAAAATTGGAATGATAGGGGCCCCAGAAAAGGAAAAAGTAAATTAAAATTAGTTCAATATTGTATGGTAGAATGGCCAAAAGAACCTTTGAGATCACATGCCTTTTGGCCCGTTTTTGGATCTTTTGAAGACTGGGTCTGCCAGGCCTTAAATATATATGTTAATTCAAAGGAACCTTTTAGTCAGGAGGAAAGTGATTATGCAGGATTATGGGACAGAACTTTACGTTCTTTTCCAGCCTCAATACTTACATTAAAAACAGATGAAAAGTTTGAGGAAGAAGAAGAGGGGAAAAGTGAAAAGGAAAGCGATGATAAATGGGAGCCACTGGATAACCTACCGCTTCCATGTTCTAATAATCCATCTCCGGTGGCGGCTCCCCCTCCGGTGGCCGTAGTACCTCTATCTGTACCACCGTTGCCCCTATCTCCACCACCAACAGCACCGGAATTAGATCGACCTCCGGCTGCATGTACGAGAAGTAGGACTGCTGTATCTGAGGGAGCTTCTCTATATCCCTTACGAGAAGTACCCCTCGGAGGCAATCAGGGAGGCATCGGGTTTGTGGCAGTCCCATTAAATACCACAGACGTAAGAAATTTCAAGAAAGAAATGGGGACCCTATTAGATGATCCCCTCGGAGTAGCTGAAAAATTGGACCAATTCCTAGGCCCCAATACTTATACCTGGGAAGAAATACAGTCCATTTTAGGGATCCTATTCACTGTTGAGGAAAGGGGAATGATTAGACAAGCTGGAATAAGAATTTGGGAAAGACAGAATCAGGCAGGACCCCCGGGAGATCAGAAATGGCCAAATGTGGATCCCCACTGGGATCATCAACAACCCCAAGGAAGACAAAATATGAGGGATTTGAGAACGTTAATCATACAGGGAATAAGGGAAGCGGTTCCCCGAGGGCAAAACATTACTAAAGCATTTAATGAACAACAAGGGAAAGACGAATCTCCAACAGAATGGTTGGAGAGGTTGAGGAAAAACCTACAAATGTATTCTGGAATTGATCCGAATACAGTGGCTGGGACCGCACTCCTTAGAACACAATTTGTAGCTAAATCCTGGGGGGATATAAGAAGGAAATTAGACAAATTGGAAGATTGGCAAGAAAGAGGATTAGAGGAGTTACTTCGAGAAGCCCAGAAAGTCTATGTTAGGAGGGACGAAGAAAAACAAAAAGCAAAAGCAAAAATTTTTGTAGCAGCAGTAAGGGAAAGTCAGAAAAATAAGATGACTCCTGGAGAGAAAAGGGAAAAAAGAATAGAGCAGACACCCCGGGGACAGCCTTATCGAGAAAGATTTACAATTCCCGTCTGTTAGTACTGTAACAAGAGGGGACATGTTCAGAAGAACTGCCGTAAGCGGGAACAAGATGAGAAGATGTTCAAAGAAGACTAGGGGTGTCAGGGGCTCTATCTTCTGGGGACTTCAACATCAACAGAGCCCTTGATAAAATTATTAATTGGTCCCCATAAAGAGGAAGTTTTATTTTTAGTGGATACAGGGGCCAAAAAGTCAACCATTCAAAAACTTCCAAAAGGAATAGGAAAAGGGAAGAGTTACATGTCAGTAGTAGGAGCAAAAGGAGAGCCTTTTAAAGTAAATATATTGAAAGATGTAGAAGTAGAAACAGAAAAGAAAATTTGTCTTAATGATTTACTTTTGCTCCCTGAAGCGGAATACAATTTATTAGGAAGGGATTTGATTTTGAAGTTAAACTTGAGCATTCAGAGTCAAGGGGACAAATTGCAGATTAAATTATACACTTTAACACAAGAGGATGAAGAAGCTATTAACCCCTCAGTGTGGTATAAGGAAGGGGAAACTGGAAAGATAAAAATGGACCCCATAAGGGTTCAAATAATAGATCCGCACCGCCCAATTAGAATCAAGCAATACCCTATACCTATGGAGGGTCGAAAAGGACCGTAGAACCATGTATGTCACCTCATAACACGCCCATCCTTCCCGTAAAGAAACGGGATGGGTCATACAGGATGGTGCAGGACTTAAGAGCTGTAAATCAGTGAACAATCACTAAATTCCCTGTGGTGGCAAATCCTTATACTTTATTGAGTCATGTATCTCCCAAACATACTTGGTATAGTGTAATAGATTTGAAAGATGTTTTTTGGGCCTGTCCTCTGGATGAGGGATCCAGAGATTATTTTGCCTTTGAGTGGGAGGACCCCGAAACAGGACGAAAACAACAATTAAGATGGACTGTGTTGCCACAAGGGTTTACAGAGTCACCAAATCTATTTGGACAAACTTTAGAAAAAATTCTACAAGATTTCACAATACCTAAGGAGGTAAAATTATTGCAATATGTGGACGATTTCTTAGTAGCAGGAGAAACTGAAGAGAGGATCCGAAAAGCCACCATTAAATTGTTAAATTTTCAAGGGGAAAAGGGATTAAAGGTGTCCCGATCAAAGCTACAGTTTGTAGAACAAGAAGTAAAATACTTAGGACATTGGCTGAGTAAGGGAAGGAAGAAGTTAGATCCTGATAGGGTATCTGGGATTCTATCCTTAAGACCCCCACAAACTAAAACGGAAATTAGGCAAATACTGGGATTATTAGGATATTGTAGACCATGGCTTGAAAATTATAGTGATAAAGTAAAATTCTTATATGAAAAATTAACTAATAACCAACTTAAATGGTTTATTGAAGATGATCAGAAATTTGAGGAAGTAAAAAAGGCATTAATACAAGCACCTGTATTGAGCCTCCCAGATCTAGAAAAACCTTTCTATCTCTTTGTGAATACATCAAGCCAGACAGCATATGGAGTTCTTACTCAAGACTGGGCAGGAATCAAAAAAACCCATGGGGTATTGTTCTAAGTTACTTGATCCAGTAAGCAGAGGATGGCCTGCTTGTCTCCAAGCTTTGGTTGCTATAAAATTATTAATAGAAGAAGTTAGGAAGATTACCTTTAGTTTTCCTTTTAAAGTGCATACCCCACACAATGTCAGAAATGTTTTACAACAAAAAGCAGAAAAATGGTTAACGGACAGCCGAATCCTAAAGTATGAAGCAATACTAATAGACTCCCCTGACTTAGAACTGAGGGTGACTTCTGCTCAGAGTCCAGCACAATTTTTGTTTGGAGAACCATCAGAGGTATTACAACATAACTGTTTAGAGGTAATTGAGACCCAGACAAAGGTGAGACCAGATTTAAGAGATGTTGAGTTGGAAAATGGAGAAGCGCTGTTTATAGATGGCTCCTCCCGAGTGGTAGAAGGGAAGAGAAAATCGGGTTATGCAGTAATTAATAAAGACTTGGAACTTGTGGAATCAGGACCTCTGAGTCCATCATGGTCAGCTCAGGCTTGTGAGCTGTATGCCCTATGTAGGGCCCTGGAATTATTAAAAGGAAGAAGTGGGACTATATTTACAGATTCTAAATACGCATATGGGGTGGTCCACACTTTTGGAAAAATTTGGGAAGAAAGAGGTTTGATTAATACTCAAGGGAGGAATTTAATACATCAAGAATTAATAGTAAAGATTTTGAAGGCGTTAAGAGAACCAAAGGAGATAGCAGTGGTACATGTGAGGGGACACCAAAAGGGATTAGATTACCGAACTAGAGGAAATAACTTAGCAGATAAAGAGGCCCAGGAAGCAGCCTTGAGGACTAAAGTTGCCAAAATTAATGTAATACAAACAAAGGAGGACACCAGCAAAGAAGGACGAGAGGAAAGAGAGAAGAAGTTTACGCCAGAAGAACAAACAAAATTGGAGAAAATAGGAGCTAAATTAGAACAAGGAAAATGGACACTGCCTGATGGGCGAGAAATGTTGCCAAAAGCCTACACCAGGCGAATATTAGAACGTTTGCATGCGCAAACACATTGGGGTACAAAAGCGTTAAGTGATCATTTTCTTAAACAATTTGCTGGTATTGGAATTTTTGAAATAGCAAAGCAAATTACACAAGGTTGCTTAACCTGTCAAAAGGTAAATAAGACAGTGTTTCGACAAGCAGCCACGGGAGGGAGAAAAACAGCTTACAGACCTTTTGAGAAAGTACAAGTCGATTTCACTGAATTGCCTAAGGTAGGGAGGATAAAATATTTATTGGTAATAGTAGATCATTTAACACAGTGGGTAGAAGCGTACCCTGTAGCACGAGCTGCGGCACAGATGGTGGTAAAAATTTTATTGGAACATTTGATACCTAGATATGGGATAATCCAGTACATTGATTCTGACCAGGGCACACATTTTACTTCTAAAATAATAAAACTATTATGTCAATCATTAGGTATACAGTGGGAATACCACACTCCGTGGCACCCACAAAGCTCGGGGAAGGTAGAAAGAATGAATAAATTAATGATGAGACACAAATGCCCTGGACGAAACGTTTACCATTGGCACTTCTAAACATAAGAACGAAACCATACAGTGAGACTGGATTATCGCCATATGAAATGTTATGCGGCATGCCTTATTTTCAAGGAATGCCTCTGGGGAACAATGTAATTGAGGATCATAGTATCCAACAATATATAATTACCACTGGAAAAAGATTAAAAGAATTAAGAGAGATTGGGATGGTGGCCCAAACACCACCTTTAGGATTTGCAATTCATCAGTTAGAACCAGGAGATAAAATTCTGATAAAAACATGGAAAGAAGGAAACCTATCTCCCCTCTGGGAAGGACCTTTCCTTGTTTTATTAACTACAGAAACAGCTGTGAGAACTGCTGAAAAAGGATGGACACATGTGTCACAAGTGAAAGGTCCAGTGAAGGAGTGGAAGGTCACATCTGACTAAATTGCTGTGGGAATTTTATTGTGGCTACTCCTGTAATAGAAACAGGAGTGAAACATGAAATTCCCACAGTTGCTAAAAACCTATTTGTAAAGTCATTGAATATAACTAATTGTTACGTTTGTGGTGGAACAAATCAAGGTGAACGATGGCCATGGGAAGCTATGGAGAGAAATATAAGTAATCCCCAAGTTTGGAAAACAATGGGAAAGGGTAATAGGAAACAACAATGGGTACTCCAAACGAGTATAATCGGAAGGAGTTGTTGGCAAAAGAAGAACAGGAAAAAGGAGCTGGAACTAGAATTTGTCCTTTGTGTAGAAGGTGGTGTGTATTTGTAAGATTAGTGTTGCAGGCTAACTGGCAGTTTTCTGTAGCCATAAAGCCTTGCAAATAAAGAGGATCGCCAGGCTCGGGCAAGTGCTTAGGTCTGGACAAACCACTGATCTATCAAAGCTCTGGCCTTCACAAGCAGTGCTCAATTAATTTGGGTACTAAGAAAGCACCCCCTTAAAGGAAAGAAGAGGGCAAGACCGGAGGGGAACTGGTGTTGCGGCTTAAAAAGGGTCTGCCAAGGGCTGCAACCCCTTCGGGCTGTGACCGCCGATCACTATGGCCCTGACCGGACCTCTTCTAGTTCTACTTGGGGGTGAGTTCCTTGGACTCTGACTATGGCAAATAACTGTAGTCAATATTGGAACAAGTCCAGCTGGGGTTTACCCCAGAAAAATGGAAAAAGTGAGGACCTTTTCTAATTGTACAGCCTGTACCTGTAATCAACAATAAAACCTAGTTTTTTCCTGTTACCCATAAATTAGGGAGAACGAATGGCCTCCTGAGAGACAAACTTGGAATGGAATCAATCTAGGAGGATTTTGGGGAGATTTTATGGGTGGTGATCGGCTTACTAAAATGGGGATAGTTGTATTGAGGATATGTGGGGGATTGTTACTAGATTAATCTACTCGGTTATACTCAATTGGAAATGAAAACACGAATCAATACTATAAAGAAAAAGATGGGGGATTGTGAAATATGTTTATCTGATTCGTGTGATGAAGTGTAATCTTCTGTACTTTCATGGATTTCTCCTGCACCATAAAAAGGGGGATTTTACAGGAGAAAGTTAAACTACTTTGCTGGTATATCAGCTCAAACCAGTTTGACCACTGACCGCATAGTATTGTGTAAAGAAAGTGCATGCATAAGGTTTGGGGTCATCCTGGGGGCACGCCGAGGAAGATTCGAGAAGATTCTAGAAGGAGAAGAGGGCATGCGCCGAAGAAGACACGCCTATTCATGAATATGTATTAACGGACAGGATATAAACCAGGAACAGGAACTGTACCGCGTGCGTCTTGGTGGAGCAGAGACTCCTGGCGCACCCAGCGCTGTTTGCTTGCCTCTATTCGCTTAATAAATTGTAAATTTGAATTGGAATCCTGTTTGGGACTAAATCATTTATAACATTACCTATACCTATACCTGGTTCTCACACTCAGCAAGGCACCCCCCTGGTACCAAGATTCAGCGTGTAAAGAACGTAGCCCTGTGCGCCCTCGGCTCTGACCCCACTGGTCAATTAAGGCACCCCTTGCTGGCGTCTATGGGCAACTTATGCGCATGTGACTTTTTTTTTAACTTTTTATACCTTTTCCATGAAAATAATTAAAGTTTGATACTCACCAATCCAAGGATTCACCCCCCCTTTCACCCTTATGCAAATATCTCTTTTCGGGCGTTGCACCTTTGAGTTGCTAGTTGTGTTTCTTTTGTGATTCTCTTGTTCCTTCCCTCAAGGTTGCACCTTGTTAACTGCTCACAGAGACTAAACAATACCCCCAGCTTCATTCCTTGCATACCTTCAACAGTCTGATGTGCTTTCTCATTTTGGGATGCGTGTCATAACCACAAAACTATTGAACTAAAGAAATTGTTCTCCTCCCTGCAAGCCTCTCCAGTATATACAGAAGAGATCTCAAATTCTGAGTCCCGGACTCTGAACCAGAATGCTCAGACACACCCAACATCTGAGTGTTAACTCTTATCTGTCAGCTCCCCACTTGAAGGTATGGGTATCCATGTGGCAAGTGCAATTCTATTATAGCAGTGCCTCTGCACCATCAGCAGTCAAGTTTCCTAATTTAGGCATGCTTAGTTGTTCTTCAGTCCCACTTAGCCCTTTCCCTTGGAAAGTATTTCCCTGCATTCTCAGTGTTGCTGAGTATCACTGCTTTAAAGATCTTAGAACTGCTGTTTGTGCCACATATGCTGGTGATGCACCTGAAATACCCTATTTCATGCATGTGCAAATTTTTTCAATTGTTTGCAAGACCCACTGTGAATACTAGAGTTTGTTTAGAGAAATGTGTCTCGCGCTGCCAGACAAGCATGGGCTAGACAAACTGGGGTTTATTTTTTGCTATTTTTCAGGCATAATTTCTTTGACAGCCATTTTGTCAGTCACAGTGATGGCTGAATTCAGTGAATAGTATTTGCCAAAGGAAAAAAAACAAAGAAGAAATGTCCAGGATGGCAAAACAATTAATTTACACTTTCCATAAAAGAGTATTTCAGATGTTTAGGCTGTAACTAAAGAAATGTTGGTGAGGAAGAGGCAGTTGTATCAATGGTGCTGCTGAATGCCTGGTTTGAGCTGAGATCTCCACTTTCTGAGAGAACAGCCCAAAGATCTCATTAAAAATGGTTGTTTGGTTCAACCCTTTAATCAAGTCCTATAAATTCTTGTCATATAGCCATCTGTACTTGCAGCCCTAGAGATGTATATGTGAACTGAGAACTGCCGGAGACATGCAAAGTCATGCCATGCAGTGCCATTTCAGAAATACCTCAGCCACTTCTGAGTGAGTTCATACACCTACATGACACAGCATGAGGAAAATACCACAGGTTTCAACCAGGTGCAGTGATGTAGATCTCTTGTGGTCTTCAGTCCATCTTTCTATTAGGGCAACATGATCCTGTTGTGTCATACCCTGATATTCTAGCAATCACATTTCATGACCCAACAGTTTCAAACATATATTTGCCCAAAGTTTAAAAAATAAATGGAAACACAAGTATGAATTCTGAGAGCAGACTTTAACCATATCATTTGTACACTGAATTATTACTCTTCAATTGAGATCACTGTGAGATGGCTTATTTTTCCAAGATTTCTCTACTGGTAATAAATCTGAAAATGCATTATACCTAGAAAGCATTGCAGACTCATGATCTCACCTGGCTAAAGCTAAAACGCACATTTTCCAGTTAATCTCTTTCTTTTTCAGTCTACTGGCTACAAAGACCTCCAGAAATATATTGAGGTGATTATTCGTTGAATTTATATTGTTCAGGTTATTAAGTTTGTTTGGTGCATTTGTGCTTCAGGAAACCTGTGTGTGAATGGGCTTTACGGCACTGTCTGCAGTCAAGTAGCCTATTTACAATGTTGGTATTAAATTACAGGTGGTTGTTGTTGCTGTATTCCCATATAATGTGCTGAATTTACAGTGGGTGTGATTTAGTCAAGACTCAGGACTGAAACACGGGGTATTCTTCTTGAATGACTAGATTTCACATTCATCCATCACAGCTCCTTAGTTACTGAGGGACGTGGGCATGTTAGTGACAGAATGGATAAAGCTACACATGAAGTATGTAGAGGAATATCTAATGATGCACATGAAATCAGTAACAACAATTCTTGGTGCACTGATGATGTCAGAGACAAATGAAAGATTCTAGGGGGGCAGGTCAGTAGGAGACAACACAATTTTAAAAAGATTAATGAACCCGGATTTAGTGGTGAAGAAGATGAAGTAGTAGTTGTACTTAAGCAGTAAACCATGAAGACTGAGTTGTTCTTTTACTCTTGAAAAATGTAACTGTCATGAGGTCAGCAGAATCCACAGTAATTAGGGTAAAGGTAAAGGTGGCAGGGGGAGATGGCAACCACCGACTCAGTTGAGGGACTATGCAAATTACCCCCCCCCCTTTCTAGGAGCATGCGTGATAATTTGAATATGTGTAACCAATAATAATCAATGTGGTAATTACTAGCCGATGAATGTAAACTTGGGTGGGTTCTCTATTGTTTTTGCTAATCATATAACGGGATAAATATGCGGTGATTCCTTTGTGTGATGTGCTAGTGTTGTGGAATACCACCTAGCACCCATATCTGCGCAAATATACTTTAAATAAAATCCCTCTGCTCTGTGCGTATATTGGCGTGTTGCACAACAGGTATACAATCCCACTTTGGGGTCAACAGTTTTCTGTTAGTGGATTCAAAACACCAGAACGGAATATATTCTTTAACAGAGAAAGAAAGGAAAGAGAAAGAAAATTTATGCTGTAGTAGCTGTAGGATAGGAAAGTTTAAGTGTGAGGAAACGGGGGAAGATGTTCGATTACTAGTAACCCTCCCGAAACAACCAGATTCTGAAACTTTGAGTGAGGATGAAAATGAGGTTACCAGCCCTGTGTCTGGAAGAACTAGAGGACAGAGGCCGGTGATTCAAGCTCCTCTTAGGCTGTTGGACCTGAAGGAACACCAGTATATGTGCATGTACCTTTTACCACATCATATTAAATTGGAAACAGGCAGTTGGGTCTTATCGGAATAATCCGGAGGGAATGTATAGTACTGTTAAAACTGTAATGATGACCTACAACCCAAACTGGGGAGATATACAAGCCCTTTTAGAATATTTGTTTACTTATAAAGAACAGAGAGCAGTTTTAGAGAAAGCTAGGGAAGGAGTAGCCCAACAGTATGGAGGAGTACCTAATGTGGACTCGTATCTTCCAAGGGAAGATCCAAGGTGGGATCCCAATACAGATGAGGGGTTAGAAAGAGTAAAAGGATATCAAAAACTGATCTTATATGGGATCCAAATTTTTCTCGGTACCGAAATGGGTTCCACTGCTTCCAAGAAGGCTCCTCTTTGCTCTCCCTTAGGATGCATCCTAAAGAATTGGAATAAGTTTGGAGGGGACCCCTTGACAGAAGAAAAGTTGAAGTGGTTATTGTAATCAGTGGTGGCCACAATATAAATTGGACGATGGTGAAAGGTGGCCTGAAAATGGATCCTTGAAATATTATCCTATTTTACAATTAATGTTATTCTGTAGAAGAAATAAAAAATGGGATGAAGTACCATATATAGATTTCTTTTTTGGACTTAAGAAATAATTGAGAGATTAGGAAAAGATGTGGTTTAGTAGACTCAAAACACCATCTGGTTTCTATGAAAGACTGTGTGAAGTGGCTCGAAAGTGGACCAATTTGAATCTGGAAGATGCTAGTAAAAGGAAACTGTTTAATATGTTGTTCATTGGCCAATCGACATCAGATATTAGAAAGAAATTGCAGAAAGTAGATGGTGTGGATGGGATGACAATTTCACAATTAATTTTGATTGCATATAAGGTATATAATAACAGAGAAGAGGCAGAAGAAAAAGAGAGGCGAGGGCAAGCAAAATTGCAGGCTTCCTTACTGGCCGCCCTGACAGAAGGACTGACGAAGGACAGAGGCAGAGGAAGCATACGAGGAGGGTTCAGAGGTAGAGGTAGGAGTCATGAAGGTAGTAGAGGGGGCCGTTGAGAAACCTCTCTAAAAATGAATCAATGTGCCTATTGTAAACAGGAGGGCCACTGGAAGGGAGAATGTCCTCGTTTTTTGAGTGATCAGGAAAAAGGCAGAGAGGGAGCTGCTAGGGAAATGGCAGAGATTGGATTAGACTGAAGGGGACCCGAGGAATCTATTTTGAAGTTTCCCCAGCCTATCCTCTGGTTCCAGTTAAGCTGGGGAATGAAATAATAGATTTTCTGATTGATAGTGGGGCCACCCATTCTGTAGTGACTAGTTGTAAGGGACCGTTAAGCAAGACTAAGATAAGCGTTGTTGGTGCCACAGGGAAAAGAACCATTTTTGGAGCCTATGGAGCTCTCAATTGGGGATACCAAATTAACACATAAGTTCCTCTATATGCCAGAATGCCCTTTGCCATTGCCTGGATGAGATTTACTTTCTAAGTTAAATGCAAAACTAACGTTCTCTGAAGGTTCTGTCCAGCTACATATTGCTCCAGAGAATGCGTGGAAAGCCCAGATATGTTTGTTAACTGAGAAGAATCATGCCAAAGAAGGAGGCATTCCAGATGGAGTATGGGACGCAATGATACCTTTGGTATTAGCTTTGGGAATGCCAGGACGAGCAAAAAACGTGACTCCAGTAAAGATTGAGCCGGTAAGAAAGAAACAATACCCTATTAAATTGGAAGCTCGGAAGGGACTGGAGCCTATAATCAATTCCTTTTTAGCACATGGACAATTAAGGGAATGTCAATCGGAGTTTAATAACCCAATTCTGCCTGTAAAGAAACCTCATTCTCGTGAATATAGGTCGATACAGGATCTACGAGAGGTTAATGCAAGGACTATAGACGTTCACCCTGTGGTTCCGAATCCACATACCCTCCTCGCCTCAATTCCTGATAGTAATACCTATTTTACAGTATTGGACTTGAAAGATGCTTTCTTTTGTATACCTGTGAATGAGCAGAGCCAGACCATTTTTGCTTTTGAATGGGAAAACCCGACCACCGGATGGAAAATGCAACTCTGCTGGACAGTCCTCCCTCAAGGATCCAAAAGCAGCCCCACCCTGTTCGGTAATGCATTGGTGAAAGAACTAGAGCAATGGCGCAGTGAGTATGATAACAGAACATTACTACAATATGTGGATGACTTGTTAATTGGGTCTGATACCTACGAGGAGTGTTTGGAAGCCACAATTAGCTTACTCAATTTTCTAGGTTTAGCTGGTTATCGAGGATCTAAGAAAAAAGCCCAGATCAGAAAAGAAAGAGTCCAGTATATGGGATTTGAGGATACAAAAGGAAAAAGAGAATTAAGTGCTGAGAGGAAGGAGGCTATTTGTAGGATTGCAGTACCTACATCAAAGAAACAACTAAGGGGATTTTTAGGAAGGGCCGGATGGTGTCGCCTCTGGATTCCTAATTTCAGGTTAATTGCCAAACCATTGTATGCTGCTATAAAAGGACCAGAAGGAATCTTGGAATGGACAGCAGAATGCTGTAAAAGCTTTGATGAAATTAAGAGAAAATTGATGGGAGCCCCTGCTCTGGGACTACCAAATTTAAGAAAGCCCTTCCAATTATATGTACATGAGAGACAACAAGTCACACTGGGAGTACTAACACAAAAACTGGGAGACTGGAAGAGACCAGTGGGATACTTTTCCAAACAGTTGGATGAGGTTAGTAAAGGTTGGCCCGCCTGCTTGAGGGCAGTAGCAGCGACTGTGACCCTAATTGAGGAGTCTCGAAAACTGACATTGGGCCAACCGATCACCATGTTTGTACCTCATGCTGTATCATCCCCCCCCCTTGAAAATAAGGGACACCACTGGATTTCCCCAAATAGGTTAGCTAAATATCAAGCTGTGCTGCTAGAACAAGATGATGTCAGACTTTCTTTGACCTCCACCTTGAATCCTGCCACCTTACTCCCAATCTCCGAGTCTGATGAACTGCAACATGACTGTTTAACCACTATTAAACAAGTGTATTCCAGCAGACCAGACCTACGGGATGAACCCCTGCCTGATGCAGAAGTGGAGCTCTTCCCTGATGGCAGCAGCTACGTGCAGGAAGGAAAACGAAGAGCTGGATGCGCAGTGGTAACAAACACCCAGGCTCTAGAAACCAAGGCACTGCCTAGTAATACATACACTCAAAAGGCAGAATTAATAGCCTTGACTCGAGCACTGGAACTGAGTCATGGAAAGAGAGTCAATATATACACTGATTCCAAATATGCATTTGGAGTCGTGCGTGCACATAGGGCAATTTGGAAAGAAAGAGGGCTGTTAAATTTACAAGGGACTCCAATAAAATATGGAACAGAAATTATGAGACTATTACAAGCAGTTCTCCAACCAAAAGAGGTTGCAATAATGCATTGTAAAGCTCATTAAAAGGGAAATAGTGAAATTATAAAAAGGCAGATCGGCTAGCTAAAGAGTCAGCCCTGAAAGCGTTAAACCTGGAAGGAGCTTGAATTCCGGGGTCTCACCTAAAATTGTTGCCACCAAAATACTCTGAGAAGGAAGACCAACTGGAAGAACAATTAGACTGTTCCAAAAAGATCAAGGATGGTGGGTAATGCCGCTAGAACAGTTATTGTTCCCTGAGAAAATGATGGAAAATGTGCTTAAAAGACTACACCAAGAAACGCACACAGGAGCAGATGCACTGATATTAACTGCTAAGAGAAACTTTTTTGGACCAAAAATGCAGAGTATAGCGGACATTGTAGTGAAGAAATGTACTATCATCTATTGTGCCAATAACCCCAAAATTGGGAAAAAAATTATAGGAGGAAGTGTGAAACAAGGCATAACTCCTGGGGAATACTGGCAAATAGACTTTTCAAAATTACCTAGATGTAACCGATGTAAGCATCTACTGGCATTGGTAGATACCTTCTCTGGTTGGCCAGAGGCTTTCCCTTGCTGTACCAACAAAGCTAGAGGAGTAATTAGGATTTTGTTAAAAGAAATTATACCTAGATTTGGTATTCCAGAGGGTATCTCTACTGATAATGGGCCTCATTTTATTGCAGAAGTAGTGCAAGGAGTTTCTAAGTTTTTACAAATCAAGTGGGAGTTACACACCCCTTGGAGGCCACAATCCAGTGGGAAAGTAGAAAGGATGAATCAGACTCTCAAAGGACAAGTTGCTAAACTTTGTCAGGAAGCACATCTTACGTGGACAGAGGCCTTCCCCTTAGCTCTTTTGTGAATTCAAATAACCCCTAGGGTCAAGGAAAAAGTAAGTCCCTTTGGGATTCTATATGGGAAAGCATACCCTGCAAACCTTCTGAGCATCAAGGGAGACCAAATGCATATAAAAGGACAGGCTGGTATTAAGGAATATATGATTTCTCTTTCGCAGACATTATCTACACTGCATAGGTACCTAAATCAAAGGGTTTCTCTTCCGCTAGACATGTCAGTTCACCCATTCCAACCATGAGACATAGTTTACGTACGGACCTGGAAAGACGAACCACTAAAGGAGAAGTGGAAAGGACCTTATACTGTATTATTGAAGACTTATACTGCAGTCAAAGTAGAGGGAATTGACTCCTGGATACACTACATGTGGGTGAAAAGGGTACCAGAATTGGATCAAGATAAGTGAACATCTACATTGTCTGGAGAACTTAAGCTTCGACTGACCAGAAACTCTAAATAAGATTTGTTTACATAGGGCTTAAATGTCTACAAGGACAATTGTTTTAATGTTGAGAAAATTAAAATTTTGGGAGTGATTTTGATCTGTTTAATGTTCAGTGTGTGTAAGGGAAACCTAGTCTTGTGACTCATCCAGTCATTTGGGAGAATCTATACTAGGATTCTCCCTTACTGGATGGCTGGCAAGTTTACTCCAAACTGGAATAGTGAACATAATTATCATAATTATAATTTGTGTTGCTTTAAGTTGTGTTATACGGTTAATTATAAAAACTGCCACAGGAAATTATGTGATGTTAATGAAAAAAAAAATAGAGAGACACATGAGACCTATAAAAGATGATCTCATAGTCTCAAAGGGGGGAAATGATGTTGGAGACAAATGAAAGATTCTAGGGGGGTAGGTCAGTAGGAGACAAGGCAATTAAAAAGGATTAATGAACCTGGATTTAGTGGTCAAGAAGATGAAGAGGCGATTGTACTTAAGCAGTAAACCATGAAGCCTTAGCTGTTTCTCTACTCTTGAAAACTGTAACTGTCATGAAGTCAGCAGAATCCACAGTAACTATGGTAAAGGTGGCAGGGGGAGATCATGACCACCAACTCAATTGAGGGACTATGCAAATTACACCACCCCCCTTCCTAGGAGCATGCATGATAATTTAAATATGTGTAACCAATAATAAGCAATGTGGTAATTATTAGCCAATTATTAGCCAACAGGAGGGTTCTCTATTGTTTTTGCTAATTGTGTAATGGGATAAACATGTAGTGATTCCTTTGTGTGGTGTGCTAGCTTTGTGGAATACCACCTAGCCCCCATATCTGCACAAATATGCTTTAAATAAAATACCTCTACTCTGTGTGTATATTGGCGTGTTGCACACCATGTATACGATCTCACTTTTGGGACAACAGGTTGAGATAAAGACAGTTTAATAGGTAAAGCAAAAGCCACACATGCAAGCAGAGCAAAACAAGGAATTCCTTCACTATTTCCCAGCGGCAGGCAGATGTTCAGCCATCTCCAGGAAAGCAGGGCTCCATTACGTGTAAGGGTTACTTGGGAAGACAGACACCATAACTCCCAACGTTCCCCCTTCTTCTTCACCCTAGCTTTATATACCGAGCATGACATTCTATGGTATGGAATATCCCTTTGGCCAGTTTGGGTCAGCTGTCCTGGCTCTGTTCCCTTACAGCCTCCCATGCACCACCGCATTGTCGCTGGCAGACCACCACAAAAAGCTGTACAGTCCTTGACTGCTTAGCAACAACTGAAAACATCAGTATGTTATGGACATTATTTTCATCCCAAATCCAAAACATAGCATCATGCTAGCTTCTATGAAGAAAATTAACTCTATCCCAGCTGAAACCAGGGCATACTGTCATGGGCAAAACAGACTTGACTCGGGGAACTTGATTTATTACCAATCAAATCAGAGTAATGAGAAATAAAGCACATTTCTCCCCACCCCTCCCTTTTCCCTGGGCTTAACTTCACTCCTGGTTTTCTCTATCTCCTTCCCTGCTCCGAGCAGTGCAGGGGGCCAGGAAACGTGGGTTGCGGTCATCACACATTGTTTCTGCTGCTCTTTCCTCCTCAGGGGGAGGACTTCTCACATTCTTCTCCTGCTCCAGCATGGGGTCCCTCCCATGGGAGATGGTCTTCCATGAACTTCAGTTCCTTCAGGAACAGACTGCTCCAGTGTGGGTCCCCCACGGGGTCACAAGTCCTGCCAGGAGCTTGCTCCAGCGTGGGCTCTCTGTGGTGTCACAGCTTCCTTCAGGCACATCTGCCTGCTCCAGCGTGGGGTTCTCCATGGGCTGCAGGTGGATATCTGCTCCACCATGGACCGCCATGGGCTGCAGGGGAACAGCCTGCCTCACCATGGTCTTCACCATGGGCTGCAGGGCAATCTCTGCTTGGGTGCCTGGAGCACCTCCTCCCCCTCCTTCTTCACTGACCTTGGCGTCTGCAGAGTTGTTTCACATATTCTCCCTCCTCTCTTCTGGCTGCTGCTGCACGTGTGTTTGTTTCTCACCTCCTTCTTAAGTATGTTATCACAGAGGCGCTACCACCATCGCTGATTGGCTTGACCTTAGCCAGTGGTGGGTCTGTCTTGGAGCCGGCTGGCATTGGCTCTGTCAGACATAGAGGAGGCTTCTAGCAGCTTCTCACAGAAGCCACCCCCGCAGCTCCCCCTGCTACCAAAACCTTGCCATGCAAACACAGTACAGCTCCCCTCTGTGTATGGCACAGGGTGTTTCACATGACTGGGATGCATGACATACTACTGCTATGAAGGCAAAAACCTGTCCAGGAAGTTTGTTGGATTATAATTTTTGCTTGTGATTTAAAAAAGCCAAGATAAAGGGCACTGAACAAACCTGATTTTAACTAAATTCTATAGCTTTTTTTTTGTACAAAATGAAAACCATTGAGATGAATAGTAGACTTTCTGCTTTACCTTGTTGTCATACTGCCATCCACAATGCATTAATGGTTTGGTAGAAGATTAATTTTAAAATCTTATTAAACATTTGGCATGTATTTATATGTTGGCAGCCATGTAATGTAGTTCTATAACTAGTTTACTAAACCAAGACTTAA
Organism: Phaethon aethereus; assembly: GCF_964289735.1. NCBI lineage: Eukaryota > Metazoa > Chordata > Aves > Phaethontiformes > Phaethontidae > Phaethon > Phaethon aethereus. The sequence continues at coordinate 15,592,017 of NC_138581.1, forward strand.
GTGAGTGAATCATAGAATCATAGAATCTTTGGGTTGGAAGGGATCTTTAAAGGTCATCTAGTCCAACCCCCCTCCAATGAGCAGGGACATCTTCAACTAGATCAGGTTGCTCAGAGCCCCGTCCAACCTGACCTGGAATGTTTCCAGGGATGGGGCATCTACCATCTCACTGGGCAACCTGTGCCAGTGTTTCACTACCCTCATTGTGGAAAATTTCTTCCTTAGATCTAGTCGAAATCTACCCTCTTTTAGTTTAAAACCATTACCCCTTGTCCTATCACAACAGACCTTGCTAAAAAGTCTGTCCCCATCTTTCTTATAAACCCCCTTCAAGTACTGGAAGGCTGCAATCAGGTCTCCCCAGAGCCTTCTCTTCTCCAGGCTGAGCAACGCCAACTCTCTCAGCCTGTCCTCATAGGAGAGGTGCTCCAGCCCTCTGATCATTTTTGTGTCCCTCCTCTGGACCTGCTGCAACAGGTCCATGTCTTTCCTGTGCTGAGGGCTCCAGAACTGGACACAGTACTCCAGGTGGGGTCTCACCCAGAGTAGGCAAAATGTTTAATATAAAATATTAAAATATTTAAAAATAATGTAATATACATAGTATACTATAATGTTTACTTGTAGTGCAATGTAATCAAACTGTTGGCTTACAGTCTCAAAATGTTTGGTTTTTGTTTTTGCTAAATCCTTTTGTTAAAACTTTGTATTCTTCAAAAATAAGAGCTTCAAACTAGTCTGGATGTTCTCACCAAAGCCAAATGACATGTTTGTACATCTTCTGAACCAGCATGTGGCTGGAATTGTCTTCTGATGTTTCACTCAGATGCCTGCCGTTGAAGGACAGAAGAGAAATGGAGAAGGTTTAGTCATTTTTATTATCTGTGAAACTGCTGTATGATCTTAAGAAAGCTGATAGAAATCTCTGCTGTGTTTTCCCCATCTGTAGTCTGGGGCTGCTAATCTCAGGAAGACCACTGATACTGAGGCTGGCTTTGTTTTTAGGAGGAGAGCTTGGTTAGGAAGTGTGCTCCATAGGTTGTGGAACATTTCACTGACTCGGTTTGTCTGAGTTCATCTCTGTATCCTCACTGCACTAAAAGTGCTTTTTGGCAGTTGCACTGTTGGATACCCAGAATCTCTTCTCCACAGGTGTGTGGTGGAATTAGCTGTTCTCACTGCTTGTGCGTAACGGGTCTCCTCCTGCCACAGGAGTCAGCAGTGTGGGTTGTTTTTTTTTTTGTTAACAAACTGCATGTTTAAATTCAGGACTACTTAGGCCATTTAAGTATGTGACTCCAAATCTGAGATTTTCTGTTTCAGGCAATGTTTGTGAGTTGTTTTTTTTTAATTCTTCAACTTCCCCCCAGTTGGTATAGTTCTTACCATCTCCTGGGTTGAAGTAGAGTCTTTTCCAATGGCAGAGAGATGCTCAGTTTTGATGAACTTTAATCTTCAAAGTATTGTTCGGTTGGAGTTCTGGCTTACACTGCTTCTGATGTAAAATTGATAGCCTTTACACTTTCCAGTAGGAGAGTTTGTCTCAAAAGAGTCCTGTCTGGAATTGGAACAGGGAGTGCATGTATTTTGACCTAGTCATGCTTCAAGGTTTATTTAGTAGTGCAGGGTCTTGCTGCAAGAGGGAGCTGGACTCATGCTGTTAGTCAAGTGTTATTTAGTGCATGTGCCTAGTGAGTGTTTTGAGAAACATTTTATAAATTGACAACAATAAATAAGGAGAAATCAAGCCACCTTCAGTTTTTGGACATAGCTGTCTCATAGAGGAAACAAGCCAAGGGACACTGTGAAGGACATGAATAGTTGTCCTGGTTTCAGCTGGGATAGAGTTAATTTTCTTCCTAGTAGCTGGTATAGTGCTGTGTTTTGGATTTGTAATTAAAAAATGTTGATAACATACTGATGTTTTCAGTTGTTGCTAAGCAGTCAAGGACTGTACAGCTTTTCATGCTGGCCTGCCAGTGAGGAGGCTGGGAGTGCACAGGAAGCTGGGAGGGGACACAGCCAGGACAGCTGACCCAAACTGGCCAAAGGGATATTCCATACCATATGACGTCATACTCAGTATATAAACTGGAGGAGTTGTCCGGGGAGGGGCCACGGCTCAGAAAGTGGCTGGGCATCGGTCAGCAGGTGGTGAGCAATTGCATTGTGCATCACTTGTTTTGTACATCCTTTTATCATTATTTCTTTTTTTCCTTCTTTTTCTGTCCTATTAAACTGTCTTTATCTCAACCCACAAATTTTACTTTTTTTCCCCTGATTCTCTTCCCCATCCCACCAGGGAAGAGGGGAGTCGAGCAAACGGCTGTGTGGTGTTTAGCTGCCTGCCAGGTTAAACCACAACAACAGTGCATGTACAGATGAATGCTGTTGTTTCTAGTGTGCAAGAAGCAGGATTCCCTTTAGAAATCAGTGTTGGACTATGGAGGAAACTTGGATTTCTAAGGTCAGTTTTAATGAACTGTCTGTCAGTGATGCAGGCTCTTCTGGCTGGAAATGATCTGAGTATGAACTGATAAAACCAGACACTGACTTGTTTGAGAGCTCAGGATGGTACGGTAGTGGTACTGAGGAGAAATGGTTTGCTTTTGTGCCATTATGTATTTGATTCTGTTGAGTCCTTCTGCTCTGCAGGGGTCAGAACAAGTCACTGAAAGATTGGATGGTCTGGTCCATCTTATGGTTTCAATTCCTAGCTGTTTGGTAGTGTACTTGCTACACCACAGAATTCTCACAGTTTCCTCTGTGGCTACATCCTTTATAAAAACAGGAGTAATCTCTGCTATTGGAAAGTGACTTCAGTTTTGCAGGGGAGCCCTGTTGGTACATGGACAAATAAATGTAATGAGGACTAAACTGAGCTAGAGTTACATGGTGTGGGAGATGCAAGGGTGGAGAACTAAGGCCAGGGTGAGAACTGCTGTGCTGGAGGAGGTCAAATGTGCAGTTAGCTTAGTGCCCTGTCTCTGGCATCTTCCTGGCCTGTGTCAGGGAAAGGGCTTAAGGACAAGGTGAGAATAAAGGGATTCCCCCCACCCCCCACCCCATTACTCTTCTGGCCTGTGGATTTCTTGAGCCAAAAGGTTGCATCCAGATTATGATGTTGTATAACCCCTGGCGAATTGCTTTTCCAGTGGCTTTCAAGGGGGAGCCGTGTCCCTTAGGCTGTAAATGAAACTAGATTAGAGTCTCCCTATTCTCCTTGGCTGCTGGAGAGTGTGAGGTTTGTAAGGCCATTGAGAGAGGACACAAGAGGATTTGTGACACTGGATCAGTGATAGAACTTGACTGGGACAAGAGAGGACTGAGATGAGTTTGGGTCCCTACTTCTGGGACTCTTTAGATTTTTGACACTGAATAGATATTGGCTAGAGCAACAGAAACTGTGCTGAGAGCAGCGGCTGCAGCCTGAACTCTTCCTTTGTGGACAAGCATGGCTGTGCAACAGCGATGTTCATCTTGTTTGTGGTCTCCTGGGGCCTGTGAATCTCACCCACTGCTGCAGAGTTGCAGAAGGGACAGCTGGAGGATGTCCTCTTTGTTCTCCCAATGCTCAGTAGTTTTTGGCTATTTGCAATCCGTATAAATCAACATTTCTCTGCTTTGGAGGAAGATTATATCTTTCTGAATCGCATGTATTGTGCCACCTACCCTAGAGGAACTAACGTTTGTGGTGGCCTCTTTCCAGCTGAGCCTGCTTCTCAAGTAAGTCTTCAGGCAACAATAAGCCATCAGTGTAATTTTCAGAACTGGATTTTAGTTTTCTTTGGCATTACTTTCACAGATGTTCCAAGAGAGGTAAGGTTTCTTAATCTTCAAACCACCTTCTAGGTTGTGAATTAGCTTGAATTTTATCAGAGAAAGAGGAGGTGATGGTGTTTTATTGTCATTTTAAGGTTTAATAATAGGTGTTTTCATATTTCAAATGTTATTCAGAAGTGCGGATAAACAAACTTAATGCATTGAAAGCAACTTCTCCAACTCAAGTGAGAGATAAGGCCCTTCCCTTTCAAAATCGCTATTGTCTACAAGAGCATGCTGTTCCTGGAACACAGAAACAAAGCAGCTAAATGCAATCTCTTTTACATCGAGTTTTCTTTCAGGTATAATTTCAACTCTGTTTTAAGTGTGGGATACAGGCCAAAAATACTTTGTTAGAGAATATATAAAGCCAGTAGAAATATGGAGGCATATTCTTCTAACATGGGAATCACATTTAAAAGTAAATGGGGACAGGCTAGCAATCATGTTTTTTGGTCTTAGATAGTAAATTGTGAGCACTGTGTTAATCTAGGGGGTAAAGTAATACATTTTTCAAAACTCCCAACAACATATGAACAAACCAGGAAAAGCTCAGGAGGGAGGGAAGGAAATATTATTATGCTTGAAGTAAGCTCTTTGCATGAGTTCAATCCAGTTCACAGTTAAGGTTGCTTGTTGTTTTTTTGTTTTGGTTTGGTTTTGGGCATTTTATTGGATAATAGAATTCACCAACTCCCAGGAGAAATTTTGACATTATTCTGATGCTGCTGGGCCTGGTTTTCCACTGCCTTGTACCATGTGTAAGTGCAGATCTGCGTGAAGTGTCATTAATCCAGAGCAGTAACTCTGTATTTTTACTTTGTGCACTATGCAGTGTGGAACTGAGTCACCGAGGCTCTGGTGCCGGCACGATCCACAGCGGTGCACTCTAGTGCGGTGCACAGGGGGGTTTCCTCAACCAGGGAAACTTCAGGGGAGCGGAGAGACCTGCCAGGAGCCCACAGCTCGCGTGACAGCGGCTGACGAGACCAGGAGCAACGGTGGCCAAGCCCCCACACGTATAAAAGAAGCCCCTAGGGAGCGCTAGCGACCAGGAGTGCTGCGATCAGGACGTGACGCGTCAGCAAAGGTGTGGCGAAGAAGGGTGCACAGGAAGGGCGCTGTAACTCAGCCGGCTCGACCAGGGAGTAATGGTATATAACCAGCAGAAGGCCACGTCCTCTCTAAACTCTGCACCCGCCGCGATTGACGCAGCTTCCCAGACAGGACTCCGATGGGAACATGCTGCCACCCAGGTGTCAGGCTGCAGGGTGTGCCCTACTTATATGCCAGTACTGGACGGCAGCAGTGAGCACACCTGTGGGAGGTGAGCCCAGCTAGAGGAACTCCTCTGCTTAGTGACAGAGCTCCGGGAGGAGGTGAGTAGGTTGAGGAGCATCAGAGGGATGGCTGATCAGAGTGATGGAACACCTCTCCTATGAGGACAGGCTGAGAGAGTTGGGGTTGTTCAGCCTGGAGAAGAGAAGGTTCCAGGGAGGCCTTATTGCAGCCTTCCAGTACTTGAAGGGGGCTTATAAGAAAGATGGGGACAGACTTTTTAGCAGGGCCTGTTGCCATAGGACAAGGGGTAATGGTTTTTAAACTAAAAGAGGGTAGCTTTCGACTAGATCTAAGGAAGGAATTTTTCACAATGAGGATGATGAAACACTGGCACAGGTTGTCCAGAGAGGTGGTAGATGCCCCATCCCTGGAAACATTCCAGGTCAGGTTGGACGGGGCTCTGAGCAACCTGATCTAGTTGAAGATGTCCCTGCTCATTGGAGGGGGGTTGGACTAGATGACCTTTAAAGGTCCCTTCCAACCCAAACTATTCTATGATTCTATCACGGAGTCTGAGAGAGAGAGACTATTGGAACCGTACCCTACCTTCCTTGGGACAAACCTGTCAGGCAGACAGGGCACACGCCAGAGGATTCCCTATCCTCTCTCCACCTGGCAGAACATGTTGACTTAAGGGATAGGGGGCAATGGGAACAAGTTCCTGCCTGGCGCAGCAGGCATGTCTCTTGTGCGTCTCCTCTGTGACTACCCCACCTTCCCAGGTGTCCTTGCATAATAGATATGAGGCTCTACAAGTAGAACCAAACAATGACAAGGATGGTGGTTCATCTAGGTTGGAGATGTCACCAAGGTTAAGTCGGCCTATGCCCTGCATCAAAACCACTTCCATAAAGAAAAAAGACAGGTCACTGTCATAGGAGACCCTTTCCCGAGGGGAACAGAAGGCCCAATATGCCAACCAGGCCCATTTCTTAGGAAAACTCTGCTGCCTCCCTTAGGCCCGGGTTAAAGATGTTACAAGAAAGCTTCCTACCCTAGTACAGCCCTCGGATTATTGATTTTTTCATGTAGGCAGCAACAAAGTTGCAACAAGAAGTCCAAGGGCAATCAAGAGAGACTTCAGGGCCTCGGGATGACTGGTTAAGGGATGAGGAGCACAAGTAGTGTTCTCATCTATCCTTCCAGTTGCAGGGAATGATGAGGAAAGAAACAGAAAGAGCCAGCAGATCAATACCTTGCTCCGAGACTGATGTCACTGGCAGAATTTTGGGGTTTTTGATCATGGATTGGTCTACACGACACCAGGCCTGCTCGCAACGGATGGGGTACACCTGTCCCAAAGGGGGACTCTTTGCACAAGAGTTAGCAGGGCTCATTGAAAGAGCTTTAAAATAGATGTGAAGGGGGTAAGGGATAAAACCAGGCTTGCTAGAGATAAGCCTGGGGGCGACACACCAATGTTAGAAGGACGGTGTGCTGGTAAGGTCCTTCAGTCTGCTCCACGATGTGCTGAGTACACCAGAGCACATTTGAAAGGTCCCTGTACTAATGCATGCAGGACCTTAGCCATGTCACTGGGGGTAGGGGCTGGAGATCCATGCAGCAGCAAAGATGCAAGGGTTCTCCATGCATTAGAAACCATGGAAGCACTTGAGAACAGTCACATAGGAATTGGGGCTTCTCCCCCAAAAAAGGTGGCAGAGTCAATAGCCCAACTGAAGTGCATCTACACCAATGCACGCAGCATGGGCAACAAACAGGAGGAGTTGGAAGCCACTGTGCAGCTGGGAAACTATGATATAGTTGCAGTCATGCTCATATTCAGCCGGCTGTCAACCAGCACCCCCAGGTCCTTTTCCGCCCGGCAGCTCTCCAGCCACTCCTCCCCAAGCCTGTAGCGTTGCATGGGGTTGTTGTGACCGAAGTGCAGGACCCGGCACTTGGCCTTGTTAAACCTCATACAGTTGGCCTCTGCCCATCGATCCAGCCTGTCCAGATCCCTCTGCAGAGCCCTCCTACCCTCCAGCAGATCAACACCCCCACACAGCTTGGTGTCATCTGCAAACTTACTGGGGGAGCACTCGATCCCCTCATCCAGATCATCTATAAAGATATTGAACAAGACCGGCCCCAGAACCGAGCCCTGGGGAACACCGCTTGTGACCGGCCGCCAGCCGGATTTAACGCCATTCACCCCGACTCTCTGAGCTTGGCCGTCCAGCCAGTTCTTTACCCAGTGAAGAATAAACCTGTCTAAGCCACAAGCCGCCACTTTCTCCAGGAGAATGCTGTGGGAGACGCTGTCAAAGGCTTTACTAAAGTCCAGGTAGACAACATCCACAGCCTTTCCCTCATCCACTAGGCGGGTCACCTGGTCATAGAAGGAGATCAGGTTGGTCAAGCAGGACCTGCCTTTCATGAACCCATGCTGGCTGGGCCTGATTCCTTGGCTGTCCTTCACATGCCCTGTGAGCACCCTCAAGATGAACCAAATAAAATATGCTAGCAGAAAACACAGGGAAGGTTGTTTGCGCTGTCCTTATCCATTCACTGCTAGACTCCACTGTATATGTGGCCATGTAAGACAACTGTAATCTCAGATTCATAAAGAGAAAGAGGTTATAAAAGAGAGAAGGTAGACCGGCACCGTGTTCACTTATTAAATTTGTTGTATCAGCCTACGGTACCATTGTGCTTTTTCGCTGAGGCATGGAAAAGAAACTGTGAGTTTCTGATAGTGCTGAGCCCAAATCTGCTCCTAAACCCAAGGGTCTGTGTGCAGATTCGGTGGTGAGTGCTGCCAGATTTATCTCCATCTCTTTGCAAAGTGTTGCTTCAGAAAGCATCTTGAGTGCAACCCAGAAGTAGATTGCTGACTGATTTCACTTCCAAGTCTTGGGCAAAAGCAGAGAAAAACCTACGCTCAGAAAGAGCTATCGGGAAAATAAGTAAAATTTACAGTAACAAAGAACACATTTGAATGCTAGATAAAAGGATAGACCCAGACACTTCACCAGCTGCCAAGTTCATATGTGGGCTCTGAAAAGACTACTTTACTTCTGTTGTTCTCATGTATTTTTCTGAAAATATGTCATTGTAATATCCCCATCTATTAAATTTTCTCCTCAGGACCTCTGTTTGGAAAGAACTTACTTTATACTGTTGCAGCCCAGGCCTTTCTTTAAAAAATATGAAAGCAACAGAATTTGCTGTAGAGAACTTTAAGCAAAATGAATGATAAAACATGCAGGAAAAAGGTTTAAGTGAGCTCTCATGAGAATGGGGCTCTTTTCTGATGATTTGGTGTGGCGATCAACCTATTTTGGAGTATTGAAATATTCCACAAGTGCTAGCTAAGCTAGGATATTTTAAAGTGAAACTGTTGATGGAAGATGTTTTTATAGCTGCCAAATTTAAATTGGGATAGGGAATTGCTGAGGGCCTAAAATGATGTTTGCTAGTAGGCCTGTGCCTGCTGTTACATGCATCTTGCTTGCTCTACTTGACAGCGAATTCATGTTGACTTTAGAAAAGTAAGCTTCAAGTAAACTTTGGTTTTTTGGGAGGAGCTGATGAATGACTTTGGCAAAACCACAGATTAAAACTTGTTTATGGTTGTCCTGTTGTGTCTGATACTTTTTTTTTTTAAAACATGTATCTTGGTAATGGTGTTTATATCACAGAATCATAGGATAGTTTGGGTTGGAAGGGACCTTAAAGGTCAGAATCACCTGCCTCGACCTGCTGGCCATGCTTCTTTTGATGCAGCCCACGATACAGTTGGCCTTCTGGGCTGCAAGCGCACATTGCCAGTTCATGTCCAGCTTTTCATCCACCAGGACCCCCAAGTCCTTCTCGGCATGGCTGCTCTCAATCCCTTCATCCCCTAGCCTGTATTGATACTGGGGGTTGCCCTGACCCAGGTGCAGGACCCTGTACTTGGCCTTGTTGAACCTCATGAGGTTCACATGGGCCCATTCCTTGAGCTTGTCCAGATCCCTCTGGATGGCATCCTGTCCCTCGGGCAGAAGGATACTGTGGGGGACCATGTCAAAGGCCTTACAGAAGTCCAGATAGATGACATCCGTAGCTCTTCCCTTGTCCACTGATGAGGTCACTCCATCATAGAAAGCCACTAAGTTGGTCAGGTGGGACTTGCCTTTGGTGAAGCCATGCTGGCTGTCTCGAATCACCTCCCTGTCCTCTATGTGCCCTAGCATAGCTTCTAGGAGGATCTGTTCCATGATGTTCCCAGGCACAGAGGTGAGCCTGACAGGTTGGTAGTTCCCAGAGTCCTCCTTTCTACCTTTTTACCTTTTTAAAAATGGGTGCAATGTTTCCCTTTTTCCAGTCTCCAGGGACTTCACCTGACTGCCATGACTTTTCAAATATCATGGAGAGTGGCTTGGCAACTACATCAGCCAATTCCCTCAGGACTCTTGTTGCAAATGGGTAATTTAGGCCACTTAAAGAATCACCGCCAAAAATATCAGAAAGCGAATGACTTCAATATAAATTTGTAAAAAGGTGCGACAACAGAATTCAGTGGCAAGCTTCACTCTATTACTTATTCAACATGAAAAAGGTATACAAAGAGAAACCAAGTTACAACTAGACTGGTATGATTTGCTCATGGATCGAATCAAGTTAATGTGTATATTGAAGAGAGAAAGTAAGGAGACCCTCCCGTTGGGTCACAAGGTTCAGAGTGGACTAAAATCCACCCCTACTCCCAGACTTGGTCAACGGTTTATGACTAAGGTTATGTAAGGAAAGTAAAGGAATGCCCTCCCGTTGAGTCACGAGGTTCAGAGTGGACCCCCTTGCTTTCTAAACTCCTTCTCAGGGAGGAGTCTAGGTGCGGCTGAATCCACTCCTAGTCCCAGACTTGGTCAACGGTTTATGACTAAAGGGACAGGGTATCGGGGATTCTGGTGTAGTGATATATGTTGTGCTTGGTGTAACTTTAGGACGGCAACAATCTAACCTAATACAAAATAACAGCGATCAAATTCACTAACGCTATTGAGATAAATCACAGTATCAAATCATATAAAACTTAGCAGCATAATCAACTTAAACTTACTAAGATTATAAATCACAGCACTAATATCAGACACATAAAGAGATACAGAGAAAAGAGATAGATATGTACAAAGGTACCTTTTAAATATCCCCCTCAAATTCAGTCGAATACTCACATTGAATGCTTTGCATCGCTCAATGGGTGAAGAGCTGAGCCTTCGCTCCTCCAGTCCCTGTCTTGCAGTCCATACACTCAAGAGGTGCGGGAGGAGAGATTACCGGTGAAGACGGAGGCAAAGTCGTCGTTGAGTACCTCATCCTTCTCCTCATCCGTTGTTACCAGTCTGCCAGTCTTGCTCATCAAGGGGGGTAACGTTTTCTTTGACCTTCCTTTTATGGCTGACATACCTGTAGAAACCCTTCTTATTCTTGGCATCCCTTGCCATGTTCAGCTCCAGACACGCCTCAGCCTTCCTGACCCCATCCCTACACAACCGGGCAGCATCCCTGTACTCTTCCCAGGATACCTGTCCCTGCTTCCACTTCCTGTGCATTTCCTTCTTGTCCTTTAGTTTGACCAGCAGGTCTCGACTCAGCCATGCCAGTCTCTTGCTTTCCTTTCCTGATTTCTTACACCTGGGGATCGAGAGCTCTTGCACTCTATGGAAAGCGTCCTTAGAGATGGACCAGTTCTGTTCTGCTCCCTTGTCCCTGAGGGCAGTTTCCCAGGGGGTCCTATTGACTAACTCCCTGAAGAGCTGGAAGTTTGCTTTCCTCAAATTCAGGGTCCTGACTTTACTCTTCACCTGCCCCATATCCCTCAGGCCTGCGAACTCTACCAGTACATGATCACTGCAGCCCAGGCTGCCTCCAGTCTTGACATCACCAATTAGCTCCCTTGCACTGGTGACCAACAAGTCCAGTATTGCATCCCCTCTGGTAGGGCTGTCTATTACCTGGCACAGGAAGTTATCCTCCATGCACTCCAGGAGTCTCCTGCATTGCCTACAGCTCGCCGTGCTACTTTTCCAGCAGACGTTGGGGTGGTTGAAGTCCCCCAGCAGGCCGAAAGCCCGCAAGTGCAATGCCTCCTGTAGCTGAAGAAGGCTTCATCAATAGGCTCCCCTTAATCAGGCGGCCAGTAGTAGACATCAACCAGAAGGTTCCTTTTGTTGCCTCAGTCTCTGATTCTTACCCATAAGCTTTCAGCCTTCTCGTGGCTATTCTTGAGAGACAGCTCTTCACACTCTATCCATTTCTTGATGTAGAGGGCAACGCCTCTGCCCTTCCTTCCTCAGCTGTCCCTTCTGAACAGCCTGTAGCCATCGATAGCCACACTCCAGTCATGGGATTCACCCCACCAACTTTCAGTAATGGCAACCAGGTTATAGCTTTCTAGCAGCACAGTGCCTTCCAACTCTTCCTGTTTGTTGCCCAAGTTGCGTGCATTGGTGTAGAGGCAGTTCAGCTGGGCTGTCAGCCATGTCACCTTCTTAAAGGAACACCCCTTAGTCCCTTTGAGGTCATTCTCTGTTGCAACAGGCTGAGGGGCCTTACTAGCACCCCATCCCTCTAACCTTGGCATGTCATCCCACAGCTTGTCATGTGTAAGGCTGATATTATCCCCCTCCCCCTTTGAGTCTAGTTTAAAGCCCTGTCTAGTTTAAAGATCAGGGGGTTAGGGTTGATGGCAAGTTGAATATGAGTCAACAGTGTGCCCTGGCAGCCAAAAGGGCCAACCGTGTCCTGGGGTGCATCAAGCACAGCATAGCTGGTCAGTTGAGAGAGGTTATTGTCCCACTCTACGCTGCACTGGTGGAGCCCCACCTCGAGTACCGTGTGCAGTTTTGGGCACCTCAATGTAAGAAGGACATCAAACTATTAGAGTGTGCCCAGAGGAGGGTGACCAAGATGGTGAAAGGACCTGAGGGCAAGACTTATAAGGAGTGGCTGAGGTCACTTGGTTTGTTCATCTTGGAGAAGAGAAGGCTGAGGGGTGACCTCATCGCAGTCTACAACTTCCTCAAGGGGGACAGTGGAGGGGGAGGTGCTGATGTCCTCTCTCTGGTGACCAGTGATAGGACACGTGGAAATGGTATGAAGCTGCATCAGGGGAAGTTCAGATTGGACATTAGGAAAAGGTTCTTCACTGAGAGGGTGGTCGGTCACTGGAACAGGCTCCCCAGGGGAGTGGTCACTGCACCAAGCCTGTCAGAGTTCAAGGAGTGTTTGGACAACACTCTTAGTCATATGGTTTAGTTTTAGGTAGCCCTGCGAGGAACAGGGAGTTGGACTTGATGATCCTTATGGGTCCCTTCCAACTTGAGATATTCTGTGATTCTCTGAACTCAAAAATAGGCCATGGCTTAGTTAATACGCTGGCCCATAAATGGTCATAGTTTGTTTACAGTGGGGCTGCGCTTGCCATGAACAGCAATAGGACAGATGGGCTGCAAATGGGCAACTGCTTCAGACATCACCTTGTAATCCACTTGCATTCATGCATCAATACACTGAATGATGTAGAAGCAACAAAACAGATTATATTCAATACATGATTGAATCGCCACTGCAGTATTAAAACAAGCATGCCAAGAAATCTTAAACTGATGATTTCCCTTCTTTGCTCAACAGCCAGTTTCATTCTGCTTTTCGTCCCCACCCACCAGGAGATATGATAGCTCTTCACAGTCAATCCATTTCTTGATGTAGAGGGCAATGCCTCCGCCCTTCCTTCCTCGCCTGTCCCTTCTGAAACAGCCTGTAGCTATCGATAGCCGCACTTCAGAATTTATTATTCATTATTATTATTTTTTTCCCTGTTCTATTAAACTGTCTTTATTTCAGCCTACGACTTCTACCCTTTTTATTTTCTGATTCTTTCCCCCATCCCGCTGGGGCAGAGAGGGTGAGTGAACGGCTGTGTGGCTGTTTTGGCTCCCTACTGGGTTAAACCACAACAGTCCTTTTTGGTGCCCAACATGGGGCACAATGGGTTTGAGATAACGACAAAAATGACTAGAGGGTATTAGAAGAAATTTGTTATAAGCATTCATTATATTAGTTTGATAGCTGCTGGTCACAATGTTTATTTATTTGCTCTCAAAGTTTTTGTGCTTGTTCTCGGGGGTGTGTTCTGTGACACCTTACTTGCTGTATATTTTTCCCGTTGTGCTGTTTATCACTTCTGGGAACTGGGTCAAGGTTATCATTGTGCTATACGCTGTAACAGCAACTTATGACATGATAAAATGGCTGGTGTGACACTAATCTGGTATTTGTACTCAGCATTGATGTCATCTCTGTACTTTGGGAGCTATCTCTCTGAAACTGTTAATAATTAAACTTTTTACCTTTTCTCCTTGGAGAGCCAATCTATGGGGGAGACACCTTCTTTCACCTTCCCCTTCTCCTCCAGGCTAGTTACTCCATTCTAGCTCTTGAGAATTTTGAATGTCCTTGGGATGTTGAAACCAGCATGCTCCTATTGCTAGGTCTCTTGAAGGTGTTTCAGGTCTTGTTTAAAGTTAAACAACTATTTAAGAATATCACCCAGAGATCTACCCTAAGGCTAGATACTTATGAGTGGCAGGGTGTGTGAGATAGTATGGGCAAGTACCTGGGACAGTGGGCACCTCCAGTGTTTTGGAACTTCACCCCTGAATAAGTGCAGAATCCTGAAAAACTAGTAAAATATATGGGAAAAGTATGCTGTCACCCTGGCAATTCCAGAGAGACACAAATCCCTGCAACGTGCTGGGGCCTGGCCCATGCCTACTGAGCCCTGTTCAACACTATCCAGTATCCTCAAGGAGAAGAGAAGGTCCCTGGATCTGATGACAAAAACAGGCACTGTGGCTACTCCAACCCCAGCAAAAGGCACTGCAGCTTAACCAGAGAACCAACCTGTGCCACTATCAGTCGCCACTATACAAAAGAAGAAATACTGGAAGTGGAAGTCAGCTCGTTTAGTAAGGGATGAGGAGTTTCTTCTAAGAGGGAGAAGGAGGAAGAAGTGGATGAGGCAGACTACTCCAAAATTGGGCCATCACGAGAACAGGAGGAAGAAGAGGAAGAATCCATAAATGAGGCGGTAACCACCCGATCCCTGCGGGAGAAGGATGGACTTCACAACTCTATGAGAGTTATACTCCAAAGCCATTTATTGTCTTGTCTGACTCCAATATATATCGTAATTTTTGTTTAGTCACTGCGCACACACTCATGATTGGTTACAGCTTGTTACACACATTATTGCAATTGGCTATATACAAAATATCACGCGCTGTCCACGCGCCTCTCACACAGTCAGGATTCGCTGCCTGCAGGTGTTCCTGCACTCCTTTGCTTCCTCTTAGTTGTTTACCACAACTCCTTCTCCTCAAGGCCGAGCCGTGCAGATATCCAGCTGTTTACCAGCTTCTCAGTGCCACAGCTCCTTCTCCTTAAGGTCAAGCCATGCAGATCAATGCCACAGCTCCTTCTCCTTAAGGTTGAGCTGTGCAGAGTGATCCCAACATCTCCCCCTTTTTGTTTTGTGTGATTAATTATTTGCAAATTAGGAACTAGGACACCATGGTACAGTCCCCTGACCAGTTCCCGGGCTGCTGTTTCCCAGCCAATTGATCTCCACACAGCCACCATAACCCTTCTGGCAGATTGAAAAGGGATTGCCCGGGGAGGAAAGAGACAGACAGAAGGTGTCCTGTCCTGTTTGATTTGCTAATGTTACCCATACATTTTCTTTTGGCTGAGGTGGCATCCAGATTGTGATGACACCTGATAGTGTCAAGATGTGTCCGACGACGACGATGGTGACTGTTTCGCCCATGGTTTTACCCATTTTGCGGGTACCCAATGAGTTCCAGAATCTGTAATAACACAAGCATAACCTCGTCCCCAGGTTAGCAGTTGAAAAGGTCCTTCCCACATATTCTTTTCCAAAGGAACATATTTAAATCTTCCAAAGTCAGCGACATGTCACATCCATCTACCATAGTTGTAGCGAATGCAATCCTCGAGGATTTACTGTAATCGTGATTCCTGGGCCTATTTGTTGACAATCAGCACAAGTCTGTATAATAGCTCTAGCGTCACCTGCACTTAGATTAAATTGTCTCACTAAAACTTTGGCAGATTGATGGAAAAAGGCATGAGAGGCTTGTGCTTGACCTAAACAGGTCCAGCCCATACTGCGGCAGTCAGCCGATCGGCTCTTGCATTTCCTTCCACCAATTCCCCTGGAAGGTTGGTATGGCTGCGTATATGCATAACGTAATAAGGATGTCGTCTTTTCTGCAATAAAAACCAAAGTGTTCTAAATTGTTGATATAGCTGTTCCTGCTGTACTTGTCTGAGGATTGAACCTTCCAATCTTTGGAGTACTCCAGCTACATATAAAGAATCAGTAATTATATTCACAGGTTCTTCAGACCATAATTTAAAGGCTTCAATTACTGCCTGTAGTTCTACCTTTTGAACTGATCCTGGCACGACAAGTACCTGTTCTTTCCATTCTCTGTGCTCTCGCTATACTATTGCTGCCTTGCCTGTTTTCCCACCACCATCCGTAAACACTGTAGCACCTTGAACTGGATATTGACTACACTTTGATTTTTCTTCTACTTCATGGTTCTTAAAAAAGGTAAACATTTTGTGTGATGGATAATGAATCTGAATGTCACCTTCAAATCCTGCTAATGCAGTTTGCAAGGGAACAGAGTGCTGCAAAGCCCAAGTCAAATATTCTTGTTGTAATGGTATTAAAATCGTTTTCAGGTCCTTTGCTGATATATCAATAATTCTGTTGCGCCCTTTCATAATCAAATTTGCAAAACACTCTGCTTTTGTGGTGATGGTTTTTCTCTGCTGCTGAGGCAAAAAGACCCACTCTAAAATTCTCGATGGGTCCGCTTTTGATTCTAGCTTTGTTATCCACTGTATTATAAGCGCATAGGGATGTCGCTCATGATTGATTACTGCCAAAGGGATCCCTATCGAGGGGTCTACCCTAGAACTGAATGCTTGAGTCACCTTTTCAGAAATGTTTGCTACTGCTTCCCGGGCTTCCTTGGTTAATTGTCAAGGAGAGTTTAACCTGCTATCCCCTCGCAACAGCTGAACCAAGGGCTCCATATCTTGATTTGTGATCCCACAAATAGGTAGAATCCAATTAAAGTCTCCTACCAATTTTTGTACATCATTTAATGTTTTAATCTGAATTCTCAATTCAACCTTCTGGGGGGTCACCGATGTTTCAGTGATCATCCACCCAAAGTACCTCCAAGGCGCTTCAGCTTGTATCTTTTCCGGCTCCACTTGCAGCCCACTTTGTCTTAAAAGCTCAATGAGCTCCCCGATCATTTCTTCCAGATTTAATTGATCACCAGCCAACAGTATGTCATCCATATAATGATAGATGAGATATTGAGGACACCTTTTTCTGATTGGCTGTAAAGCCCAATTTACATAAATTTGACACATAGTGGGCGAATTTTTCATGCCTTGTGGCAATACTGTCCAATGATATCTTTGCATGGGTTGCGCCTTGTTTGTACTTGGGACTGAGAATGCAAAATGTTTGGCATCATCTTCATGCAGAGGGATTGTAAAAAAGCAATCTTTGAGATCTATAATCAAAAGCTTCCAATACTTCGGTATCATACAGGGAGATGGTAGCCCTGGTTGCAAGGCTCCCATGTCCACTATAACCTTATTGACTTCTCGCAAGTCATGTAATAGTCTCCATTTTCCACTTTTCTTTGGAATCACAAAAACAGGTGTGTTCCAAGGACTAGTGGTTGGCACAATATGGCCTTTTTCTAGCTGTTATTTTACCAAATCTTCCAGGTGGGCGACCTTTTCTGCGGTCAGCGGCCATTGATTTACCCACACTGGATCATCGGTTTTCCATTTCAGTTTGAGCACAGATCGCGTTTCAATGGCCACTACCGAAAACCCTGCAGATTGCTAGAGAGTGATACATTCATTTGACTCAATACATCCCGCCCAAGCAAACTTAATGGTAAGACGGCTACATAGGGTCGTACTGAACACACTAGCCCGTCTGGATTTTCACAGGTTAGGGTTGTTACGCTCTGTTGTGTTGCAGAAAACCCACCGACCCCTACAAGTCCGTGAGCTGGAGACTGAGCCAGCCAGCCTGGCGGCCACTCTCGCTGACTGATTATGGTCACATCAGCTCCTGTATCCACTATCATATCGATGGTCCATTGTCGCGATCACGCGGCGGGGTCAGGATGCCTAAACTTCATTTTCAAAGTCGGTTTTCTTCTGCTGATATCTAATGCTAGAAAGATTTGTGGTCTTCCTGTTGAGCCAAACCCTCCATTCCCCCTCACTGATTGCGTTGCCTGAGGTACAGAGGCAGTAAAAGGCACCAGTTGTGCGATACGTGTGCCTGCAGGAACCGCAACAGGAGGAGATGGAGTCCACAAAATTACTTTGATGGTTCCCGTATAATCAGCGTCAATGACTCCAGGGAGAACAAAAAGTCCCTGCTTTGTTGCTGAAGATCGTCCTAATAACAAAGCACTCAATCCATATCCTAATGGTCCATTCGCGTTAGTCAGGACATCATAAACCCATGTGTCCCATGAGGTAACTTCTACTGTTGTTTCCACGTCCATTCTGGCACTCCCTCTGGTTCGGGCACTGAGGCTTGCCAAGCAGCCTGGTGGTGCTTCCCCATTTGTGTCGTCGTGTGGGGTGCCTTCGCGCTCGGTCGCCCGTTTCCCAATTTCATACCATCCCGATGATACTTTGAACAGCATTCTGAGGCTTGATGACCAAATTTTTGACATCGACCACATGGTGCTCCTGCTGGGCCTATTCCTTGCTGAAAGGGTCCTTGTTGGAAGGATTTATGACCTGTCTCAATCTGCCTAGGTCCTTTCCTTGTGGCCTTGCACTGAGCTCTAAAATGGCCTGTTTTTCCACAATTAAAACATTTTTTCTCCCCTTTTCCATTTATAAATGGCTTAATTGCTGCTGCAAAGGCACTTGCGAGTGTTTCTGCCTGATGTGTGGCAGAGCCTACTCTGTTGCAGGCTTCTACCATTTGTACTAACGTTGCTTCTTTTGGCAAAGCTAACAAAATTCTTTTACAATCTACATTGGCATTTTCTACCACCAAATTCAACAACACTGCTAGTTTCGCGTCTTCATTGGTATACACCTTATTCAAAGCGTCTCTCAGATGATCAACAAAAGACATATATGGTTCATCTCTCCCTTGTCTAATTTGAGTATAAGATGGTTGCCTCTTTCCCTCCTCAGGGACTGTTCGCAACGCATTCAACGCTAGTCGCCCAACTAATTGCAAGGCCTCTAAAGGCAGCCGAGCTTGCAATCTAACATCCACAAATGGTCCCTGGCCTGTCATTTGTTCCATAGCAATGTTCTGAAGCGGATCGCCATCTTGACGCTCCAAGTTTCTCAGGGCTTCTTGCATACAGAGTTTATACCATCTGTCTGCCCGCAATAACCTTTGGGTTGGTGTCAACAACATATCTATCATCTGCTGACAATCCCATGGTGTAAGAACCATTCCCGTGAATATGTTATCTAATAGAGCTTGCATGAAAGGTGATTGCAAGCCATAATTTTGTACTGCCTTCCGGACTTCCTTAATCAAGTCCCAATGAAATGGGTCCCAGCGATTGGGCCCGTGAGGCTGTACACTAACAGGAAATGCCATCAGTAACTCCGTTTCCTTGTCTTTCATCGCTCCTAAAAAAACGTCTTTCCACCGCTCCCTAGGGTCGCCTTTCATTCTAGGCTCTTGCCTCCCTATAGTCTCTACAACAGGCTCTTCTCCTTCGTCGCTGCTATCAGGCAACGGGGGCCGTAAAGGTGGCAGGGGCTCGGCTGAGGGCTTCAAAACTACGGCTTTCAATGGGTTAAGTCTGGGTGGTTTCGGGGGTGGTGAAGCCCGCCCCATCAATCTTTCACATGGGCACACAGGGGAACATTGAGTACATTGTTCTGGGCAGCTTTGTCCCATCTTGCCCTCACATATATCATCGTAGATCTGTTTCTCTGACTTATCTAATGCAACCGGTTCACCCAGTGCATCTGGCACCTCAGGCGGTGCAGTCGGAGTCGCTGAAGGTCCTGGACCCTCTGACTCGGTTAAGAAGGGATTGGTTGAAGGCGGTTTAACAGCCTCCTCCATATCAGCTGCGGCTTTTCTCTCTGCCTGCAAGGCTTTTAATGTGGTTAATATCAATTTCCACGCCGTCACTAACTCTGCGGCAGTTTTCTCAATATGTTCCCATAACATTTTTCCTATCTCCTCCCACGTCTCTGCCTTAAATGTCACAGACGGATTGGGGGGGGTACCCTTTCTTTCGACTCCAAATTAGAAGCCTTCTAAGTGTATATTCATCATATTTCAGTCCTCTCTTAGAGAGCATATGCAGCAGGAGTCTGACTATCGCCCCTTCTTCATGCGATGTGTTCTGCCCCATGCCACCCTGGTTGCTCACCTCAACTCGCTGGGTGCTTCTCCGTTGCAACGTTTTCCTTTTTCTTTTTCCTTGCGTCAGTCCCACTGACTGCAATTCTTCCAACCGAGCTTCTCCCGCGGTGTCCTCTGCGCTCGACCGGTGTTCAACGATGAGATCCCATAGATCGTATCATGTCAGGGTCACCAGTTGCGGGAGAAGGATGGACTTCACAACTCTATGAGAGTTATACTCCGAAGCCGTTTATTGTCTTGTCTGACTTCAATATATATCATAATTTTTGTTTAGTCACAACGCACACACTCATGATTGGTTACAGCTTGTTACACACACTATTGCAATTGGCTATATACAAAATATCATGCGCTGTCCACGTGCCTCTCACACAGTCAGGATTCGCTGCCTGCAGGTGTTCCTGCACTCCTTTGCTTCCTCTTAGTTGTTTACCACAACTCCTTCTCCTCAAGGCCGAGCCATGCAGATATCCAGCTGTTTACCAGCTTCTCAGTGCCACAGCTCCTTCTCCTTAAGGTCGAGCCATGCAGATCAATGCCACAGCTCCTTCTCCTTAAGGTCGAGCCGTGCAGAGTGATCCCAACAGATCCCTATCCCTGAGTAAGCTGCGAGATACGCAAAAAGATTTCAGCCATCGTCCAGGCAAACACATTGTCACCTGGCTGCTCTGATGCTGGGATAACAGGGCCAGTAGCCTGGAAATAGAGGGTAGGGAAGCCAAGCAGCTGGGATCCCTTTCTAGGGAAGGGTGCATTTGACAACGCTATTGGAAAAGGTGCACGAGTCCTCAGCCTCTCAAGACAATTCCTGTCAGGTGTGAAGGAAAGGTATCCCTTCAAGGAAGATGTTCTATGTCACCCAGGCAAGTGGACCATCATGGAAAAAGGTATCCAGTACCTGAGGGTGTGAGTTGTGCTGGAGGTGATTTATGGTGATTTGGACAATGGACAATCATCCAAAGATCCAGATGAAGTCTATTGCACGTGACCTATGTGGCGGAAATTTGTACAGAGTGCACCATCATCATATGCCAACTCATTAGCAGTAATGGCCTGGAAAGACGGAGAGAGACCAACGGTGGATGAATTGGCTGTCCAACTCCAGCAATACGAAGAAAGTCTCTCTTCCTCCCTTGTCACTGCTGTAAGGAAACTGTCCCAGGAGTTCCAGCAATTCAAAGAGGATATGTCCTACTCCCCACCTGTACGGACCAGTATCTCAGCTGTTAGGAGTAAGTGTTCTTCTGCTCAAGAGAGAGGATATAGAGGGTACATACCACGAGCTACCCGGTGGTTTTACCTGCGTGACCATGGACAGAACATGAGGAAGTGGCATGGAAAATCTACCTCAACCCTAGAGACACGGGTATGAGTCGCAAGGAAAAACAATTACAAAAGGGGATTCAGGTTCTTCCAGGAAAATTTCCACTACAGTTTCCAGTGGGCAGTTCCCCAGACAGAATAGAAGGGCTTATGTCACCTATTATCATCTTGGAGAGACTTCGGAGTCATATTTACAAGAAGTGAGTAACAAATGCTATGACCAGGACTAGAGGGGCCCTGCCTCCAGCCGGGTGGAGGAAAGGGACAACTGAGTTTATTGGACTGTGTGAATTCAATGGCCTGGCACATCAGACCCACAAGAATATAAAGCTTTAGTGGACACCAGTGCACAATGTACCCTAATGCCATCAAGCCATATAGGGGCAGAACCCATCTGTATTTCTGGAGTGACAGGGGGATCCCAACAGCTGACTGTACTGGAGGCTGAAGTGAGCCTAACTGGGAATGAGTGGCAGAAGCACCCCATTGTGACTGGCCCAGAGGCTCAATGCATCCTGGGCATAGACAACCTCAGGAGAGGGTATTTCAAGGACCCAAAAGGGTACCGGTGGGCTTTTGGTATAGCTGCCTTGGAGACGGAAGAAATTAAACAGCTGTCCACCTTGCCTGGTCTCTTGGAGAGGACCCTTCTGTGGTGGGGTTGCTCAGGGTCAAAGAACAACAGGTGCCGATCGCTACCACAACAGTGCACCGGCAGCAATATGGTACCAACAGAGACTCCCTGATCCCCATTCATGAGCTGATTCGAGGGCTGGAGAGCCAAGGAGCGATCAGCAAGACTCGTTCACCCTTTAACAGCCCCATATGGCCAGTGCGAAAGTCTAACGGAGAGTGGAGACTGACAGTAGACTATCGTGGCCTGAATGAAGTCACGCCACCACTGAGCGCTGCCGTGCCGGACATGCTAGAACTTCAATATGAACTGGAGTCAAAGGCAGCCAAGTGGTACGCCACCATTGATATTGCTAACGCGTTTTTCTCAATCCCTTTGGCGGCAGAGTGCAGGCCACAGTTTGCTTTCACTTGGAGACGCATCCAGTACACCTGGAACTGACTGCCCCAGGGGTGGAAACACAGCCCTACCATTTGCCATGGACTGATCTAGACTGCACTGGAACAGGGGGAAGCTCCAGAGCATCTGCAATACATTGATGACAACGTCGTATGGGGCAACACAGCAGAAGTTGTTTCCGAGAAAGGGAAGAAAATAATTCAAATCCTTCTGAAAGCTGGTTTTGCCATAAAACAAAGTAAGGTCAAGGGACCTGCACAAGAGATGCAGTTTTTAGGAACAAACTGGCAAGACGGACGTCGTCAGATCCAAATGGATGTGATTAACAAATAGCAGCTATGTCTCCACCAAACAGCAAAAAAGAAACACAAGCATTTTTGGGCGTTGTGGGTTTTTGGAGAATGCATATTCCAAATTACAGTCTGATTGTAAGCCTTCTCTATCAAGTAACCTGGAAGAAGAACGATTTCAAATGGGGCCCTGAGCATCGACAAGCCTTCGAACAAATCAAACAGGAGATCGTTCATGCCGTAGCCCTCGGGCCAGTTCGGGCAGGACAAGATGTTAAAAATGTGCTCTACACCCCAGCCAGGGAGAATGGCCCTACCTGGAGTCTCTGGCAGAAAGCACCAGGAGAGACCCGAGGTCGACCTCTAGGGTTTTGGAGTCGGGGATATAGGGGATCTGAGTCCCGCTATACTCCAATGGAAAAGGAGATATTGGCAGCATATGAAGGAGTTTGAGCAGCTTTGGAACGGGTTGGTACTGAAGTGCAGCTCCTCCTGGCACCCCAACTGCCAGTGCTGGGCTGGATTTTCAAAGGGAGGGTCCCCTCTACACATCATGCGACTGATGCTATGTGGAGTAAGTGGGTCGCGCTTATCACACAGCAGGCTCGAATAGGAAACCCCAGTCGCACAGGAATCTTGGAAGTGATCATGGACTGGCCATAAGGCAAAGATTTAGGAATATCGCATGCTGAAGAGGCTCCACTGTATAATAAACTACCAGAAAATGAAAAGCAATATGCCCTGTTCACTGATGGGTACTGTCATATTGTAGGCAAACATCGAAGGTGGAAAGCTGCTGTGTGCAGTCCTACACAAGTTGCAGAAGCTGCTGAAGGACAAGGTGAATCGAGTCAGTTTGCGGAGGTGAAAGCCATCCAGCTGGCTTTAGATTTTGCTGAACAAGAAAAATGTCCATGACTTTATCTCTATAGTAACTCTTGGATGGTGGCAAATGTTCTGTGGGGGTGGCTACAGCAATGGAAGCAGAGCAACTGGCAGCGCAGAAATAAACTCATCTGGGCTGCTGAATTATGGCAAGCTATCACTGCACGAGTAGAGAACCTGATTGTACAAGTACACCAAGTAGATGCCCACGTATCCAAGAGTCAGGCCACTGAAGAACATCAAAACTACCACCAGGTGGATCAGGCTGCTAAGATTGAAGTGGCTCAGGTGGATCTGGACTGGCAACATAAGGGTGAATTATTTGTAGCTCGGTGGGCCCATGACACCTCAGGCTATCAGGGAAGAGATGCAACATACAGATGGGCTCGGGATCGAGGGGTGGACTTGACCATGGATGCTATTGCACAGGTTATCCATGAATGTGTAACGTGTGCTGCAATCAAACAAGCCAAGCAGTTAAAGCCTCTGTGGTATAGAGGACGATGGTTGAAATATAAATATGGGGAGGCCTGGCAGACAGACTATATCACACTTCCACAAACCCCCCAAGGCAAGTGCCATGTGCTTACCATGGTGGAAGCAACCACCAGATGGTTGGAAACATATCCCATGCCCCATGCCACTGCCCGGAACAGTATCCTGGGCCTTGAAAAGCAAGTCTTATGGAGATGTGGCACCCCTGAATGGAGTCAGACAGCAGGACTCATTTCTGAAACAACCTCATAGACACTTGGGTCAAAGAGCATGGCATTCAGTATTTCACATCCCCTATCAGCTTCCAGAAAAATCAAATGTTACATTGGACTGTTAAAGACCACACTGAGAGCAATGGGTGATGGGACATTCAAACACTGGGATACACATTTAGCAAAAGCCACCTGGTTAGTCAACACTAGGGGATCTGCCTATAGAGCTGGCCCTGCCCAATCAAAACTTTTATGTACTGTAGAAGGGGATAAAGTCCCTGTGGTGCACATGAGAAATATGCTGACGAAGACCGTCTGGGTTACTCCTGTCTTAGGCAAATGCAAACCCATTCGTGGGACTGCTTTTGCTCAGGGACCTGGGTGCACTTGGTGGATAATGTGGAAGGATGGGGAAGTCCAACGTGTACCTCAAGGGGATTTGATTTTGGGTGAAAATATCCAATGATATGAATTGCATGTTTTTAATTGCTACACAATACTGTATGTCATCACTACTATGGTTGCTATATGTCATGTCAACGGTATTATAGTAAGAATCACCCAGATTAATGAGGAATGAACTTTAATGAAACTGAGCAAAGTGCAGTGGTGATGGAACCAGAACTGGCTTCAGCAACTTGCACCTAGCAACTTCCTTGAGAATGACATCTTCAACCTGCAGATCATGGGCATGGGCCATGGCAGATATACCAGCTACATGCCCCAGGTGTAGCATGCAACAATCCAACACCACACACCATCTCTCCTGCCCTGAAAGACTGTTATGACAGATGTAGCCAAAAGTCATGGACCAAATGAAGTCAGCGGACATTTTAGAGAGATAGCCCATAGACTAAGGGAATGATATCTGTGTGTATATATTAAAAGACAGGAAGAGTGATGATGAATAACTGGAATGTATTAAAAAGTGTAGGACCCGGGCATGACGTAGATGGTATGGAATAAGGGGTGGATACTTTCTTGGTTTCGGCTGGGATACAGTTGTTTTTTCTTCCTGATAGCTGGTATAGTGCTGTGCTTTGGAGTTGGTATGAGAATGATGTTGATAACACACTGAAGTTTTAGTTGTGGCTAAGTAGTTGTAGTGCTTATACTCAGTCAAGGACTTTTCAGATTCCCATGCTCTGCCAACGGGGAGGTGCACAAGAATCTGGGAGGGGGCACAGCCGGGACAGCTGACCCAGACTGGCCAAAAGGATATTCCCTACCATATAATGTCATGCTCAGTATATAAACTGGAGTTATCTGGGAAACGGGAATCGCTGCTTGGGGATGGGCTATCGATCACGGGGTGGTGAGCAGTTTCTGCATTGAGAATCGCTCGGTTTTGTATATTCCTTTTTCAATAATAGTATTATTATTGTTATCATTGTTGTTTCATCTTCTTTTGCTGTCCTATTGAACAGTTTTTTTCTCAACGCAGGAGGTTTTTTTTCTGATTCTCTCCCCTGTCCCACCTGGGGGGAGGGGGAGGTGAGTGAGAGGCTGTGTGGTGCTTAGTTGCTGGCTGGGGCTAAACCACGACACAATGGAAAAGATCATACTCTAATTTTCTCTGACAAGTGGAAGGATTTTGAATTTCCCGAAGTTTTGAGAGTAAGCTGGTTAGGAAAACAGGGCAGGATGAAGGCAAAAGGAATGTAGATGAGTGCATGATGAAAATAAATATTTAAACAACCTGTTCAAATTACTTATACATGTGGAAAGACAAAACATTTGATGTGTTTTTCAGTCAAGAGGAATCTTTACATACTCCTGAAAAGCTCACATCTGTTCCATTTAGTGTCAACCAAGTTAAGTCAAGTCTTATTTTCTTTTTGTAGTATTTTATTGGTCTTCCTTGTTCTGGTTACAAAACATGGAGGTTCTCAGTGCACTGTGCACTCTTCTCTGTACCTTCCACATAGGAATCCCCATTTTTAGGCTCAAATATGTGCATGAAGATCTTAATTAAGAAAAAATATTTTTCTGAACTAACTTGCTTGTAATGTTCAGTCGCTTCTAACCATGGTGTTTTCCCCCCTTCCTACACTTTCTTCTCTGTGTTTTGCATTATCAGTAGCTAAAAACTACCTGCTGACAAGTTGTTCACCTTAATTTTCTGCTGTGAGAACTATGCTGCCTCTCTTCAGTAGTTCTAAGTAGTGGTTGGGACTGTGTTGCGTATTGGCCATGGTGGTCAAGTTTAGCTGCTGCTTCTGTAACTTCAGGTTGCCAGCAGCTGTAAACCAGACAATAAAACACAAATGGTTTAATCTTAATACCATTTTGAGCCCACTGCTACAATCAGTTAATTGTGTGTGTGTGTGTATACACACATACACACACACTTATTCTGACATAAAATCCTACTGAAATAAAAGGGACTTCAATGGACAAAGCGAGGGTTTGCAAGATCCATCCCTTGGTAATATCAGTAGCTATGCCTTGTATTAATCAAGACTGGATTTTGATTTCTAGATTAGTACAGGTTACATTGAGCTGAACATTTAATATGTATCATTGGTTTTCCCTGTAATGTTGTTGAAACACAAGTCACTGCTCTAATCATGTGCTTTACCATTAAAATTCTGTATGCAGATCTGGTCCCCTGGGATATCAGTGTGTAACCAGATACTCCATGATCTAATCAGGCTCTGCGAGGAATATGCTATCGCTTCAACACTTAGCAGTAGAAAGCTTCATCAAAGTGGAAATTTATCTAATATTTAAAATAAAATGCAGTTCAGAGACAACTGTGAAAAGCAGGGATGTACAAAATTTTAAGACATTTCTCAGCTTAAACAAAGCCAAATCCAAGCCAGAGTTTAAGATGATTTGTTGTGACTCCATTTATTATTAAAGAAGAAAATTTTATAGCTGTCACTTCAGTTTATAGGGTTTTTTTCCAGTTAAAATAGCATCGCCATCAGAAATGACTGGCTAGCAGGTTTTCATTAATGTGATACTTATTTGCCACAGCATGTGTGCTTTGGAAAGTAATTTTGAAAAGCATCTACAAAAGCATCAGTAGCAGAAGGCATGACTTGTGCTCTGAACTCATTTTGATGCTAGGACTTGGATCTCTGAGGGCCTAGTGCATTTCAGAGATACAAGTCCTGCTGACCTTGAAGGAGTTTTGCAAGCGGTGTGACATAGGCTGAGGAGCAGACCTGTTTTCTGCAGTGAGTCTGACCAGAAGCCTCCCCTCTGGCTAGGACAGCAGGAATGCAGCTCTGCCTGTAGCCGGACGGTATTTCTATATAAACTGCCAGATTTTACCACCAGGTATTCAGAAGGTGGTAGACAAGGGTGATGAGCATCTCCTAGGGTCAGCTCATCTCTCCATAAAGCAAGACAGAGTCTCTTACAGAAGAATTATTATGTGTTTGCAGATGTCCTTAGCTTTATCAGATGTTTTCATGTAAATGTCTAAATGCTGAGCAAAATAAGTTGGGGGGGGTGTTTGTTTTTTTTAAAATGTACTTACCTTGAAACAAAGGGAATTTTACATAGCAAAGTATCTTAGATATTTGTATGCAACTATGTTATGTTGTAGAAAATGATAATTACTGTACATAGGCATGTTAAGTAGAATGTCCTGTTCTTGCCAAGAGCATGCAGTAGAGTTTCTCCATTTTAGCAGTGGCATGCAATGCTGTCCTTGGCTCTATCTGTTGTACTTATGTAGCAAAGGAAAGCAAAGAATTTTAGAGGTATATTTAAGAAGGAAAACAGCATTTAGTAACCTTTTTGATGACCAGATGAGACTTGAAATAAAATAAAAAAAAGTCAGAAAGGTTACATGTCCTTGGCATTTTTCAACTCCTATTTTAGCTGGCTATAAAGATGGGGGATGGGGTGGGGTGTTTGGATGGTTTGTTTTATTCTTCGGTTCTGCAAACTAGATGGTGCATGATTCAGTGTGCAGGGCCAGACTCTCCGCTTCTTGTTGGCTCTAGGGATTTATTATGTGACTGACTTTGCTGGAGTTATACCAGGCTTATTTTGATGTTCAGAGCCTGCTGACTTCAGTGAGCTTAAAGGCATAAGTAAGAGCTAAAAGAGTTGAGGGAGTGTCCAGACAAGCAGTGAAACAGACACTGCCTTTCCTTCAAGTTCCTGCAAAGTGCTGGTGGGGTAAATGCTGCCAGACAAATGTAGTGTATTGAGAAAAAGGACAGGGGAGGAGTCTGTTGTCGAGTGTTGGTACAGGTCAGAAAATTATGTTTATTAGGAAAGTATCATTAATGACTTTTAATATATTAATACAATATTGATCGTTGTCCTTTGTTGTGTTTTTAGGGTCTCATGACTCATTTATCTTCTACATCGATGAAGCCTCTCCAGTTGGGCCTGAACAGCCAGAGACAGTCCAGAATTTTGTGTCTGTTTTTGGGACTGTGGCTAAAAAGCTGATGAGGAAGTGGTTGGCTACACAGACCATGAACTTCACCAGCCAGCTAGGGGCAGGTATATGGTATTTTGATCTTAGAATTTCCACTAAGCCCCAGAGACCCAGACAATGAACTCTACTTTGCTCATGGTTTATTCAGTGCCAAAGTCAAGGAGGGTCTGGAAGACATCAATGCGTTTCTCACTGACCACACAAAAAAAGTGGTCTTCTTGGACTTCAATCACTTCTATGGGATGCAGAAATACCATCATGAAAAGCTTGTCCAAATGCTCAAAGACATGTACAGAAATAAAATGTGTCCTACTATATTTGCCCATGAAGTAAGTCTCCAGTACTTGTGGGAAAAGGAACGCCAAGTGCTGGTGTTCTATCACAGTCCAGTGGCTCTCGAGGTACCATTTCTTTGGCCAGGTCAGATGATGCCAGCTCCCTGGGCAAACACAACAGATCCGGAAAAACTGATTCAATTCCTCCAGGCATCAATCACTGAAAGAAGAAAGAAGGGCTCCTTTTTTATATCTCAAGTAGTGCTGATGCCAAAGGCTAGTACAGTGGTGAAAGGGGTTGCTAGTGGTCTCAGAGAAACGATCACAGAAAGGTAAGTTTTTGGCTGGTAAGGTGTGCTGACTGTGACGAATGTGTGTGTTGGTAATGCTGCTTTTCTAATTCCTTTTAAAGAAACTCCAGCAGATGTGTTTCTTCCATGCTACTGTGGGTTAGAGTCAAAACTTGGGCATAATCCTAAAATATTTAGAGAAACACGTTGAAGGAGAAGCTTTTGTATCTTGAAAGAAAAACTGGCACTAAAGCCTGATGAGATCTTATGGGATTGGCTTGTTTGTCTTTTGTTTGTTTGGGTTTGGTTTTTTTTTCTTTTTCTGAATACACGTTTTTCCATTTGTTTTGTTTTTAAATGTGGTTTCTTACCATGAGCACTGAACATCTTTCCTCGGATTCCGGTAATTAATCCAGTAAGGATTACTGGATGTGGACAAATCTATCTGAATTATCTAGATCATTTAAGTTTTTATTTATGCACCAGGCTTCAGGTATTGTTTTTTTTCATTTTGGCTCATCAGCAAAGCCTGACACTACAGAATTTGAATCCTTAACTACCTTTACACACCTTAAAGATGCATGGCTTCTCTTTCTGCACACCATCTCACACTATATCAAAGATGTCAGGACACCATTAGAGTGAATTTGTCTCCTAACAGTCCTTCATTTATCATACAGAATTTCTTGAGGGAAGAGACTGCAGACCATTGTAGAGGTTGTGTATGTGGAATACTGTGTTGACAGACCATTAGTTGTTGCATTACAAAAAATGCCATCTGTGCAAGACATGCATTATTTATACCATTCTGACTTTGATAAATCACGGTCATTTTTCAGCTTAAAGGCACATATGTATGACTATGTTCTTGACAACTTGGTAAGAAACCTGAAATTTAATGCCAAGACACAAGAGTGCTTCCCCCCCCCCCTTAAAAAAATAGAAGGGTTGCAGAGTGGAAAAAATTTATAATGGGGATCAGTAGCCATGCTCTCTGCATGGATGTGCCTGTTCCAGGAAGGTCTATTGTGAACACTGTCCCCTTCTATGAGATGAATGACACAGTGCCTGTGACACTACACCCTGCAAAGAAAACATGCCTCATTTTTGAGAAAGGTTGAGCCATTTCTATGACAGCTTTTCCAAGTGACTGTTAGCTAGAAAAAACAGGGAAAAACTTTACCTGAAATGGTAAAACACTGACACAGAAGGTTTTATAAGAAGCTGAATATGATTCAGAAGTGCTTATGTGACTGTACTTGCAGTATATCCTCCGCATATGTTTTTATAGGCTCCATTGGACTAGCAATCTCCCTTTCTGGTGAGTCTGAAGAGCACTTCTCTGTACTGAAATACTACTTTGTTGATGGATTTTACTGTTAAACACTCACCTTGTTGTTCAGGGATTTTTCTTCTCTGGTAAACATCTTTCTGAGTGTTCTTTAGAACATGAAGTAGCACAATCGAGAAATTACCAGGTTCTTCTTAAAACTTGCTGCATCAGTAAAATAGCTAGTAAAAAACCCTTCTCTTCTTCTCTGGCTCATAATGTGCTTCCTTGAAGCTGTTTGGAAAAACAAAAAGTTCAAATGGATTCTGGATATGTTTGGCTGAGCTCTGAATGACTTGAGTCTTTGAACTCTTAGGATGCCTTTGTCTACAGCAAATATTGAGATTATAACTAAATTGAAATGTCAGTAAATAATTGGGCCGGAATACCTGACAATGTTGTTTTTTCCAAATTACAACTGAGATTTTCACATGAGCCACAAGTGTGTAATCATGTCTGCTCCATGAATACTTTTTTCCTTCTTTGCATAACTTTTACCTATTGCAAAAGAAATGGACCCTTAAAGTTATCTCCAAAGCTGGTATTTAGTCTTCCAAGTGTGACATCTCATTTTTAAATACTACTACTTATTACAAAAATACACTGCAGGAAGACACAGGCTTGGAATATGTGTTAATCTACACAGAAACTGAGCTCGTATATTGAGTTAATTGCTCTGAAAGTAAACATCAAGTATACTCAGAACTGCTCCTCGTGATGCTGATCCTGTTAAAAAAAAAAATAGATGAGCAGTTAAAGGATGCAACACAATTAGTAGAATTTACATAATTCTCTTCAATCTCACTGGATTAATATTTCAGTAACATAAAAGTATGTAATCCATACTAAAGGAGTCTGGGCATATGTTCCAGCTGTGCTGTGTTTGCTACTTTGAACCATCTCATGATTATTTGTAAAAATATTCTTCTGTCCTTTTCGGAATAAATACAAAGAACAAATTCCATTATTGTGTCCAGGTAGATGAGATATGTGCATTTGTTGACAGTTGCTGCATAGATTTATAGATTTTATACTATTTTCTGCTTATTAATAAATGCTGGTGAGGAGCTTTGCATTAAGAATGCAGCATGTTGCTTTTCGCAGCAGTTTTATAACCAATTTGGGTGGGGTTTTCCCCCCACATTGAATTTTGGAAGATCTGAATGCAAATGTGGAATAAGGTTGAATTTTTCAAATTATTCTGGTGTGGGTTCCCCGCCCCAATGTAATATTCCATTTAAGAAATGTTCCTTTTCAATTAAAACCCTTAGTCGTCTCTTTTTCCCCTCCCCATCTGTACAGTGGCTATTTTCATTTACATATTGACTTAATTCTGAAAATAGAGCAAAATTTGGATCCTTTCAGATCCAATAAGGTGTATTAGATTTTGATCTCTGAAGTTGTTTGTTGCTCAGGAGATTATTTATGATTTGAATATCAATGGCCAACTGAGAGGGAGAACGTGGTTTCTCTCAGTTGCAGCATCGGTCAGACCAGGAAAACTGCAAGCAGACACCATGCAGTAATCCATGCTTTTGTCTGTTGCTCTGTAGCTCATGTTGTGAAAGAACACAATAAAATATTCCTCTGTAGCCAACACAAGATGCTTGGTTTAACAGCTCTTCAGTGCAGCTTCTTGTTGTGGTGGAGGTCCACACATTCAAACTGCAATAGAGCAGTGTCCTAAGGCAATGCTGATCATCCCTTTTCAGGAGAAGTGATGTTAGCACAGATGTGAAAGATGGGAGGTCCATGGTAACCTAGATAAAAGAAACAGTTTCATGCTCCTAAGATTGAATTCAGTAGAAGATATATCAGGACTGTTTTTCACTGATAATGCTTGCTCACAAGCTTTGCTGCTGTCAATACAGGTGATAATTTGTGGGATAATAATTTGAAAGAAGAAGACATTATAAAGTCATCAAGCTTTCTAACCTGCACAAATACAAAGGGGAAAAGCCATTTCTTGTAAGCTCTTCCTAGGACCACAGCTCAATGTTACAAAACTGTATACCACAGCTTTCATCTTCATTACTTGAATTAGGAGAATCACTTGCATGTTATGTTTCTTGGATTTGATGAAAAACTTTGGGGACTAACAATATGTTTTCAGGCTTAACATTCTATCACACACACAGTTTAGATGCCAAGAAATAATCTATGATTATCAAACAGTACATACCAAATGAATTATGTTCCCTCTGCTTATTGAATTAACTTCACAGTGAGGCAGCTGCCTTTAGTACATCTGAAAGGTGGTTGTGAAACAACCTTTTGATGAGTGTAGAGCTGTTCTTCATATTGATCTAGGTTTTTTTCTGATTTGCAGTGAAATTACTAATTTTATCTCTGATACTAGAGACAAGCGTGATATTATCTTTGTTGTCTTTGAGGTTGAATAATATAGAAGAAGAAGAATAGAACTCCTTTACTGGACACAGAAATCCTGTGGTACTTTTAAAGCTTTTGAGAAATAGAAAATAAACATGTACCTAGCTTATTGTCACTTGATTTCCAAATTAATCTCTAAGGATAATGTTCCCTGTAGCTAACTAAATCCTTGCCCACCATACTAAAGCTTCCCCCTTAGCAACCAAAGCAAAAAAAAAAAAAAAAAAATTTCCTGCACATGAGAACCTTTGAAGTGGAGGCAAAGCATCCACACTATTAACAAAAGGGGTGTTAAGTAGGCCACAGAAGCTGCCTGGAGAAAAGCCATCTCTGGGTGCAGTCATAAACTAAGCAGGGTCAGATTTAACTCGCAAATAGGTGGGTATATAAAAAGTAATCCCTGAAGTTGCAAGAAGTGGGATTTTTGAGTATGTACTCCTCCTCCAAGCTGTGTCTCAGCCAGCTGAATTTTTGAGAGCTTCTGTGTTGCTGGAAGAGTGGGATTTGATGATGTTTTTGATCCACACTTGGTACTGACTGATGCCGGTTTTAAATTATTTTATGTGAAAAAGAAAAAGAACAGCAGAAATGGCAACTGTATTTTGCTAATTGCATGGGCATCCTTCCTGCTTGTAGTCTTGATATCTGTCTACATTATGGGATGCAGGATAGCAGCAAGCTCCGATGAGCTGGTTTGGGTTTAGGACTCGGCAAGCCCATAGCAGCACAGGCACTGTGTGAGCTCTTTAACTGCCATGAGGCAATTGTAGACTCAGTCCCTCACTAACGTGTATGGTACCAGCATGCTTGTCCCTCACTGCATTTGACTTCTGAGGCAGCTGTGCCCCCCCCATCCCCCAAGGCACAAACTATCATTCTGGTATATTACTAGGGACTTCAAAAGTATGCTGGGCAATCCAGCCAAATCCTTAGTATTTCTCTTCTTCCTCAAACTCTCCTAATTACTTTTCTAGTCTTTCCACACAAGAGGCAATCTCTCTGCACACAGAGCAGCACAGGGAGACCTTGGTTTCATTTGAAGCATCTAGCTGCCATGCCAACAGGCCTGCACAGTAAAATCCCAAATGGGCTGTGTATATTCAGGCTGATTTTGCTGGAAGACATTTTAGTGGCATTTCATCATTGGAGCATCTGTCTGCACAAGGATTTTAGTATAGTGTTCCCTTGGGAAGTGCTAGATGGTTGTATCTGATGGCTTTGATCATGAAACTGGGATAATATTAAAATGCCACAAAATACAAGAGCACAGGATTTTTAATAATGTTGTTAGGGAAAAGTATATATCTACATACACATTAGTAGCCTGTGGGATTTAGTCCAGAAAGGAAGTTGGCATGCTGATCACCAGCTCTGTGACCACCAGCATTATCGGTGCCTTAGCTTTGGGGTGGGTGTTGGTTTGGTGTTTTCTTTTGGGGGGTGGGGTTGTCTCATAGTCTTTTCCTCTATTTGTCCTGCTTGTAACTTGTATCAGGTTAGGCACCAAAACACCTGTTTGCAGTTACAGTATATGCTGTGTGGCTACTCATAAAGATATTTTATGTGATCCTATCATCACACTCTGAGCACAGTCTGACCCTGCATATACAGAAAGCAGCAAGTGTTTTTCATCATGAAAAGGAAATGTTCATTCCCCCAGCCTCACTGCTGTAAGCTGTCACTAACATCTACTTGTCTCAAAGATTTCATGCTTCAGTATGCATAGCTGCTGTAGTGAAATTGCAAATGACTCATTAAGTCAGTTGGATTTTCTTTGATCTTTCTGACATTACTTAGATAACTAAAGAAATTCTACAGCTAATAGATGCTAACAAGTGCTGACCCCAGGGGAAATGCATTTGTTGGTGCAGGGCCTGGGTCTGCCTAGCTGCTTTTACCTCATTGTGAAGGGAAAAGTTCCTTGATGGGTTGGTTCTTCTCTTCATTTATAAGGTACAAAATAAACACAGAGGTTTACACAAACAAGCCTTTCCAGATTTATTCACAAGGTGGCTTTCAAGCTGATAATGACTTTCTGTAATACAAAGACATTTAATATAAACTCAGCAGGTATGACAACATCTATGTCTCTATGTTGTATTAGAGTTCTATGTTCTATTCCTCTGCAAAGCATGCAGAGGAAGCAGTAAGGGATCCTGTCAACCTGTTGCTGCATTTGTACGAAAGAAATGGCTGGAACAGGGGTAGTGGAAAAGGACTTGGTAAATAGAGAAGGCAGCCAGGCCAAAGGTCTTGATGATGTATCACCTTCTGCATGATGCAGAACTTGCATAAGCTAGGAAAATGTCCATATTTTTCTTCTATTAAAACAGAGATGGTAATGTTTGCCTTCCTAGGAATTCAGTAATGTCTGTGGGGTGCAATGCAATTCTTTCTTAGGGAGCCACAGTCATTGCGAAAGATACTGTTTTGATACAATATGAAGCTTATTTTGATTTCTTTTGTTCTTAAAGCCTGGAAATGTTTAACTTTATTGAACTTTTCTCTACAACTTTATACCTAGGCAAATGCTTCATAATTCCATTTTCTTCCAGGATTGATTTTCTCTGTGGCTAAGTGTTGCGTTAAGAGGCAGAGCAATTTGGCAGAAACTAAACCCCCTTGCTTTCCAGTTGATCCTCATATATCAGAGGGATTGGGGGCGGCTGAGCTTAGGTTCTGAGTGATGCCCAAAGTTAGCGTTAGTAGTCCAGTCGCGCCCAACACCTTCGTTGGACTATCACGGGTCCAGATGCACTACTAACATCACACAACCTGCTCAGCCGGACACCTCCTGAACTAACACAGCCGCACTCAGAGGTACGGTCGCATTCAGGGACAACACACTCGGCTGAATCAATCAATAGTGCGATTTATTAAAGCAACAGATGCACAAGTTCTTTTGGATTGCCGGTGATAAATTCACTGTCTGCAAAGCACGTGCAATAAATTAAATATGGCTGGAATACACACGCGTGGGGTAATAAAACAACTCTATATAGAGATTCCTAAAGTTCCCGGAGATTCACTCGGGATAGCCGAGTGTTTGAATCTTACCCAAAGGCGTCCCAATGGGGGAGAAGAGAGGGTCAGCCTGTTGGCGGATCCTAAAGGTCAGGAGTGATGGTATCTTCCCTGACATCCAGCTCTTTTCACACTATTTTATAGTGTTTTATTTTGCAGGTGGAGCTTGAGTGACTCTAGTCATACATACCTTTATCAGGATTGGTGCAGAATTCTCTCGCTTCGCATTTAAAGGTACAGACTAGGAAAAATTCAGTGCGCAAGCTCATTGAGGGGTGGTCGCACCTTGGGAGGTGGGTAATTTTGAGAGGGGTGTGCGTTTTAGTATTATAATGATATTATAATAAGCAAAGTTCACTCCAAGTACAGCATTTCGTCAGAAACATGACAGACCGTTGGCTCAGGATAGTGAATATGCAGCTTATCGGTTCCATTGTACCTTCGAGTTCTCTATATCTCACAGAGCCTGGCTGCGGTGTCTCCACTCTGCTCCACCCTCCATACAGTTCCTCTTAGAGTCAGCACACCAAGTTCCCCTGGTGTGGTAACATCTAAGGTTAGAGGCCTAGGGAGCTCCCGTGGAATGGATACCTTGTATACCAGCCGCACTACACCCTGGAAGCTTCTTCAGTGCTGTACCTTTCTTTAAAATATGGATATAAGTTAGATTTCTAGGTCACCTCCAGCAATTATTCCATACTAAGATATAAACTTCATGTAATAGGAGATAATAATAAGAGTATGTCTATAATTATAATGATAGCATTGCATGTATTGTCCGAGGCTGTACTGTTGCTTCAACAGAGCATAGGCTATTATAGTAAAATGTCTTTCAGTATTTATCTCAGACACTAAGAAATATAATAAAAGACATGTCTTTAAGACACTGAACGATCATTCAGTGTGATTTGACCTTTGGCAAGATTTTAATATTGTAGTTGTTGATCTGAGAGTTTTTATAACTAAGCAACTGTCATCTAGAAAGTACTATATCATAAAATAACATCAAGATATGAAGGAGACTGAGTGGTTAGAGTTGGATAGAAGCCATGGTGAGATACAGGCACTTTCCCACTGAAAATTTTTGGGTTTTGAGCTATAGCACAAAGGAAGAACCTTACCATCATTCGTTTCATGGCAGGGTATCAAAACCTGCTTAGCTTTCTCTTTCAAACAGCATCGTGGCGCACTCAGTTATGTCAGCAAGCACTGTTTTGTAGTAAATCAAGAACCAAACCAGATCTTGGGTGATATGACTCCTTAATTTTGCTGCTGGCCAGTGATGGGGGTCAGCCATGGACCTTTATTCCCTTCCTACATGTATTTACATACCCTGAAGTCAGAAACTGGCTTCTCTCCTTTTCTAGTGAGACTTCTTCAAATTAGAGCTCCTAGGTAATGCTGTAATCCAGATAATTCCTACAGGTATATTAGCGTACTCTGTTGCTTGAGTAACCAGGAAGGGATCATTTTTAGCCAGTGCGTTCGCTGCCTTGTTTCCCAAGGTTTGAGTGGATATTGCAAAGAAACTTGCCTCTTTGTGAGCAGGGGTTTTCTCAGGGCTAAGTTCATTATGGTTTGCCTTGGATTTGCTGCTTATCAGAGCTTCCTGGAAGGAAGCAAGAACAGGGCAACCCCTCCATTCCCTGCTTTTAATTGAGGAAGATGCTGAAGCAGTGAGGACTCTGCTCCTCACTAACCTTCCTAGAGAGCATGGGTGAGCGCGGCCTGCTGTCTCAACTGAGGCGCCGGCTGTGCAGGGCCCATGACCGCTGTCCCTGCATCAGGAGGAGGATCTGCCTTCACTCAGGACCGCTGTTGTTGCATCCTTTCCTTAGCCGCCTTTCACTATCTGTCTCCTCCCATGCACGCTCTTTTTACTTTGTTTTCATTTCTTCCTCTCAGCTGTTGCAAGCAGTCAGCCCAGCAAGCTTCATTTCTACTTCAGCTGCATGCATGGTGATGATTAGAATTTGGAAAATTAAGATGAAATAATTAAATCTGAAACCTTAGTATTACCATCAGCCTTTAAAGCTGCCACTGGGAGGAAACAGGGAAAGGGTTGTTTCATTCCCTGAGATGCTGTTTCAGGCTGTCATCAGGTGCTAGGCAGGCAGCCCTGAAGCTCATTGCTGGAAGGTCATCAAGGTACCTGTGTGTTGTCTAAGACTGGTGCTGTTTCTCTGAAGGGTATGAGCATGTGGCATGGCGAGTGTCTGCGCCTGGTTTGGTCCATCTGTTAAACATCCTTCTGCAGAAGTTAAAGGACAGGGCTCAGCTGAGAGGGGTAAGGTCATCGCTGTGGCACTGGAAATGAGAGCTATGCTCTCACCCTTGTTTAATACCATGCACAGTAAGTTCTTTTGAGCCTGTTGCTAATCTCAGCTCAGAAAGTGTTTGGCTGACAGTGATCTATCTCACCTCATGGCATTTGCTGCTGGCTCCTTCTTTCCATCAGACAGCGTTTCAGTGCTATTACTGTCTGGCTGCGCTAGAACAGAAAAGACACAAATCCAACGGAATGGTTTTGTCTTGGTAGAAAGCTCCCTTCTTTGAGCTCTGTAGGAACATTTCTGGAAATAGTAATCCATATTATGAACATCTGGGTTTTTTTCTTCTAAGCTATTTCTCATGAGAGTTATAGGTGGGCTGTTGCTTGAAAAATATTTTCCAGTTCAGGCAAGACTTTATTCTATAGTAACTCTGGAAATAATGCATTGGATGGACTGACCACAAGGCTCAGTTACTGTAATTCCATCTCAGTAACCTTCTGGGCTTCTCTCCTGCTTACAGCCAGCATTGACCGTACCAGATGAGCAGCTCTTCTCAGGGTACGTCTCTTATGAGAAGCAGCTCACGTGCTTTTTTGTTAAGTGGTGTCTGTTTTTCTCCAGGCCCATGCTTGAGAACTCTTGTCATCTCTTAAATAATGTGTCTGCTGATGCACAATATACCAGTGCGTTGGGTCACACTGATAGAGGCTGTGCTGTCTAGCAGATCTCCACATAAGTCAGTGCTGGGTGGAGGGGTGCAAGGTCTCTCTAGCCAGTCTTTGACTGACGGCGACCACCATCAGCATCTGGCATGAGAGGAAAGGGACAGCAGCAGCTCTATAGTAAATGCGCAGTTTGGTCTGTATCTCACAAGAGGAGCGTGAGCCACTGCAAGGACTCTCGTGGTCAGTGTGTGGCTGATGTGACAGGTCTGTGTTTCCTTGTGCTGATGGAGCAAAGTGGTCCAGCATGACTCAGTGTCACACTGAAGGAGGAGGGAATGACCTCTTTGTTATGGCATCTTTCAACCAAATATTTATCCTAGCTTCACTCCAGAAGGATTTTTGTTTATTGTTGATGTGTCCTCTGCAATCCCTTGCTATATTTTTACAAGCTATATAATGCATTTTTTAGTCTACCTTTTCCCTGATGGTCTGTGATGTGGTTTGTTTCATTTGTGGTATAGCAACCCTAGTTCATCAGTGTGGAGTTCTCATTAATTAAAATATGAGATCAATTCAAAAGTTACCAATATTACTGGAAACGTGACTTCTCACAATGTCTGGCTATTTTTAGTGCTGATGAGAACCAATGAGAGCTCTCAAATCATCATTTGTATTTGAAAAATCTTGGCCATTTTTGTTTTAAAGCTAATTTGACATCACATCAGTGGTATTGTCCTGGTTTCGGCTGGGATAGTTAATTTTCTTCATAGAAGCTAGCATGAGGCTGTGTTTTGGATTTGGGATGAAAATAATGTTGATAACACACTGATGTTTTCAGTTGTTGCTAAGCAGTCAGGGACTGTTCAGCTTCTCATGCTGGCCTGCCAGCGAGAAGGTGGGGGGTGCACAGGAAGCTGGGAGGGGACACAGCCAGGACAGCTGACCCAGGCTGGCCAAAGGGATATTCCATACTATACGATGTCATGCTCAGTATGTAAACTCAGGGGTTGGCCAGGGGAGGGCCGCGGCTCGGGAACTAACTGGGCATCGGTTGGCGGGTGGTGAGCAATTGCATTGTGCATCATTTGTTTTGTACATCCTTTTATCATTATTTTTTTTCCTTCCTTTTCTGTCCTATTAAACTGTCTTTATATCAACCCATGAATTTTACTTTTTTTTCCTGATTCTCTCCCCCATCCCACCGGGGGGGGGGTGAGCGAATGGCTGTGTGGTGTTTAGCTGCCTGCTGGGTTAAACCACAACAGGTATATTGGTTAATATTTTATTTCCTTTTTAAAGATTTTGGTCTACAGTTGTTAGTTTTCTTAGATGTGGCAGTAAGTACATATATGTGTAAATTGTTTCAACCCATCAATTATAAAACCATTTGTTCTTTTTCCCATTGGTGCAGCTTTTTATTGTAAACTGCAGATATCTTAAAGTCTACTCTTTTTTACAGGAATGCATTTTTCAGTGTTTTTCTCCAGGGAGAAGTCTTCTTTAGAAAAATAGTTTATGTCAAAACATTTCAAATTTGTACTTCTATTAATTCCATCTTGTCTTCAGGTTTGTGTTACAGTGTTAATTGCCATATTTAATGCTGTTTCTATATTCACAGCTTTTAATTTTTATTCAGAAATAGATTTTGAACTTTGTTTGATGGGAAAGGCCAACATTTTGTATTTGCTTTCTAATTTGAAATAAAATCACATTTTGAAATGCTGGAGTTTCTCACAGAACAGCAGTTCTTGGTTTTGGGCCAGATCTATTTTATATCACAATGAGTGTCTAGCACTGAAGTACCGAGCCTTTACTTGTCCCTTGATATAATTGTTGATCAAGCGACAGTCGGCAGACAGTATCATACTTTTTCTCTCATTCCTAATCTCCATTTTAATTATGATTGTTGGAAATTACAGTCTTATCCATTTAGCTATAGGGTGAATACTACTGGCCAAGCAAAGTAGCAGTGTTATTAAGAATAATAATTCATTTTGTGTGCATGGTAATAAACACTGTAGAAGGACAGAGATCTTCAGGAAGAGACTGTTGTCTAAGTAATACACTGTGGCACATTTCCAGGACCTTTATTTTTACCTTTTTTGCAGGAAAAAATAAATTGGAACTAATTTTTAATTTTTCTCTAAGAAAGTTCAACCTCATTATTTTGGCCGAAAATGAAATGGCCCAACTGCCCTTGATACCGAAAAGTTGGCAAGAAAATCCTTTAACACTTAGTTTGGAGTTTTAGAAGGCAGGCATTCTTTACTGCAGCGCTGGGCAACACTGGGGATCGCTCCACCACGAGTGCTCCAACAGGTTAGTAAAACACATCAGTTCAATATACAGAAAAAGCATACATATTTATCAGATTTCCTGGAAAGGGCAGTCTTATGGTGATGAGTTCCCAGAATTCATTTACATAGTCCAAGCATGCACAGTAAAATTAGGGTTAGGGTCCTTTCACCCTCCGGTGGTCGTCCATAGTCTTCCTCATGGTGTCTGCTAATTGAATTTTGGGCTTCCTTTGTCCATATATAGTCATTGAATTAGCTCATCAGTCTTTCGGCCTCAAAATATTACAAGGGGGTCAGTTTAAACTAGTTCTTTGGTGCTTATCTCGGCCCAAATGTCCTGAGCTCCTGTTATCAGGAAGCCTAAAGAGCTTGCTCAAGGTCTGTTTAATCTTGTCAGGCAAGAAGTTACATGTTTAAGGTCTTAGCCAGTGATTGTCAGGTATTTAAACCTTTCACCCTCTTCAGAATTTAAAATTATTTGAAATCGAGGCAGACAGCATGATGGTAGATATAGTCTAGAGTCAGTAATTTGAGACTATGCAATGTGGAATAGTCTAGTGAAGATGGCTGTCAGTCATGTTATGTTGACATTGATTGCATCATCTAGACATTTCAAGACTGTTAGCTATTGTTATAGGAGTCACTTCCTAGTTCAGATGGAATCCATTGTATAGCATTAATAAAAAGCCTTAGGCTGCAAGCGGTGAACTATCACCTAGATACTGATGAACTTATACCGAACTCTTACTTAGTTACATGAGGGGAGGCCCCAAAACTGGTGTAAATTAGAAAGATAAGATAGGCACATCCATCAGCAGAAGTTGCCTCCTCAAGAAAAGCAAAAGAATGGCGCGCCTGGAGACAGAGAAAGCATCCAAAGAGGAACAAGGAGACCCCAGATCCAAATATTACTATTGCACCAAACCATCTCGTGAGGGGAGGGGAACGTAGACTGTAAGGGTATAATTGCCCAGAGATTCTTTTGTTCAGGGTCCCTTTCCGGAGGCACCCAGTTTGAGCTGTTCTTCATTGCTGTACCACATAATAAATTCATCTGGCGTGCGACATGTTGGAAATTCTGCTTTGGGAAACCTAGGGTCGAGCCTGAGGGAAGAGAAAGTGCCCGAGAGTGTGTGTGTGGAGTCGAAAGGGGCACCCATTGGTTCACTGGAGTTGCCTGCTGCGAAGGGACTCTGGTCCTAGCAGTTAAAGTCTCGGTGTATGTGCAAAAATAGTATATAAAAATAACAACATGTAGGAGGATGGGCAAGATTAGTAAACTAGTTTATAACAAAACGTGTGTCGTGGTTTAGCCCCAGCCGGCAACTAAGCACCACGCAGCCGCTCACTCACTCCCCCTCCCACAGTGGGATGGGGGAGAGAATTAGGAAAAAAACCTCATGGGTTGAGATAAACACGGTTTAATAGGACAGAAAGAGAGAAGGAAACAACAATGATAATACCGACAAAGGAATGTACAAGAACAAGTGATGCCCAATACAGCAATTGCTCACCACCCAGTGATCGACAGCCCGTCCCCGAGCAGCGATTTCCACCCCCCGGCTAACTCCAGTTTATGTACTAGGCATGACGTCGTATGGTAGGGAATATCTCTTTGGCCAGTCTGGGTCAGCTGTCCCAGCTGTGTCCCCTCCCAGCTCACCGTGCACCCCCAGCCTCCTTGCTAGCAGGCCAGCACAAGAAGCTGGACTGTCCTTGACTGCTTAGCAATAACCCAAAACATCAGCAC
Organism: Phaethon aethereus; assembly: GCF_964289735.1. Lineage (NCBI taxonomy): Eukaryota > Metazoa > Chordata > Aves > Phaethontiformes > Phaethontidae > Phaethon > Phaethon aethereus. Next base: position 15,634,609 of record NC_138581.1, read on the forward strand.
ATTATCAACAGTTTCTCATCCCAAATCCAAAACACAGTCTCACACTAGCCTCTGTGAAGAAAACCAGCTCTATCCTGGCTGAAACCAGGACAGTATCCACCCCTTATTCCATACCATTTATGTCATGCCCGGGCCCTACACTTTTCAATACATTCCAATTATTCATTATTACTCTTCCTGTCTTTTAATATATACACACAGATACCATTCTCTTAGTCCATGGGCCATCCCTTTAAAATGTCTGTGGAGTTCATTCGGTCCATGACTCTGGGCTTCATCCATCATAGCAGTCTCTCAGGGCAGGGGAGATGGTACGTGGTGTTGGATTGTTTTCTGGCACGGTCCATGTCCATGATCTGCAGGTCGAAGATGTCGATCTCAAGGAAATTGTTGGGCGCAAGCTGCTGAAGCCAGTTCTGGTTCCATCACTGCTGCACGTTGCTTGGTTTCAGTGAAGCCCATTCTTCATCAGTCTGGGTGATTCTTACTATAATACCATTGATCTGGTAGATAGCAGCCGTAGTAGTAATATCATACTGTATTGTGTAACGATTAACATAATACAATGCAAATCATTGACTATTTTCACCCAAAATCAAGTCTGCTTGAGGTACACATTGGACTTCCCCATCCTTCCGCATTACCCACCAAGTGCACCCAGGTCCCTGGGCAAAGGCAATCCCACGAATGGGTTTGCCTTTGCCCGACGCAGGAGTAACCCAGACTGTCTTCCCCAGCATATTTCTCACATGCACCACAGGGACTTTATCCCCTTCTACAGTACGTAGAAGTTTTGATTGGGCAGGGCCGGCTCTATTAGTAGATCCCCTGGTGTTGACTAACCAGGTGGCTTTGGCTAAATGTTTATCCCAATGTTTGAATGTCCCATCACCCATTGCTCTTTAACAGTCCGTTGTATCGTTCAATTTTTCCGGAAGCTGGTGCATGATAGGGGATATGATACACCCACTCAATGCCGTGCTCCTTAGCCCAGGTGTCTATGAGGTTGTTTCGGAAATGAGTCCCATTGTCTGACTCAATTCTTTCGGGGGTGCCATGTCGCCATAAAACTTGCTTTTCAAGGCCCAGGATAGTGTTCCGGGCGGTGGCATGGGGCACAGGGTATGTTTCCAGCCATCCGGTGGTTGCTTCCACCATGGTGAGCGCTTGCCTTGGTGAGTTTGTGGAAGTGTGATATAGTCAATCTGCCAGGCCTTCCCATATTTATATTTCAACCATCATCCTTCATACCAGAGGGGCTTTAATCGCTTAGCTTGTTTGATCACAGCGCACGTTTCACATTCATGGATAACCTGTGCAATAGTGCCCACGGTCAGGTCCACCCCTTGATCCCGAGCCCATCTATATGTTGCATCCCTTCCCTGATGGCCTGAGGTGTCATTGGGCCCACCGAGCTATAAATAATTCACCCTTATGTTGCCAGTCCAGATCCACCTGAGCCACTTGGATCTTAGCAGCCTGATCCACCTGATGGTTGTTTTGATGTTCTTCAGTGGCCTGACTCTTGGGTACATGAGCACCTACGTGGCATACTTTTATGACCAGATTCTCTAATCGAGCAGCAATATCTTGCCACAATTCAGCAGCCCAGATGGGCTTGCCTCTGCGCTGCCAGTTGCTCTGCTTCCATTGCTGTAGCCACCCCCATAGAGCATTTGCCACCATCCATGTGTCAGTATAGAGTATTGGCCATTTTTCTCGTTCAGCAATATCTAAAGCCAGCTGGATGGCTTTCACCTCTGCAAACTGACTTGATTCACCTTGTCCTTCAGCAGCTTCTGCGACTCGTCATGTAGGGCTCCATACAGCAGCTTTCCACCTTCGATGTTTGCCTACAATACGACAGGACCCATCACTAAACAGGGCCTACTGCCTTTCGTTTCTTTGGCAGTTCATTATATGGTGGAGCCTCTTCAGCATGTGCCACCTCCTCTTCTGGCGATATTCCAAAATCTTTGCTTTCTAGCCAGTCCATGATCACTTCCAAGATTCGTGGGCAATTAAGGTTTCCTATTCGAGCCCGCTGTGTAATAAGTGCGACTCACTCCACGTAGCATCAGTTGCATGATGTGTAGAGGGGACCCTCCCTTTGAACATCCAGCCCAGCACTGGCAGTCGGGGTGCCAGGAGGAGCTGTGCTTCAGTACCAACCACTTCTGAGGCAGCTCGAATTCCTTCATATGCTGCCAATATCTCCTTTTCCGTTGGAGTATAGCGGGACTCAGATCCCCTATATCCTCGACTCCAAAACCCTAGATGTCGACCTCGAGTCTCTCCTGGTGCCTTCTGCCAGAGACTCCAGGTAGGGCCATTCTCCCCAGCTGCCGTGTAGAGCACATTTTTAACATCTTGTCCTGCCCGGACTGGCCTGAGGGCTACGGCATGAACTATCTCCTGTTTGATTTGTTCAACGGTTTGTCATTGCTCAGGGCCCCATTTAAAATCGTTCTTCTTTCAGGTCACTTGATAGAGAGGGCTTACAATCAGATTGTAATTTGGAATATGCATTCTCCAGAAACGCACAACGCCCAAATATGCTTGTGTTTCTTTTTTGCTAGTTGGTGGAGACATAGCTGTTATTTTGTTGATCACATCCATTGGGATCTGTCGACGTCCATCTTGCCATTTTATTCCTAAAAGCTGGATCTCTTGTGCAGGTCCTTTGACCTTACTTTGTTTTATAGCAAAACCAGCTTTCAGAAGGACTTGAATTATTTTCTTCCCTTTCTCGGAAACTTCTTCTGCTGTGTTGCCCCATACGATGATGTCATCAATGTATTGCAGATGCTCTGGAGCTTCCCCCTGTTCCAGTGCAGTTTGTATCAGCCCATGGCAAATGGTAGGGCTGTGTTTCCACCCCTGGGGAAGTCGATTCCAGGTGTATTGGACACCCCTCCAGGTGAAAGCAAACTGTGGCCTGCACTCTGCCGTCAAAGGGATTGAGAAAAACGCGTTAGCAATATCAATGGTGGCGTACCACTTGGCTGCCTTTGACTCCAGTTCATATTGAAGTTCTAGCATGTCCGGCACGGCAGCGCTCAGTGGTGGCGTGACTTCATTCAGGCCACGATAGTCTACTGTCAGTCTCCACTCTCCGTTAGACTTTCGCACTGGCCATATGGGGCTGTTAAAGGGTGAACGAGTCTTGCTGATCGCTCCTTGGCTCTCCAGCCCTCGAATCAGCTCATGAATGGGGATCAGGGAGTCTCTGTTGGTACCATATTGCTGCCGGTGCACTGTTGTGGTAGCGATCGGCACCTGTTGTTCTTTGATCCTGAGCAACCCCACCACAGAAGGGTCCTCTCCAAGAGACCAGGCAAGGTGGACAGCTGTTTAATTTCTTCCGTCTCCAAGGCAGCTATACCAAAAGCCCACCGGTACCCTTTTGGGTCCTTGAAATACCCTCTCCTGAGGTTGTCTATGCCCAGGATGCATTGAGCCTCTGGGCCAGTCACAATGGGGTGCTTCTGCCACTCATTCCCAGTTAGGCTCACTTCAGCCTACAGTACAGTCAGCTGTTGGGATCCCCCTGTCACTCCAGAAATACAGATGGGTTCTGCCCCTATATGACTTGATGGCATCAGGGTACATTGTGCACCAGTGTCCACTAAAGCCTTATATTCCTGTGGGTCTGATGTGCCAGGCCATCTAATCCACACAGTCCAATAAACTCGGCTGTCCCTCTCCTCTGCCTGGCTGGAGGCAGGGCCCCTCTAGTCCTGGTCATAGTACTCGTTACCCACTTCTTGTAAATAGGAATCAGAAGTCCCTTTATTAAGAGGATCAGAGGTGAGATCAGCTTTTCTATTCTTTCTGGGAAACTGCCCACTGGAAAGTGGAGCGATGATTTTTCTTGAGGAACATGAACCCCCTTTTGGAATTGTTTTTCCTTGCACTTCGCGTACTCATGCCTCTAGGGTCGAGGTAGGTTTTCCATCCCACCTCCTCATGTCCTCTCCATAGTCACGCAATTGAAACCACAGGGTGGCTCGTGGTGTGTATCCTCTATATCCTCTCTCTTGAACAGAAGAGCGCTTACTCCTAATGGCTGAGACACTGGTCCGTACGGGTGGAGGGTAGGGCATATCCTCTTTGAATTGCCGGAGCTCCCGGGACAGTTTCTCTACAGCAGAGACGCAGGCCCGTAGGGAGGAAGAGAGACTTTCTTCGTATTGCCGGAGTTGGCCAGCCAATTCATCCACCATTGGTCCCTCTCCGTCTTTCCAGGCCATTACTGCTGAGTTGGCATATGATGATGGTGCACTCCATACAAACTTCTGCCACATAGGTCGTGTGCAATTGACTTCATCTGGATCTTTGGATGATTGTCCATTGTCCAAGTCACCATAAATCACTTCCAGCACCGCTAGCTCCCTCAGGTACTGGATACCTTTCTCCATGGTGGTCCACTTGCCTGGGTGACATAGAACATCTTCCTTGAAGGGATACCTTTCCTTCACACCCGACAGGAGTCGTCTCCAGAGGCTGAGGACTCGTGCACCTTTTCCAATTGCTTTGTCAATGTCCCCTTCTCTAGAAAGGGATCCCAGCTGCTTGGCTTCCCTACCCTCTATTTCCAGGCTACTGGCCCCGTTATCCCAGTTCCAAAACACTGGAGGTGCCCACCGCCCCAGGCATTTGTCCATGCTGCTCCACACACCCTGCCATTCATAACTATCCAGCCTTGGGGTAGATCTCTGGGTGATATTCTTAAATTGCTTACTAACCTTAGACAAAACCGAAACAATGTTCCCCAGAAGTAGCAATAGAGGTATTTTAACTACCCAAGGGTGTTCAAAATACTGAAAAATTATTGTGATGAAGGAGGAAACGTTATGATAGAGGGTAGCAAAGGCACCATTCTGCATTTCCTCCATAAAAAGCCTTTCAGAGGCAGAAGTATAATTCCTAATCGCCTCCACAAGACAGTAGCCAAAATACAGTAACGGCTTTAGTACAGAGCTCAGATGATACCACATTAAGCTCAAGGTCAGTGTTCTAAAAACAAAACTCACAGGCGAGACATTACAATCATTGCAGAGTACAGCAGCCCGCAGAAACCAACACCGATCCTTAACATGTACAGAAAAGACGAGAGCATCATGCAAATCAAATAAACTAATATTGTGACCTGCAACTGTTATTATCTCAAGCCTCGTGCCCCACGTTGGGCGCCAAAAGGGACTGTCGTGGTTTAGCCCCAGCCGGCAACTAAGCACCACGCAGCCGCTCACTCACTCCCCCTCCCGCAGTGGGACGGGGGAGAGAATTAGGAAAAAAACCTTGTGGGTTGAGATGAGATAAACACAGTTTAATAGGACAGAAAGAGAGAAGGAAACAACAATGATAATACCAACAAAGGAAGGTACAAGAACAAGTGATGCCCAATACAGCAATTGCTCACCACCCAGTGATCGACAGCCCGTCCCTGAGGAGCAATTTCCGCCCCCCGGCTAACTCCAGTTTATGTACTAGGCATGACGTCGTATGGTAGGGAATATCTCTTTGGCCAGTCTGGGTCAGCTGTCCCGGCTGTGTCCCCTCCCAGCTCCCCGTGCACCCCCAGCCTCTTTGCTAGCAGGCCAGCACAAGAAGCTGGACTGTCCTTGACTGCTTAGCAATAACCCAAAACATCAGCACATTATCAACAGTTTCTCATCCCAAATCCAAAACACAGTCTCACACTAGCTTCTGTGAAGAAAACCAGCTCTATCCTGGCTGAAACTAGGACAATGTGTTACATAATATTCCAGTCTCAAAGAGTCTTTCCTTATATTTAGTACAGATAAGAGTGAGAGCAGGTCACCCTCTACAGCCCTGCTATGGCACTTACTCAGTTAACAGTCATTTATGTACTTCTTCAATACAAAAGGAGAGTAATTAGCTGCAATGGAGATCCCTGTGGAACTGCTGTTGCCTATGGATATGCGAGATGAATCCCACCCTAGATGGTTACCATGATGCAAGCAGAAGACATCAAGGAGGTCATGAGGATGATTAAAGGATCAGAAACCAAGACAACATACCAGTCAGCTTAGCTAAAAAAGTTCCTGGCAAACAAAAATAAACTTGAAAAACATCAAGTTTTCATATTTCTTCCATGCCAATATGGAAAAATGCATGACTTTTCAAGTGGCTAGGGCCCTCTAGAGACCCTGGGATGCTCATGTGAAGCCCTTCTGCACACAGTTTAAAATATAGGTCTGAATCCGACCTCCCAAAGACCAGATAAGTTCCCCCTCCTCTTAAGTGGTCTATTTATACTTCTATTTTCATTATTTAAGAAAGTATTGTAAATTTTAAGAGCCATCTCTTCAGAACGCAGGAGCAGGCAATTCCAAAATATCAGAAGTCGAGCAAGCGGGGCAGAAGGCCGGCTTGGCTGAGCAGGGATCTTCTTCTAGAACTTAGGTGGAAAAGGAAAGCGTATAGGACACTGGAAGCAAGGACAGGTGACAGGGGAGGACTACAGAGATGCTGTTCACCACTGTAGGGAGAAAATTTGTGTGGCCAAAGCTCGATTAGAGTTCAATCTGGCCAGTACTGTGAAAGACAACAAAAAGGGCTTTTTAAAAATATGTTAACAGTAAAAGGAGAATCAGAGATAACATTGGTCCATTGCTTGACAAGGTCAGTCACCTCACAAACAGGGATGTAGACAAAGCAGAGATGTTTAATGCCTTCTTCACCTCTGTTTTTAACACCGATAATGGGCCCTGGGACCCCCAGAGCCCTGTGTTGGAAGACCGTGACTAGGATGGGATGATAAACTCCCAGATGACCCTGTACTTGTTTGAGACTTGCTGCTCCAGCTGGATGCACATAAGTTTATGGGGCCCGATGGGATCCATCCCAGGATACTGAAAGAGCTGGCCGATGCCATCGCAGGACCTCTCTCCATTATTTTTCAACAGTCTTGGGAGTCTGGAGAGGTCCCAGTCAACTGGAAGCTGGCAAATGTTGTCCCATTTTTCAAGAAGGGTTAGAAGGAAGACCCTGGTAATTACAGGCCTGTCAGTCTCACTTCAGCACCTAGTAAAATTATGGAGAAGTTTATTCTGGGAGTTACTGAAAAGCACTTGAGAGATAACACAGTCATTGGTCGTGGCCAGCATGAGTTCATGAGGGGAAAGTCCTGTTTAACTAACTCAATCTCCTTTTATGACAAGGTCACTCATCGAGTTGGCCAAGGGAAGCCAGTAGATGTGGGGGTTTTGGATTTTAGCAAAGCTTTTGATACTATCTCTCACAGTTTCCTTCTGGACAAAATGTCCAGCATATAGCTAGACAAGTTCGTAATATGTTGGGTGAGCAATTGGCTGACAGGTCAGACTCAGAGAGTTATAGTAAATGGGGTTACATCAGGCTGGTGGCAAGTCACCAGTGGGGTTCCCCAGGGCTCAATTTTAGGGCCAGTGTTCTTTAATGTTTTTATTAATGATCTGGATGCAGGAATCAAACATACATTAAGTTTGCTGATGATACTAAACTAGGAGGAACTGTGGACTCCCTTGAGGGTAGAGAGGCCTTACAGAGAGATCTGGATAGAGAGCTGGGAAATCACAAACCATATCAAATATCAAATCCTTTTACATTTAGGGTATAGAATATATAGAATATATAGAATATACTAAGATGAATTTTTTGAAGCTACCTTTGGAAGAATCACAGAATCACTAAGATTGGAAAGGACCTTCAAGATCATCAAGTCCAATCATTAATCCAGCGCCACCATGTTCCCTAAACCATGTCCTGAAGTGCCACATCCACATGTTTTTTTAACACTTCCAGAGATGGTGATGCCACCACCTCCCTGGGCAGCCTGTTCCAATGCTTGACCATTCTCTCGGTGAAGAAATTCTTCCTAATATCCAATCAAAACCTCCCCTGGCATAACTTGAGGCCATTTCCTCTCATCCTATCGCTAGTTACTTGGGAGAAGAGGCCAACACCCACCTCACCACAACCCCCTTTCAGGTAGTTGTAGAGAGCGATAAGGCCTCCCCTCAGCCTCCTCTTCTCCAGACTAAACAACCCCAGTTCCCTCAGCCGCTCCTCATAAGACTTGTCCTCCACACCCCTCACCAGCTTTGTTGCCCTTCTTTGGACACGCTCCAGCACCTCAGCATCCTTCTTGTAGTGAGGGGCCCAAAAGTGAACACAGTATTCAAGGTGTGGCCTCACCAGTGCCGAGTACAGGGGCACGATCACTTCCCTGATCCTGCTGGCCACACTAGTTCTGATACAGGCCAGGATGCTGTTGGCCTTCTTGGCCACCTGGGCACACTGCTGGCTCATATTCAGCCGGCTGTCAACCAGCACCCCCAGGTCCTTTTCCGCCCAGCAGCTCTCCAGCCACTCCTCCCTAAGCTTGTAGCATTGCATGGGGTTGTTGTGGCCGAAGTGCAGGACCCGGCACTTGGCCTTGTTAAACCTCATACAGTTGACCTCTGCCCAGCGATCCAGCCTGTCCAGATCCCTCTGTAGAGCCCTCCTACCCTCCAGCAGATCAACACTCCCACCCAACTTGGTGTCATCTGCAAACTTACTGAGGGAGCACTCGATTCCCTCATCCAGATCATCTATAAAGATATTGAACAAGACCGGCCCCAGAACCGAGCCCTGGGGAACACCGCTTGTGACCGGCCACCAGCCGGATTTAATGCCGTTCACCACAACTCTCTGGGCTCGGCCATCCAGCCAGTTCTTTACCCAGCGAAGAGTAAACCTGTCTAAGCCACAAGCTGCCAGTTTCTCCAGGAGAATGCTGTGGGAGATGCTGTCAAAGGCTTTACTAAAGTCCAGGTCGACAACATCTACAGCCTTTCCCTCATCCACTAGGCAGGTCACCTGGTCATAGAAGGCGATCAGGTTGGTCAAGCAGGAAGAATGAAGCCTAAGCTCAGAAAAACAGTCCCCACTATGATGGCAGCCTGTCATATTCTTCCAAATGAAAGTGTGTGAGACCTCAGCCACAGAGATATTCAGAACTACATGAGACACTTGTGGAAAATGCATGGGATACGGCAGGCTCCTCTTGAAGGACACACTGCAAGGCAGGATCTTTAGTCCTCAGCTGTAAACATCTGAGTAACTGGAATTGATCATAAAATGAGGACAGAAACATGGTGGAGGTGTTGAAAACCCTGTTTTTAGTGATGCAGTACATGACTCTTGCCATTCTTCCAGAAAATGCACCAACTTTCTGCAGTTCCCGAGACACATTTCTGACATTGCCAGGAGACTCCTGCACCTAGATGTCTGCTTAGCATGAGAAAGGTGAGAGGGGAAGGTCAGGGAGTGTGTTATTGCTGCCCAGCCTCTCACAATGAGCCCCGAGAAACCCTTAGAGAAGATCAGGGACTTGGTCATGATCGTGCGTTTCTAGTTGTGCCCATTTCCCAGTTCAGCATGCCTGGTCCTGGACCCAGGGCTACGGGGAATGTTTGTCAGATCTGTGACTGTCTAGAAGAGCCAGTGCCGCTGGATACCCAATGATGGTGCTCCAGAGCAGAGGAAGAGCAGTCCTACATCATAAATTCTTTTGCAAGCAAGATGATGTTTCCAATGCTTGCTTCAGAGACAGTGAAACACTGGCTCTTCTGACAGTGGTGGAAGAGCATCTGTAGTTCAACCAAAGCTAGGCGGTCACATGGGGCACCTAGCTGAGGGGAATGGTATCTCTCAGGGTAAGTAACAGGACATGGGCCCTGTTCCCATCATGGTCACCTTCGTGTTTCACAGTCATCCTGTTTGTGGTGCATCTGGTACTGACTTTCTTTTTCTTCCAGAAGAACACATGCTTTGTTGTTTCTGTTTGGACACATTCCATCAACTCATTGTTGCGTTAAGAGGCAGAGCAATTTGGCAGAAACTAAACCCCCTTGCTTTCCAGTCGATCCTCAGATATCAGAGGGACTGGGGGCGGCTGAGCTTAGGTTCTGAGTGATGCCCAAAGTCAGCGTTAGTAGTCCGGTCGCGCCCAACACCTTTGTTGGACTATCACGGGTCCGGATGCACTACTAACATCACACTACCTGCTCAGCCGGACACCTCCTGAACTAACACGGCCGCACTCAGAGGTACGGTCGCATTCAGGGACCACACACGGCTGAGTCAATCAATAGTGCGATTTATTGAAGCAACAGATATACAGGTTCTTTGGATTGCTGGTGATAAATTCACTACCTATAAAGCACGTGCAAATGCTAAAACTACGAGGGACACTACTTGGCTATAAACGCGTTAAAAGATGTAAAGTGACTCTATATAGAGATTTCTAAGTTTCCCGGGAAGGCACTTGGTATGACCAAGGGTTCAAATCTTACCCAATGGCGTCCCGATGGGGGGGAAGAGAGGCTCAGCCCGTCGACTGATCCCAGAAGTTAGAGTGGTAACATGACGATGGTATCTTCCCTAACATCCAGCTCTTAAAACATTATTTTATAGTGTTTTACTTTGCAGGTGGAGCTTGAGTGACTCTAGTCATACATACCTTTATCAGGATTGGTGCAGAATTCTCTCGCTTCGCGTTTAAAGGTACAGACTAGGAAAAATTCAGTGCGCACACTCATTGAGGAGGGGTCGCACCTTGGGGGGGTGGTAGCTTTTGAGAGGGGTGTGCGTTTTAGTATTATAATGATATTATAATTAGCAAAGTTCACTCTAAGTACAGCACTTCATCAAAGTTGACAGGTCTTTGGCCCAGGACATTGTAAGCGCAGCTTATCAATGTACATCCTGTGCATCCCTAAACTCCCCTGTTCACAAAGCGTGGCCGCGAGGTCTCCACTCCGCTCCACCCTCCATGTAATCTCTCCCAGAGTCAGCACACCAGGCGCCCCTGATGTTGCCAACATCCAAGGCCGTTCAGGGAGTCTCCATGGCACAGACCCGTTGTACATGAGTGCTACGTTCCACCTGGTTTCAAGGCTGTTCTTAGAGGGTAAATTTCCAAAGTACCCCTCAGCGATTACTCCACATTATCCACCCCGTGACTATAGTCACTCAAGCTTCACGATTCTTTTCTTTTAGAATAGATGGGAAGTGTCACATACACTCTTGCTATGAGGATCATCGAGCGCACAGATATTTTCTGGGGATATAGACAAACGTTTCAACATAATCCAAAGTCTAAAATGCAAAACAATTGTTAAAATAAAACATGATGTGGTGAGCACTAATAAGACAACAACAGGGTGAAGCATCTCGTTGAAGATTCCTGTTGTGGTAGGTGACCATCCAAACAAAGTGTCCCACCAGTGGTGTCCTCCATCCCTTCTTACTCTTTCCAACAGTTGATGTATTCTCTCAACATCATGATGGACAGTAATCAGAGTCTTTTGTCCATTTTCCCGAACCTGTTTCAACAACCGCTTCAGGTCTTCATGTTGTAATAGTTTTCTCACCAGGGTAAGATTCATTCCCACAGGGACAGGTAGCAGATCTCGAAATAGAATATAATTTGATTGTACTAGTTGGTAAGATGTAACAGGAGCTGAATAGATAAAGTCACATCCTACAATTTTAGTAAAGTTACAAACGCAAATATTTGAGCAATTGTTAGTATCCACAGTAACATTATCTACAAACACAAAATCACAAGGGGTTCTCATACAAGCACACCCTTTTCCAATATATACAAGCACAGTTTCAAGGGTTTCATTGGGATGTATTTCAAAATGACAAATGTTTCGTTCAGTGTCAAGACAAATGTCTTGGCCTTTGATGATGTTACTTTCACAAATGAATCCCTGTTGTTCCCGTACCACACATGCAGCAACGTCAATAGTTTGCCATCTGTTTTCATTTCGTTGGGCCCATACTCTATGCTCTATAGGATAGAGTATAGTTCCGTTGTGATTTAATCCTAACGCAATGATTGGATATATGGTATATACCAAAGCATTGCATATTGTTAAGACAAAAGCAGTGGCTTTGCCATCAGTAGGGTTGTAGGTAAAATTGACCAAATACCACCATGATTGGAATTTTCTCTCAAATGTAGTTGCATTATCCCAAACTACCTTTCGAATTTCAGAGGGTAAGATGCCCTCTTCACCTTCTCTTATAATTGCTGCTACCACAGATTGCATCCATAGTTGAGCTTGGATGCAACTGAGAGCTAGAGAAATATTATTTTGGGCTGCACCAAGTGCATCCACAATCAATTGGTGATCCTTTTCGTTTGTTTCTCCCCACTGAGGGAACAAATCTGACACAAGCCATTGGTTAGTTCCCAGTGCTACTAGAGAAGACCGCAATGGGTGTCCTAATTTGCTTAAATCACTTGTTGTTGTGCTCAGTTTATTTATGAGTACTTCAGCATCTATACTGTTTAAGACTCCCAATCCTGTCCCTATAATACCGGTTGCGTCTCTCCTTGTCTGTCTTGAAGAGACGAGGGTTCGCCCACGTAACCAGGCTAACCACCCTGCATGGGATATATTTAGGAATGGTGAACAGGTTGGTTTAATCGTAGAGATGTTAATTTGCATCAACATCTCCACCTGTTTGAGGGAGTATGACGGATTAAACAGCACTTGTTGCTGACCTGTATATTTGATTATGTAAGGGCCTGTGTTGAAGATGAAGGGAGTTAGACCAATGGGAGGCCGAGTTGGTACATTTTTAGATGTTTGCGGGGGTAAAGGTTTCTTATCCTTTGATGTTGCTGTATCAATCATAAATTCAAATATTAATTCCGTGCCTTCGGAACCCCAAAGGCAGTATACAATTATGGGTTTGGTCAGAGTAAAATTGTACCAACAATCCGAATTTGGTTCGGTTATTTTGTAACACTCAGTGGTGTAGTTCTTTGGTCTGGTAGAGTCAGTATGATATGCTTTGATTTCGGTTGGCCTATGGTAATTAGGTCCGTTAGTTACTCGGCAGCTGATTTGTATTGCCTGTCCTGAAATGGCTTGAAGTTCAGCCATCTGAAGAGAGTCATTCCAACTCCATTCATCCTTCAAAAACACTTCATCTCCATGTATAACTAGAGTAGAGAGATTTAAGTTCCTTTTGTTTTGTAGTGTTCCAACACTTCCACTATATCGTGACAATGCATGGTCCCAAGGGTCATTACGAGATGTCATAGTGACAATGGGTATGTTCCTAGCTCCGTATTTCAGGGTGTCAAATAGGATGTATGGAGTTAGGCCTGGTGGTGTATCTGGGTTAGGTTCAATTATGTCTATTTTGAACCGAAACAACAACCCTGTACAATGTGGTTGTGATGGCCCTAAACCTGTACAGTGTTGTTGCCACTTACAAGTCACAATAGGGGGTTCCACCAGGGTAAAGTTATACCAACAATCCCATTTGTCAGCGACACAAAACTTTGAGGCTACTGGGTTTCCATATATTGCCATTAATGTGGCTTTCTCATGGGTTGATCCGTTAATCATCCTACACCCTATCTGGATTCCTTCTCCTGCTTTTCCCTTCAGGATTGGAAGCCATCCGTTATCCCAGCTCCACTCATGTCTTGAAAACACCTCGGCCCCATGCATAACCACAGTAGCTAAGTTTAATTTTTCTTTGACGGCACGTGTTCCTATGACTCCAGTGTGTCCGATATAGGCTTGGGACCACGGCCATCCTGGATCTTTCCAGCTATACATCAAAGGGAGTTGTATTAAAGTCAGAACTAAGCACCACATTTTTCACCAAAGTGGTTCACTTTGCAACCACAGACATCTGCTTCAATTCAGAGCCTTCTTTTCCTGGATTCCTGTGAACACAAAAAGAAATAAACGTGCTCGGTTGTATTCAACCGGCAAGGTTAGAAAGAGGGTGAGATCCACCGGGTACTAATCCGGTGTACTTTTCCTGAGCAATCTTTGGCTTCCCATGCATAGGGATTTTTGGGGGTAGTCAGTACCATGGCTACTGTTCCAATCTGGGGCATTTTCACTAGCACAGGTTGTCCGGTGTAAAATCCTGTGGGATAGTCTCCTGGTTTAGTATGAACCTTTGGGGTGATTGTATCGGCAGATACACAGAAGGCTTTCATTTTGGGGCAGCCATCTCCGCTCCATCGATTATTCAGTTGGTAGATGGCGTCATACAATCGTAAATGCCATCCAGATTCATGAGTTTTTGCGAAACGCTTGACCAATGCATTGGTGCGCTCGACAATGCCGTTAGCCTGAGGATAGTAGGGAGTGTGGAATACTCACCGAATCCCTTCCTCTTTGGCCCAGCTTTGTACCATGGCAGCTGTAAAGTGTGAGCCGTTATCACTTTGAATTTCTTCTGGTAGGGGGAGTGTGCTGAACCATCCCTTAAGGCCCTTCACCGTGTTTTCTCCGGTGGCTGACGTGAAGTCAGCAGCCATGGTGAGACCAGATATAACCTCTACTCCCACCAGGACGTATCTTTTCCCACATGACGGTCGCAATGGGCCGATGTAATCAATCTGCCAGGAGTGCCATAATGTCTTCCTGTCGCTAATGTGTGGGGGGGGCGCCTTACTCGGATGGTCTTTATTAAGCCGTAAACGACATTGTGAACAGGCAGTCACTACTTGTTCACATAGTTTAACTGATATGGGCCATCCTCGGGCTATACCTTCCCGGTATAAATCAGCTCGTCCGGTGTGGCCACGCTTAACATGCAACCATTCAAGTAAACGTTCCCACTCTCGGTTATTATCTGCAACATCAATTTGTCGCAACCGCGTAAGGCTGTCTACCTGTTGGTTGAATTGAGCAGTAATAGAGTTTGATTGATCATGTCCTTTTACCCAGCCCACATATAGTGTCCGCTGTTTTCCTATTTCTAACAGTTGTTTCCAACTATCCGTTTGCCAGACTGGAACCCTGTTCACTTGCCAATCATTGACTGCCCAGTGGCCAATCCATTCAGTGGCTCCTTTAAAAACAGCATATGAATCAGTGTAGATATGGCTAGCACCGTGTTGCGCAGCTAATAGAACTGCTCTAAGTTCCCCTACTTGAGCACTGCCTTCACCGGTTTCAATCAATTTTTCTCCTGTTACCACTTCCAGTGCTACAGCCGTGTACTTCCACTTGTTGTTCTCCCTATGGGATGATGCATCAGTAAACCATACTCCTGTTAGATCACTGTCTTCCTTTAGAGGAGGTGCTTCCTGAATTGGGGATGGTTTGTTTGGCGGAGCCTGGAACAACAGGGTACTATCTATGTCTTTTTGTAGTTTAGATATTTTAATATTACCTTCAGTAATTGGCATAATTTCATTAATGCCCTCTAGGTATGCATACCATTTACGAACTCTGGGTTTCTGAGCAATACCAGCAGGTGGTATTGTCCCTTTACGTACTATGTCCAGGAGGCGGAAGGGTCCTCGAATAATCACGCTTTGTTCTCTCCTTATTTGTTCTGTTTGTTTCACTGCTCGCACTAGCGACAGTAAACCCTTCTCAAGATCTGAATATCTCCTTTCAGTATCGCTGAAAGAGTGAGATGTAAATTCTAGTGGCCTTTCCGGTCCTTCTGGCCCCTTTTGCCATAGGTTACAATGAGAGCCATGTTCACTGAACCCCCATTCCACATAAATAGGGTCAGTTGGATGTATGGGACCAAGTTGTTGGAATAACCTCAGCTCCTTAATTAGCAACTCTAATGCACTCGTATGTTGTTCAGTCCATTCCCATGATTTTCCTTTTTTGAGCAAACTATATAAAGGACGCGCAATAATAGCAAAACCTGGAATGTGTTTGCACCAATAACTTAGGGTTCCCAAAACTTGTTGTAATTCCTTTACGCTAGATGGCCTTTGTCCATGCTCTATTTTTTCCAGGGAATCCTGAGGAATAGAAGCAGCTCCATTAACCCACCAGACTCCCAGGAATTTAACTTCCTGTGCAGGTCCCTGACACTTTGCGTCTGGAATTTCTAATCCTAAATCAAGCAGTGTTTTCCGAATGATTTCCATGGTGTCTCTTACACTCTCTTGGCTTTTTCCCCCTATCAGAATGTCATCGATGTACTGATATACTGTGCTATCAGATGAAACAGGAATTTCTGCTAAGATTTTAGCCAAAGCATTGTGGGCAATCGTGGGGGAATGTTTATATCCTTGTGGAAGCCTGTTAAAAGTGTATTGGATCCCTTTCCATGTGAAAGCAAACTGTGCTTTGTCCTGTTCAAGGAGAGGGATCATGAAAAACATATCTTTGACATCCAAGGCAGCCATCCAAGGATGGGCAGCGCCTTGTATCAATGTCACTATTTCTGCCATGTTAGGAACCGCAGCAGTCAAAGGTGCCGTATTAGCATTTAACTGGCGGTAATCTACCGTAAAACGCCACTGCCCGGTCGGTTTCTTTACTGGCCACACCGGTGAATTGTATGGCGAATGAGTTCGTTTAATAATGCCTCTTTCTTCTAATTCTGTTACCACCCCGTCAATTCCCATAAGTGCTGCTGCTGGCAAAGGATATTGCCGAACATTAGTGATTTTAGAGGGGGGTAAGGGTATAGATGTTTGTAACAGGCTCAGTTTCACAGTGCCGGGATCCTTTTTATTTCTTGCAAAACTCCACACAGTCCCATCTGGGAGTTTCCACATCCGCCCACACAATATGTCAAATCCTAAAATATTAGTGTATGCAGCACCAACTAGTACTTCTGCCCGAGTTAATTTACGTTCCTCTGGCAGCCAGAGTGAGATTCTCGCAGTGGGGCCCTCCTTTTCCACACCATCGATTCCGGTGAATTTAACCCTGCATCGTCCAGGTTTTATGCCCAGGGTTTGTGCTGTTTCATGTGTGATTACTGACATTTGGGCCCCGGTGTCAATGAGAAAGTTTACCAATATTTTCCGGGGTCCAACAGGAATGGCAATTATAGGGTCAGAGTGTTCATTAGAGAGCCATTGAATTGCTAAGACCCGCCGAGCAGGGTGGCTCACTGCCCTCCCCGGGGATAGAAGTTTTTTTGCTGGACTTCTGCCCTGTCAGTTGGATTACATACTGGTGCAGAAGGTACGCTTTCTTTATGGTTTGGGGGTTTCCCAGCGAGCCATTTCTCCCCTGTTGGGTTATTCCTCTTACCCAGGGATTGGACTAATGTACGGAGATCCTCTATAGAGGCGCCCCGCAAGATTTGTCGGGGTACACCCAAATCTATGGCTTTACGCCACAATTCACCTCGTTCTTTACTAGATTTAAATCTCTCATTGAATTTAGGGTATTTGGGGTTTTGAATGTGGACTTGGCGAACTCGCCGGGCATGATCTGAGGACTTTGTACTGGACGAACCGACCCAGCCCATTCGGCGTCCGTACTTGTCTATGTCTTGTACAAATTCACTCCAGGTGGGTATGGGGGTGTGCCGATTTCGTCCACGACCGCGATTAGCCTTTATACTAGCAGCTTGTATGCGATCCTGGGTATTTGCTACAAACATCTTGAGACAATCAGGGAGGCCACGAATAAGAGAGGTTAATCGGGCTGGATCAATAGGGGCTAGCATCGGGGATTTCCTTAATTCATCTCTCTCATATATTGCCTGAATGCAGGCTGCTTTCTGTACTGCTGTGGCCAGATCGGAATAGCTGGTGGTTTTAATTTCCAGTGGTTCTCCTCTCTCCTGGGGATCTATGCCACCTGCCCAGTATGCAGCTCGTGCAGTTAAGGAGTAACTATGGTCTCCTGGCCTAACAGTTAAAAATACTCCTGGTCCCCAAAAGCCTCCTGCTTCTTCCTCACTTAACATAATTCGGTCTCCTTCAAGAGAAACTCGTCACACATACTCGACTTCTGATTCTCCTGACCGCCTCGAGAATTTCTCTTGTATTTTTAACAGCTCTGCTGGTGACCACGGGATCGTTCGCACAGTAGTGCGGACTTCGTCATTGTCATCAACAACAGTCTCAGTTTTAACCAAAGGTCTCAAAGAAATCAATTGAGATTCAGAATTGGAGGTCTCTTCCTCCTCGTCATCATCACTATCAAACCTAATATCGCCATCCCAATTTTCAGGGTTTGTACTACACATTAATCTACGAACCTGCCTAACTGGAGCAGAAGGTTGCATTTTATCTAACAGACGATTAACCCTTTCCAGCAATTGTTCTCTAATTTCTAGCATTTGTTTTAGATGATCGTTCTCACTTACAAGTTTATCAACTCTGATTCCCAGTTTTTTTCCTGTCTCCCTCTCAAAGGCTAATGATGACTTTAACACCTCATTTTCCGATTTTAAGGCAGTATATTCTGCATCGGAAACTAGTTTGGGAGCAGGAGTTTCTTTAGCTTCTTGCTGAGCACAAGACAAACAGGCTCCCAACACCGCACAAATCACATCTTTACCCTTTTTTGCTCCAGTCTTTTGCGCGGCCTGACACTGCTCAATACGTTCTACCACTTTCTTTTCATCTTTCCAAAACTTTTGAGCCCACTCCTTCCCAGCCTGGGAAGGGGCACATTTGTGGTTTTGCAGCAATTTATCCATGGCAATCCTGTCCGTGACGCCAATTTTTTCTGTTGCGTTAAGAGGCAGAGCAATTTGGCAGAAACTAAACCCCCTTGCTTTCCAGTCGATCCTCAGATATCAGAGGGACTGGGGGCGGCTGAGCTTAGGTTCTGAGTGATGCCCAAAGTCAGCGTTAGTAGTCCGGTCGCGCCCAACGCCTTTGTTGGACTATCACGGGTCCGGATGCACTACTAACATCACACTACCTGCTCAGCTGGACACCTCCTGAACTAACACGGCCGCACTCAGAGGTACGGTCGCGTTCAGGGACAACCGTTAGTAGTCCGGTCACGCCCAACACCTTTGTTGGACTATCACGGGTCCGGATGCACTACTAACATCACACTACCTGCTCAGCCGGACACCTCCTGAACTAACACGGCCGCACTCAGAGGTACGGTCGCATTCAGGGACCACACACGGCTGAGTCAATCAATAGTGCGATTTATTGAACACACGGCTGAGTCAATCAATAGTGCGATTTATTGAAGCAACAGATATACAGGTTCTTTGGATTGCCGGTGATAAATTCACTACCTATAAAGCACGTGCAAATGCTAAAACTACGAGGGACACTACTTGGCTATAAACGCGTTAAAAGATGTAAAGTGACTCTATATAGAGATTTCTAAGTTTCCCGGGAAGGCACTTGGTATGACCAAGGGTTCGAATCTTACCCAACGGCGTCCCGATGGGGGGGAAGAGAGGCTCAGCCCGTCGACTGATCCCAGAAGTTAGAGTGGTAACATGACGATGGTATCTTCCCTAACATCCAGCTCTTAAAACATTATTTTATAGTGTTTTACTTTGCAGGTGGAGCTTGAGTGACTCTAGTCATACATACCTTTATCAGGATTGGTGCAGAATTCTCTCGCTTCGCGTTTAAAGGTACAGACTAGGAAAAATTCAGTGCGCACACTCATTGAGGAGGGGTCGCACCTTGGGGGGGTGGTAGCTTTTGAGAGGGGTGTGCGTTTTAGTATTATAATGATATTATAATTAGCAAAGTTCACTCTAAGTACAGCACTTCATCAAAGTTGACAGGTCTTTGGCCCAGGACATTGTAAGCGCAGCTTATCAATGTACATCCTGTGCATCCCTAAACTCCCCTGTTCACAAAGCGTGGCCGCGAGGTCTCCACTCCGCTCCACCCTCCATGTAATCTCTCCCAGAGTCAGCACACCAGGCGCCCCTGATGTTGCCAACATCCAAGGCCGTTCAGGGAGTCTCCATGGCACAGACCCGTTGTACATGAGTGCTACGTTCCACCTGGTTTCAAGGCTGTTCTTAGAGGGTAAATTTCCAAAGTACCCCTCAGCGATTACTCCACACTCATCCACTGCCAGACCTAGAAATACGACAGAGCAGCAGCTTCATCACCATAACCATGTTACATGATGGCACTGTGTCTTTATGCTCCCACAATGAGGTGAGCCATTGCAGGTCTCCCTGCTCACTGTTTTCTTTCTGATCTCCACACTGCGCTCATGCTCCTCACTCACCACTGCCAGCACCTCATCTCTCTGGTCCCATCAGGCTCTGCCCATGTTCACCCCCTCCCAGACTCCTCTTCCCATTCCTGTCTGGGTATTTCTCCCATATTGCCTCTCCTGGGGTATCTGACACCCCCTCCTGTCACCAGCACCCTGTGGAACAGCCCTTTGCTGTTCACAGTCTGGTCATGCTCACCCAGGGCGCTGCTCTGCAGAGTTCAGTGGTGGTGAGAACAGCACACCTCTCCCCCAGCCTGGGATGTGGCAAGAGGCTCCTCCTCCTGGGACAGCAACAGTGACCTGCTCCTGCTACACTTGGGGCACAGGACACCGACCGGTCTAGGAGGAGACTTCACTACTGCAGGCACCCACTTCCCCAGGTACAAACAGCATTGGACTGAGTCATGCTTACCAACCCCTTTAGGTATCCTCCCATATCCATACAAGTTACAGCAGTAGCATTAAGGATCACAGCTTTTAACCTTAGATTTCCACTTCTGTAGCATTGTCTTTTCATTTCGACAATCTGGCAGTCATAGTATTAGTTTTAGAGTAGTTTCTAATCAATACCAACAACTTTAATAACTGTAGCCCAAAAGGTACCACTTGCACCTCTCAGACCTCAGTCCCACACATTTTCCTGGTGTCACCTGGTCTTGATCTGAAAGTCTTAAGAGGTTTCCCTGAACACAGTGATATTTACCAAATAAGGAACCTCTTGAACTTTTCAAAATAAGTCAGTGTAGAGCAAAAATTTCTTCTTGCTCTGTTTAGGCAGTGTGGGCAATCCTGGGTCTATGCAAGTCTAAAGGATTTTTTGCTGTTAGTTGGAGAACTTACTATGTGGTGTAAGGCCTAAAAACAGTGATAAGAAAAGCTGTTAAACAAATAATGATATTTTATTTCTGAAGATTACATACCCGAGTTCTTCAGTTCCTCAGTTCTGTACTGGTAAAGAATGTCATAGGAACGACCCATCTTCCCAGAGGTATAGTAATGAGTGCCAAAACCGTCAAATATTCTGCTGTATAAAGCATAGTTGTACTCCAGGGGCAGGTGGTTAAGTGCTTTTAGAAAGATGCCTGAGAGCTGCATATCTGACTGTTTCATTGTGAAGCTTGCAACAGAAATGACTTTATGGACTCTAATAAAGTTGGAATTCTAGAAATAAAAAAAGGACAGTCTTAGCACCTTCATAGGTAGTTAATTGCAGAAAGCAGAGAGGCCAAGAGTATGACCTGAGATACATTGCAAGAACTAATAATCCTGTGTATCATGCGGCTTTAACCATGAACAAACTAGCCCTGGAGTTTCCAAGAGCCCTGTGAGATTCTTGAGGACAGTGCTCATTACTCCTTTACACTGTGGGAGTATATACGATTCCAACAAAAATTAGGACTCCCTAACCACCGTCCAAACAGAAAGCAAAACGATTCCTGCCATAACAAATACACCAGCAATCGATAAGACAACCAAAAAGTTCAGAAGAAAGGCTTCAGTTTATAAGCATCCATGAGCTGTTTGCAACTAATCTGGTGAGTGTATATTTTGGATACTAACTCACTGTTATGAAGTTTCACAATTTATCAGTCTGCTAAAACTAAAACCATAGGGATAAAGACCTCATTGATTTCAAGCGTCAGGCTTGAGGCCTTACAGAGAGATCTGGATAGACTAGAGAGCTGGGAAATCAACAACCATATCAAATTTAACAAGAGCAAGTGCTGGATTCTCCACCTGGGATGGGGTAATCCTGGTTATACATACAAATTGGGGGATGAGAGGCTGGAGAGCAGCCCCACGGAAAGAGATCTGGGGTTTTGAGTTGATGGCAAATTGAATATGAGTCAACAGTGTGCCCTGGCAGCCAAAAGGGCCAACCGTGTCCTGGGGTGCATCAAGCACAGCATAGCGAGCTGGTCGAGGGAGGCGATTGTCCCACTCTACACTGCACTGGTGGAGCCCCACCTCGAGTATTGTGTGCAGTTTTGGGTGCCTCAATATAAGAAGGACATTAAACTATTAAAGTGTGTCCAGAGGAGGGCGACCAAGATGGCGAAAGGACCTGAGGGCAAGACTTATGAGGAGTGGCTGAGGTCGCTTGGTTTGTTCATCTTGGAGAAGAGAAGGCTGAGGGGTGACCTCATTGCAGTCTACAGCTTCCTCAAGGGGGGCAGTGGAGGGGGAGGTGCTGATGTCCTCTTTCTGGTGACCAGTAATAGGACACGTTGAAGCTGCATCAGGGGAAGTTCAGATTGGACATTAGGAAAAGGTTCTTCACTGAGAGGGTGGTCGGTCACTGGAACAGGCTCCCCAGGGGAGTGGTCACTGCACCAAGCCTGTCAGAGTTCAAGGAGTGTTTGGACAACGCTCTTAGTCATATGGTTTAGTTTTAGGTAGCCCTGCGAGGAACAGGGAGTTGGACTTGATGATCCTTATGGGTCCCTTCCAA
Organism: Phaethon aethereus; assembly: GCF_964289735.1. Taxonomy (NCBI): domain Eukaryota; kingdom Metazoa; phylum Chordata; class Aves; order Phaethontiformes; family Phaethontidae; genus Phaethon; species Phaethon aethereus. The sequence continues at coordinate 15,657,040 of NC_138581.1, forward strand.
CTTGAGATATTCTGATTCTATGATTCTTGCTGTCCAGATAGCAGCAGTGATGAAAAATTACTATTTCTCTCTACCTTTTTTCAAAGGCAATTATTTTTGTAATAATTTTCCATTTGAGTGAATTGCTTCAGTATGATCTACTTGCTGATTTCACAAATGAAGCAGATTTCCACCTTCTCTGAAGAATCAAAGTGTTAAATTCCTGGGAATAGGTTGCCCAGAGAGGTTGTAGATGCCCCATCCCTGGAATCATTCAAGGTCAGGCTGGACAGGGCTCTGAGCAACCTGATCTAGTTGAAGATTTCCCTGCTCATTTGCAGGAGGGTTGGACTAGATGACCTTAAAAGGTCCCTTCCAACCCAAACCATTCTATGATTCTACTATGGTAAACAGCTGCGTGCAGTTTTGTATACTTTGGTTGTCTGTTCTCTGCCACTGCAGACTCTGACTTTATATCTCCACTTGATGGGAAAAAAAAAAATTAGAACAACTTAGAGCAGTTTATCTGATAGGAAATGGAAATTGCTTTGTTTTGTATTTAGTAGCAAAGGATTTAAATATAGGTAAGATGTTGTTTAATTTCAATGAATCTGCAGGAAGAAGAAAACATTAATTTTGCAGGCTACCCTATTAGACTAAAAAATTAGAAAATCCATATTTTACCTATTTAAGTAATTTAGATATATTGTAGTATCTGTTTCAGGGGAAACTGCAACGATGTGTGAAATTCTGTTACAGGTCATACAGCTGAGTGATAGTGCTGGCAGACAGAAGTTTCTTAAATAAACTCTGCCTTCCACCTAGCTGCTCTGCTTTCCCTGATAGTGATACATACCTTTTTACTCATTTTTCCAGTTACTCAAAAGTGGATAATTTTTTTTTGTATTGCTTTGCTAATTCATCTCTGTTCCAAGGTTCTGGACAGGGCTAAACACTGGTAAAAATTATCTCTTCTTTTCTGCTCTGGTAGACCCTATTTAATTGTTCTCCACATCATATTTCAGAGTATTTTCTCCATGCACGACCTTTTTCCTTTTTTTTCCCCCCCTTTTTTTTCTGTTTTTTAAATTCATTGCCTTTTAATCTCTTTCTTCTTTCTTACATCATTCAAATTTTACATGCTGAGCCACCAGCAGCAAGTGAAACTGAACTGGGGAGTAGCTGGGCAGCTCCATACCTGGAGTTCCCTACCAAGTTCCTCAGAAGTAGAGCTCTTTGAAAGGTTCCAGGTGACACATGGTGGCAACCCTTGGAGAAAACGAAGCCCTTGGTCAAGTCTGGTGGTGGAAAGCCTTGGTTGTGAATAGTCTAGTACCGGCTACAACATACACCTGTGACAAAGCAGTTCCTGCTCTTCAGTCAATTCCAACACCTGATTTGAATGGTTTTAGTACAGTGAATCAAATATAATCAAATTCTTTTCTTGAGGAGGCAACTTCTGCTGATAGATGCGGCTATCTTATCTTTCTAATTTACACCAGTTTTGGTGCCTTCCCTCATGTAACTTAGTAAGAGTTCAGTATAAGTTCATCAGTATCTAAGTGAAAGTTCACAGCTCACGACCTAAGGCTTTTTACTAATGCTATACAATGGATTCCATTTGAACTAGGAAGTGACTCCTATAACACTAATGTAAAGCAGAAGTTTTCTCTGTTTCACAGGCAGTGGAATAAGTTCCAGTTCCTATTTCCATAGTCCATGCTTATTGCCATTTCTGTGACTTTCTTGGCATTTCTTGAACAGTCAGATTTCTATTTGGAACTGGGACCAGGACTGACTGTCTCAAGCAGGTAAAACTATGCCACATGCAGGCACCTGCGTACATGGGTGTACAGGCTTATCTCTGTCTGAGACACAGAAGATTGAAAGGTATGAAGTCTGAACAGCACTCAGATCTCTCTGTGCCCTCTGTGAAAACACAGCTTAAGACTTTGCACCACTGTTATGAAAATGGGAGATGTTTCTCCCCCATGTGATATCCTAAGAGATAACTGATTGGAAGAGCAGCTGAAGAGCTTGTCTAACTTGATCTACTAGATTGCTGAAAAAAGCAGGCTTTGAACACAGGCATCCTCATGGCACGCAGTAGTTTTCCTGTTAATCCATGGGCTATCATGTATTTGTCCATACTAGCATAACTACGTGTGTTACGAGGCCTTCTTTAGTCATGACGTAAAAGCTAAATGCCTCACTTTGTGTAGCAGCAGTTCAAGCTTTTAGCTCTGGCATTTCACATTTCAGTTCCCCACTACATTGACCAAGAGAGTAGCCAAAATACTAGAGTTGCCTCATTAGTGAGATCTTTTATAATACAGGGTTCACGGAGTCCTTTCCCAGCTGTCTGTGTTCCTAATGCTATTAGTTTAATGCTCTAGATGCAGTGGCTGAAAACACAGAATCAGGAAAAAAATATAGGATGTTGAACATTAATCACCTCCAGAACCACCATTTGCTGCTATTAAATATCCCATTGCAATTTTGTACAAGCATAGAGGTGTAGATTCAATAAATTCAACTGAAATGTTCTTTGAAGGGAGGGCAGGAAAGGCTGCTTTCGAGCTCCTTTCTGCCTCCCCTTAAAAATGAAACCCAGAAAGCCAACAACAGCTCAATAGGAGAGGGAAGACATCTGGCCCCTGATGACTCTGCAGAGTACAGTGCTATGATCAATTACATTAAAAATTCATGGCACGATTGTCTGTGCCATCTGATTAGATGCTTTTCCAAACTGTATAAAGTAATTGGAGATGAGTGAATTATAGATAAACATTTCAGAAGAATAAATTCAGGGCTGTTGGACGTTAATGTAGCTTGCACTTCTTGCAACGTGACAGCTCATGGGCAGTGCAACATGTCCATTCAGGATCCTGGAAAAGGAATTCCCACCTGTGTGCCTTCGAGACTATGAAAAATAACATTTCACTCAGCGTTGTTCAAATTTTCTGGTTCTAGTCAGTCTGGTCTTGGTAGTGCCAATTTTATGACCATGCTACTGATGCCTAGAGAGGATCTGAGTGATAAAAAAGCAAATTTAAGGAGTTCCTTCTCAGCCCGTCCATGCCGGGCTCATGTAAATCTCTGTCCTTCAGTTTCTTTGTTCCTTGTTGTGCCAATTCAACAAATTTGTGAGGTCATTTTGTAAATCAAATCTCTTCAATGAACTGGGGACATTTGGGACAGAGGGAGAGCAAAAATATCTGAGTTGTTTCTTTTAATCCAGACCATTTTAATGTGCTACTTTTCATTTTGTCCCTACAGGTGTATTAGCACAACTGAGAGAATGGTAAATTGTGATCTGGGGACAGAAACAAATGGCTGTCATATAAAAGAAGAGGACCTTTTAAACTAGTTTTGCCACAAAAGGAAAAGTAATTATGGTAGAATGAAATTATGGTAGAATGAAAATACTAATGTTTTGCCACAAAAGAAAAATAAAATTATGGTAGAATAATGTACCTAAGGTACCGAATGGTACCTAAGGTTCATGTTCTGCAGGGAAGTTTACTTACTGATGAACAGTAAATCTTTAGCAGGAACAGGGTGAGGACATGGTGAACATTCTTGAGTAGCACACATTAATGCCATTATTTTTGGTAGCATCTATTTGTGGGTACTCCAGTTGAAACTAATGAGGATGTATAAGGATATTTACATAGGTATGCTCTGAATACAGAGGAAGGTTGCTACATCTCCATCACTGGAGGCTTGTAAGAACTGATTAAATTGAACATTTGCCAGGAGTGGTTTGTATAGTTGATCTTTGTGTAGTTGATCCTACCCAGGATGAGCTGAACAAACTCGAACAACTTTTCAAGGTTCTTTCCAGTCATGATTTTTATGATTCAGTGACACATGAGACATCCACTGCTCCCACTGGAGCGATGAATTCTCAGCATCCTTGAAAAGCCAAAGTCAGTGTGTGCTTGTCCTGGTTTCAGCTGGGATAGAGTTAATTTTCTTCATAGAAGCTAGTATGAGGCTATATGTTTTGGATTTGTGATTGTTACCGAAAAGTCGGGGAAAGAACTCTTTAATGCCAATGTAGCATTAAAGAGCAGGCATTCTTTATTCGGCGCCGGGTGCATGGGGGATCCTTACGCCTAACACGCACACCAATTTGTGAGAGGCAGGCATTTTTATATGTCATGATCCACATATTCATTATATTTCCTGGAAAAAGTAGCCTTATGTTGATTAGTTCCCAGAAGTCATTTACATAATTTCCCTCCCTTTCGCACATACTCCACACTGTCCTGGGAGGGGTCCCGCAGGTAGTCTCTGGTGGTTGTGGGCCCCAAAGGAATTGTTCTCTTTATCTCTTGTTTGGGTATCAGCAACCTTGATTGCAGCAGTTAGTGTGTAGTATAGTCCCCCTCCTAAGCACATACGTACATATCAACAACTTTGACTGCAACAGGATGAGAAAATGTTGATAACACACTGATGTTTTCAGTTGTTGATAAGCAGTCAAGGACAGTCCGGTTTCTCATGCTGGCCTGCCAGTGAGAAGGCAGGGGGTGCATGGGAAGCTGGGAGGGGGCACAGCCAGGACAGCTGACCCAGGCTGGCCAAAGGGATATTCCATACCATATGACGTCATGCTCAGTATACAAAGCTGGGGAAGAAGAAGGAAGTGGGGGGGATGTTCGGAGTTATGGTGTTTTGTCTTCTCAAGTAACTGTTACACATGATGGATCCCTGCTTCCCTGGAGATGGCTGAACACCTGCCTGCCCATGGGGAGTAGTGAATGAATTCCTTGTTTTGCTTTGCTTGCGTGCGTGGCTTTTGCTTTTCCTATTAAACTGTCTTTATCTCAACCCATGAGTTTTCTCACTTTTACCCTTCCGATTCTCCCCCCACTGTGGGGGAGTGAGCGAGCAGCTGCGTGGTGCTTAGTTGCTGGCTGGGGTTTGATACATTTATGTACTTTCTGGAAGGTTATTGATTACATGATTAGTTTAACTTTTAAAGATTTCTTTAGCCTAATAACTGTGTGATTATGTTTAACAACCTACTCTCACAGTCCTCAGGCTATACTTGCCTCAATGCTAACATTTCAGCTATGTGTAAATAGTTCATCACAAGAAATGCGTGTGTGTAGAACCAAGACGCCTCATGAAGTTAAAACAAAGAAGAGTTAAGAGCAAGGACTGAGAGATTAATGAGTACAGAGAAGATATCTTAACCTTGAGAAGAGAAACATCCTAGCAGGAGTGCTCAAACAAGGATAAGAAAGAATCGCTTGGCTGGACAACAGAAGGGGCAAACATCCAAGGAGAAGAAACTATCCTCAGGAGACCCATGACCATAAAAGGGAAAAAGGAGTAGGGGGATAACTCCCCAAACAACCACTGATGACCACCCGAGACCCCTGCGCTTGCGTAGTGTATTTTTGCAACGCCAGCATTATGTAAATGTAGTAGATAGGCAGGGAGGTGGAGATTTCTCAGAAAATGTGTGAATATTCATGCCTTTAAGGTATATAAAGGATGAACTTTTGTTCATTGAACAACTCATTGTTGTCCCAAATATGGGTTTTTTCACCTGGTGGGCAGAGAGCTGAAAAACAAATCTGCGCAGAGTTGGGTGCTAGGTGTTAGGTCCACAAAGCTAGCACACCTCAGTTAACACATGGGAGATATTTATACATTAGGAGCAACAGTTATCAGTATTTTTGCAAGTTGGCTCAGTCACCCTTGTTCCTATTGGTTCTCACCAGCCTCGTCTCCACTTAAAGTCACAGCATCCTTCTTTTTTACTGTGCATGCTCAGTGAGGAAGGGGCTTCTGTGAATAGGGTGCTTTCCCCACCCAAGGGCAGGTTTCTATTATAGTTCACTCAAAGTTCAGTAGTTGCATTCCCTTTGTGGTTATCTTGTTCCTTCCCTCAAGGTTGCACCTCGTTAACTACTCACAGAGACTAAACAATACCCTCAGCTTCATTCCTTGCATACCTTCAACAGTATTTTCTCATGGGACAAACAGAAAGATAAAAGTAGCATGACAGTTTGGCCCTACCTGTGCCTTGTCTGTGTGCCATAATTGCAGGATTGCGAACAGGCAGACCGTGACCCCCACGGGTAATGTTCACAGTAGCACCCCTGGCTGCTCCCAATTGCCAGGCTCAGCAGGATCAGGTGCATTAACATAGTCTTGTCCGTAGTGAAGGTGTCCATCTACAGCACATGGACAGGTAACAAAAGCCCAAGAAACTATCACTAGCAGTTGTGCCTGTATCTTAGTGACACATCTCTTCTGATTTGAAGAGTCTATAAATCTGCTTCACAATACAAAGTTACTAAGCAGTGTAACTAGAAAGGGGCAATAATGCATGATACAAATTTATCAGTAATTTAGTTAATACTTTAAGGACCAGAAGTCACAATGGCTTTTTTGGCCACTTATTTATCAGTACTAATCATGACTGCACATTATTTCTATTTAAGAAGTTGCTTATAAATCATTCTGCATACATGACAAATAAAGACCTGCTATTTAGGGAACATGGTGGCGGTGGATTAATGGTTGGACTTGATGATCTTGAAGGTCCTTTCCAACCTAGTGATTCTGTGATTCTGTGATTAATTATTAATTAAGTATTCTCAAAAATGTTTTCTAGGAATAAGAATAAAAGCATGAAAAAGTTCTTCCTATATAACATGTCAAAGAACAGAACCTTAAGAGTAAGCATCCCCAGTCTGTTACCCTGTAACCAATTCATTTTCATGTGCCTATAACCCCCATTTGCATAAGTGCTTTGCTGCAGTGAATCCTTCCTTCAGCTTTTTGTTGTTCTTAGTTTTGACTAGCCTGTCTAAACTACAAACCATCACTATTCAATGTTTATCTAAATTTTCTAGCAACAGCAGAAGACAGAACAGCTAGCCTATTTCTCACTCCAGTGGTCAAACTTTATTTGATGAGGCAGAAGGTTATAGACAGTCTTTGGGAAGGAATAATGCTTAGTAAAACTGAAAAATGTTTCCCAGACAAATTGTTTGTTTGAAAAATGCAAAAGTTTTTTTCCCCTCATTGTGAGATTGAATCAACACTAAATTTGATAGGCTATTATGGTAGAATGTTATCATTTTGTTTTGCCTCAAAAAACCAAAACCCAATAGGAAGTTTTAAAAGCAAAGTATTTTAAAACAATACTCCAAAAGTTTTCTTTTTGAAAAGTTTGAAGTGAAATGTGCAATCATTTTCTATTTTAGATTTTTAGTCACTTTCATACCTTTTTGAGAAAAAAAGAAATTGCGTCAAGTCAAAACATTGCTTCCTCCTTTACTAAAGAAAGGCAATAAGTCTTCACATGGCTGTCATAGTGAGAACTCAGAGTACTCTTTACACAATAATTCATCAACGAACAAACCTTTCAGAGGGAATTAAGTATAATCAAAACCAGAATTATGGTAAAACTGAAGACAGAGAAATCAGCAGTCTTGCCAATGAACCAAGAGAAGAACAGGTATTAGATCTTTTTCCTTACCTGAGTTCCTACCTCCTTGCACCAACGGTGCCAGCTTAGAAAAGAGATGAAGCCCTACAAGACTCTCTCAATCACTCTGTTCATTCCTTCACTGTACTGTACATAGAAAAACACTGTTTATTCATGTCTGTTAGCAAAGCTCCAACCAATCAATACATCAGAAGTGCATCAACAGCCATATAAATATAAGTACATGACAGAGATTAATTCAACCTTTTAAAGGAAAAAAACCAAACAAACCCAAAAAACTTCCCCATACATCTTGTAACCTGTGTGCATTGAAGCCAACAAAAAAAGCTTCCTTATTAACTTACTGTAAGACTGTTGGCTGCAAAGCCACCGAGGCGAAGGGCTACGGAGCGAAGGATCGCGCTGGGGGATCCTTCCCGAAGCGGCCAAACCGCGAAGGTGGCAGCACAGGGAGAGAGAGAGTGCCCCTCCCCCTCCCCCTCCCCCTCCCCCTCCCCCTCCCCCTCCCCCTCCCCGCCGGCGGAGCGGGCTCCTGATGAGCGGCAGCTCTGACTCAGCATGGGCGGGGCCAAGGGCGGCAGCGGCCAAAACCCCTCGCCTACAAGAGCAGCCCCCGGGAGCGCGAGCGACCCGGAGCGCGTTGAACAGGGCGGGCAAACAGGATGTGGTGCGTCAGTTTGCGCGTCAGTTGGTGCAGGCGGGGCGTGCAGGGAAGGCGTGCGTGCGGGCGGGGTACAGTACAAGTGGCCATCATCCTCCCAGAGGAGGCTCAGCCATGGTCACCACTCGGCTGAAAACCGGGGCCAGAAAGAATGTGGCGACACAGACAGAGCTCCCACTCAGACACGTGGATGTCCAAGTATCCGGCTGCAAAGAGTGCCTGAGCCTGTCGGTTGTGCCAGAGACCAACGGGGACACCACCTGCATGCCGTGTGACCAGGCGAGCGACCTGCTCAGCCTGGTGGCAGAGCTGAAAGAGGAAGTGGAGAGGCTGAGGAACATCAGGGAGTGTGAGAGAGAGAGAGATTGGTGGAGCCGCACCTGGCCATCCCTGAAGCAGGGGCAGCTGGTGGAGGCTCCACAAACAGCAGGGGATCCCCTGTCCTCTTGCTGCCGGGCCGAAGGAGAGGACCTAAGAGATGAGGGGAAATGGAAGCAGGTCCCTCCTCGGAGAGGTCGGCGAATCCCCTCCCGGCCTCCCTCACCGTCCCAGCTGCCCTTACACAACAGGCATGGGGCTCTGGAACGTGAGGGACAGGAACATGAGGACCCTGACAAAGGTCCGTCCAAGGGGGTGCCTAGGGTGAGTCAGCCAGCCCCACGCGTCAAGACATCCTCTGTTAAGAAAAAAAGGAGGGTAATTGTCGTAGGTGACTCCCTTCTGAGGGGTACAGAGGGCCCAATATGTCGACCAGACCCAACTCGCAGGGAAGTCTGCTGCCTCCCCGAGGCCTGGGTGAGTGACGTCACCAGGAAACTCCCTGGTCTGGTTCGGCCCACTGATTACTACCCACTGTTGGTCATGCAGGTTGGCAACGATGAGGTTGCACTAAGAAGCCCAAAGGCAGTCAAAAAGGACTTGAGAGCACTGGGGCGACTGGTCAATGGAGCGGGAGCACAGGCAGTGTTTTCATCAATCCCTTCAGTGACAGGGAAGAACGCTGAAAGGAACAGGAAAGCACACCTGATCAACACATGGCTCAGGGGCTGGTGCCGTCGTCAGAATTTTGGGGTTTTTGACCACGGGGCGGTTTACACGGCACCGGGCTTGCTCGCAGTTGATGGAGTGCAACTGACGCCAAGGGGCAAAAGGATTCTTGCTTATGAGCTGGCAGGCCTCATTGAGAGGGCTTTAAACTAGATTTGGAGGGGGGAGGGGATAAAACCAGGCTCACTAGAGTTGAGCCTAGGGGTGGCGTGCCAGAGTTGAAATTGATAGCCCAGCTCAGGTGCATCTACACCAATGCACGCAGCATGGGCACCAAACAGGAGGAGCTGGAAGCCATTATGCAGCGGGACAGCTATGATGTAGTTGCCATCACAGAAACATGGTGGGATGCTTCTCATGACTGGAGTGCTGCAATGGATGGCTATAAGCTCTTCCGAAGGGATAGGCAGGGAAGGAGAGGCGGTGGGGTGGCTCTGTATGTTAGGGAGTGTTTTGATTGCATAGAAATCAATGATTGTGAAGACCAAGTAGAGTGCTTGTGGGTAAGGATGAGGGGGAAGGCCAATGAGGCAGATATCCTGCTGGGAGTCTGTTACAGACCACCCAACCAGGATGAAGAGACAGATGAAACATTCTATAAGCAACTGGCAGAAGTCTCACATTCGCTGGCCCTTGTTCTTGTGGGGGATTTCAACCTACCGGACATCTGCTGGAAGTATAACACGGCAGAGAGGAAACAATCTGGGAGGTTCCTGGAGTGTGTGGAGGATAACTTCCTGACATAGCTGGTGAGTGAGCCCACCAGGGGAGGTGCCTTACTGGACCTGCTGTTTCCAAACAGAGAAGGACTGGTGAGAGATGTGGTGGTCGGAGGCCGTCTTGGGCTTAGCGACCACGACATGATAGACTTCTCAGTTGTGAGTGAAGTAAGGAGAGGGGTCAGCAAAACTGCTACCATGGACTTCCGGAGGGCAGACTTTGGCCTGTTCAGGTCACTGGTTGAGAGGGTCCCTTGGGAGACAGTCCTGAAGGACAAAGGGGTCCAGGAAGGCTGGACATTCTTCAAGAAGGAAATCTTAAAGGCGTAGGAGCAGGCGGTCCCCATGTGCCATAAGAAGAGCTGGCGGGGAAGGCGACCGGCCTGGCTGAACAGGGAGATTTTGCTGGGACTCAGGGAAAAGAGGAGAGTTTACCACCTCTGGAAGAAGGGGCAGGCAACTCACGAAGAGTACAAGGCTCTCGTTAGGTCAAGCAGGGACAAAATCAGAAAGGCAAAAGCCCAGCTAGAGCTCAGTCTGGCCACAGTCATAAAGGATAATAAAAAATGTTTTTACAAATATATTAACAACAGAAATAGAGGCAAGGAGAATCTCCATCCCCTACTGGATATGGTGGAGAACATTGTGTCCAAGGACGAGGACAAGGCTGAGGTACTTAATGCCTTCTTTGCCTCAGTCTTTAATAGCCAGTCCAGGTATCCGCAGGGTATTCAGCCCCCTGAGCTGGAAGATGGGGATGGAGAGCACAATGTACTCCTCATAATCCAGGAGGAAGCAGTCAAGGACATGCTAAACCACCTGGACACCCACAAGTCTATGGGGCCTGATGGGATCCACCCAAGAGTACTGAGAGAGCTGGCGGAGGAGCTTGCGAAGCCACTCTCCATCATTTATCAGCAGTCCTGGGTAACAGGGGAGGTCCCAGAAGACTGGAGGCTTGCCAATGTGATGCCCGTCTACAAGAAAGGCCGGAAGGAGGATCCTGGGAACTACAGGCCTGTCAGCCTGACCTCTGTACTGGGGAAGATTATGGAGCGGTTGGTCTTGACATTGCTCACAGGGCATCTGCAGGACAACTAAGGGATGGGGCCCAGGCAGCATAGGCTCATGAAAGGCAGGTCCTGCTTGACCAACCTGATCTCCTTCTATGACCAGGTGACCCGCCTAGTGGATGAAGGAAAGGCTGTGGATGTTGTCTACCTGGACTTTAGTAAAGCCTTTGACAGCGTCTCCCACAGCATTATCCTGGAGAAACTGGCGGCTCGTGGCTTAGACAGGTTTACTCTTCGCTGGGTGAGGAACTGGCTGGATGGCCGAGCCCAGAGAGTTGTGGTGAATGGCATTAAATCCGGCTGGCGGCCGGTCACAAGCGGTGTTCCCCAGGGCTCGGTTCTGGGGCCGGTCTTGTTCAATATCTTTATAGATGATCTGGATGAGGGGATCGAGTGCTCCCTCAGTAAGTTTGCAGATGACACCAAGTTGGGTGGGAGTGTTGATCTGCTGGAGGGTAGGAGGGCTCTGCAGAGGGATCTGGACAGGCTGGATTGATGGGCAGAGGTCAACTGTATGAGGTTTAACAAGGCCAAGTGCCGGGTCCTGCACTAGGGTCACAACAACCCCATGCAACGCTACAGGCTTGGGGAGGAGTGGCTGGAGAGCTGCCTGGTGGAAAGGGACCTGGGGGTGCTGGTTGACAGCCGGCTGAACATGAGCTGGCAGTGTGCCCAGGTGGCCAAGAAGGCCAACAGTGTCCTGGCCTGTATCAGAAAGAGTGTGGCCAGCAGGAGTAGGGAAGTGATCGTGCCCCTGTACTCGGCACTGGTGAGGCCACACCTTGAATCCTGTGTTCACTTTTGGGCCCCTCACTACAAGGATGCTGAGGTGCTGGAGCGTGTCCAGAGAAGGGCAACGAAGCTGGTGAGGGGTCTGGAGGACAAGTCTTATGAGGAGTGGCTGAGGGAACTGGGGTTGTTTAGTCTGGAGAAGAGGAGGCTGAGGGGAGACCTTATCGCTCTCTACAACTACCTGAAAGGGGGTTGTGGCGACATGGGTGTTGGCCTCTTCTCCCAAGTAACTAGTGATAGGACGAGAGGAAATGGCCTCAAGTTGCGCCAGGGGAGGTTTAGATTGGATATTAGGAAAAATGTCTTTACTGAGAGGGTGGTCAGGCATTGGAACAGGCTGCCCAGGGAGGTGGTGGAGTCGCCATCTCTGGAAGTGTTCAAAAAATGTGTGGATGTGGCACTTCAGGACATGGTTTAGGGGACATGGTGGCACTGGATTAATGTTTGGACTTGGTGATCTTGAAGGTCCTTTCCAACCTAGTGATTCTGTGATTCTGTGATACTTTGCAGACTGGTGTGACCTTGGCATGGTTTGCTGCAACCTCTTAAATGAAAGGTTGGAGGTTTTGTTTGATTTGGTTATCTGTTAATGAAGGCAGATCTGGTCTGGTGGCAGGAATGGTCAGAACAAAAAGGCCTCTCCACCAGCACCCCCAAAGAGATGTTTTCTAGAGGACTGTGGAGGAACAGCTCTTTCTTACAAATGTAGCTACCCAACATGAGCTGAAAGGAATAAAAATACCTGAGCCGTTATGGACTAATGCAAAATGCACTGCAGCTCTCCTTGCGCTGCCTGATAGAGCCGCACAACCTCTCTGCCTTCAGTTTGAAGGCAAAAGAGTGAGAAACGGGTAAGTTGGCACATGCTCATAATTCATTACTGCTTTCACTAGGAAACGGGAGACAAAGCGCAGGCCAGGGTAAAAATACCTGTCTGGTGCTGCACCCTCTCTTAGAAGCAAAAGTGGGGCTCCCAGAGAAAGCAAAAATCCAAACACATTTGAGGTTATTTACAGCTCTTTGCCTTTTGCCCTCTATGATGAGCTCTGGGCATGCAGTGATGCTGGGGAAGTGCAGCCAACAGATGAGATCTGCCAAGTGCCTCTGCCCTGCAACACAGGCACCACTTCAAGCCTGAGGTGCCAGGGCAGGAATTAAAATGGAAAGCAAGAGAATATAACTGTGTAGAACAGACACAGCAGTGACAAGCATGCACCAAGGAAGTAGTTAACCCTAAAAAAATTATCAAACTCTGGAACAGAACCCAAAACCTCCCAAATATCTGATGTGCGTCTCACCCAGAGGGCAATGCTGCATTGAATCCCCCTTCACTCCAGCAGACTTGCAGAAACACATCAAGATGTCAGAGTCCCCAAAACATATTTCCCAATTTGTTGGGACCCAAGGTGTGTGGATCAGCACGGGCAGGATGCAGGAACAACCACAAAACCATGGATGAAAAGCAAAGAGTAAATTTATTCTTGTTACCTCGCCAACCGGGGAATCCCCAAAGCAGCACCCAGGCAGAGGCACACAAGTGGGTATGCAGGCACTGCTGAGCTCGGTTCATGCTTGAGGACTGCCGACCCTGCTGTTTTTGCCTGTCTATCAGGATTCATGCAGGCGTAGTTTACCACTGTGCTTTGATCTTCTCCATAGCAGGGCAGGAATTTCAAGCGTGTCTGATAGGGTGCCTCTAAATCTATCATAGGCCTATATTATCTAAACACAGATGTTCTACTTGTCAAGCACAGAAGGATAAACAACAATTAGTATGATATATGTGTTTTTCTATACCCCAGCTGCAGGTCACTTGAGTGTGTTTATAATCCTCCTTGCCAATCTTCTGTTATTTTCCCACATTCAACCCCCTCGCTCAAGGGCCCACTTCCACTGGGGCTGGCAAAGCTGGAGATGTCTGTTTGGGCTTGTGGGGTTAATTTACAGAGGCACGTAATAAACATATATAGAAAAAGGAATAAACATATCCCTACAATAATGCTTTGAATCAGGTGTCCCACCCATCCTGTCAGAGAATTAAACCACTCAGCCAGCCAGGCACCACCAGTAGATTGTTTCATTTGATGCATTAAGTCCTGGAGATGTTGAATGTCGTCCTCTATGCTGGCTGATTCATCAGTTATGTTGAAGCAACACATGCCTTCAAAATCAGAGCAGCATTTATGGTGCCAAAGAAGGAGATAGTCCACTGCCAATCAATTTTGTAATGTTCCTTGGTGCACAGCCGTTACCTACTCAAAAAGAATAACAATGAGGAACATTAATATCAAAACCACTTAGCATAGTATAATTCTGTAATACAGCTACTGGGGTCGACACGCCAATGAAACACATTGTCAAGAGATCTACAGCTGTTAATCCTCCCTCAATACAAAAGGCAGATGTTACAGTAGAGGCCAACCAAATCCAAATATTTACATGTTGATCTCAAGGAAATGTATCCAGGGCATGTGCTTGTAGTACACAACTACAAAGCACGATGAGCCAACCTGTGATAAGGGAGGAAAACAGGAGTATCATCTCCTTCCAGTAATACATATGTCGTTGCTCCAGCTCCTTCAGCTAATATCACTCTGTGTTTGATAACCTGATGTGGGGTAATTGCCCACACAGATTGAAAAGCTATGGCTTGCACTTTTTCAGATTCAACTTCAATTCCATGTTGAGTTCGTGACACCAATAACACCATTCCAATGCTATCTCCTCTAGATAAGGCACAGGTATTTGTCAAAGATACCCGAAATACGAGAACTCAAGAATCTGATATTGATAGAGGATGTAAAATAAGAGAAGTTGGGGTACAGAACCATACAGCATTCTCAAGGGTTATTATATAAATCTTCATGTCTAGACTAATAGGTTGCAGTCTCACCATGCAATCTATCAGTGTAAACAATTCCATCTCCCCTGTAGTTTGTATTTTGGGAGAGATACCATCTGGAAGAATTCCAATCCTCACCATGTTTTGTACTGGAGGTGTTGTAATACGATCATAAGGTGTTTGATTATGAATATTCTGGCTATTTAACAAAAAAACTGCTTTAGATATGAACTCCAATGTTGTAAAGTTTTAGTACTGGTTAGCTTTTTTAATTGTTCTTTCTACATCCCATTCATTCTTTCAATCAAGCCATTATTTTAGGGATGGTAGGCAATGTGGAATATCCAGTCCCTAGCCCCTGAGCCCAATCTTGGACATTATGTCCACTAAAGTGTGTTCCTTGGTCACTTTGTATTTGGTGAGGAGGTCCGTATTGATAAATGAGTTGTTCTAATGTTTCAATTGTGCTATGTTGATTAGCATATTTGGTGGGTTTAGCAAAAAACAGTCCTGACACTGTACCCACAGCAGTGAATATATAACCCCACCCCCTCAATGGGGGCAGGGGGCCAATATTGGCCCAGTCAACTGCCACAATCCCTTAAGAGGTATACCTGCTGCAGCATAGACATAACCATGGCCACAGATGCTCGGGGTGTCCTGCTCCCATGTGGACTCATCCACAGGTCATAGTCCCTTCGATTCAAGTTCACACTGGAGTTCCAGCCTGTCCAGTACAGCAGCACAGAAACAGCAGCAATGCCCATTTAGCACATTCCAATCAAATCTGTCGTTATCTCGAACCCTTCGAGCCCCTATTCGGGTACCAAAAAGGACTGTCGTGGTTTAACCCCAGCTGGCAACTAAGCACCACACAGCCGCTCATTCACTCCCTCATGGTGGGACAGGGTAAAAGTGAGAAAACTCATGGGTTGAGATAAAGACAGTTTAATAGGGAAAGCAAAAGCCACACACACAAGCAAAACAAAATAAGGAATTCATTCACTGCTTCCCATCGGCAGCCATCTCCAGGGAAGCAGGGCTTCATCACATGTAACGGTTACTCAGGAAGACAAACGGCATCACTCCAAATGTCCCCTCATTTATTAGCAATATGCGCTACCAACCACTCTACGGTACCTTGCAGCCCATGGCACTGCTCTACTTGAGTAGTAATTACTTCTTGCTCAATCACAAGGTCATATACATCCTTGAAAAAGAAAAACAACTCAGAGCTTCCTGCATAGCTTCATTTTCCAGTTTCATTTGCAGTGGTTTTGTTTTTGGTTTTTGTTTCTGTTTTTTTTTGTTAATTCTGAGTTTGGCCAAGGAAGCATTGTTACACAGCTTGAGGACACAATTAGCAAACTGATATACTGCCAGATCCTTATTACATTGTTTAAGCTTGTCATAAGAAATCAAAATAACTTCTTGTCACAAGTACTCAGCGAGCGAAAGATGCCCTCCTAGACTTGCTACTTGTGACTAGAGAAGGACTCGTGGGAGATGTGATGGTAGGTGGTTGTCTTGGCCACTGTGATCATTATCACACACATCAATGTTTAAGAGGCATTTGGACAATGCCCTTAAAAATATGCTTTAACTTTTGGTCAGCCCTAAAGTGGTCAGGCAGTTGGACTAGATGATCATTGTAGGTCCCTTCAAACTGAAAATGTTCTATTCTATCATGAAATGGCTGAGTTTAAAATTTTCAGTGCAATGAGAAAAAAGGACAGCAGAGTTGCTACACTGGACTTCGGGGGAGAAAACTTTAAGCTATTCAGGGAGCTACTTAGCAGAGTACCCTGGGAATCTGTTTTTGAGACCTTAGGAGTCCACAAGTGCTGGTCAGTCTTTAAGAATAACCTTTTAAAAGCACAGGAGCAGTCAATCCCATTGTGTTGAAAGTCAAGCAAGCAGGCTAGAGGACCAGCTTGGCTGAACAGGGAACTCATGGAGCTCAAGAGGAAAAATAAATTGGAAGCAAGGTCAGGCTTCGCAGGAAAATTGCAGAGCTGTGGTTCGCATATGCAGGGAGAAGACACAAAAGGCCAAAGCTCAGAGCTGAAACTGGCCAGTATTGTGTCAGACAACAAGAAAGGCTTTTTTAATTACGTTAATAGCAAGAGGAGGTCCAAGGAAAGCATTGGATTGATACTTGTTGAAGATGGTCACCTGACTAATAGGGACAAAGAAAAAGAGGAGGCATTCAATGCATTTTTTTGCCTCAGTCTTTAATAATACTGATAGACCTTGGGCTGCCAGGTCCTCCGAGTTGGAGGACCATGACTGCGGGAACAGTGACTTTCCATTTGTGGACACTGAAATTGTAAGGGACCAGCTGTATCAGCTGAATGTTCATAAGTCCATGAGGCCTGATGGGATTCATCCCAGAGTACTGAAGAAGCTCGTGGATGTTACAGCAGGACCCCTCTCGATAATCTACCAAAGATCTGGGAGTCTGGGGAGGTCCCCGCTGACTGGAAGCTAGCCAGTTATTCCAATTTACAAGAAGGTCATGAGGGAAGACCCATGAAACTACAGACCTGTCAGTCTAACCTCAGTACCTGGAGAGGTACCTGGAGAAATTATGGAGAAGATTATACTAGGTACTATTGAAAGGCATTTAAAGAACAATGCAATCATCAGGCACAGTCAACATGGGTTCACAAAGGGAAAGTCCCGTTTAACTAATTTGATTTCCTTCTATGGTAAGGTCACCCATCCAGTGGACGAAGGGAAGGCGGTGGATGTAGTTTTTCTGGATTTTAGCAAGGCTTTTGTTACTGTCCTTCACAGCATCCTCCTGGACAAGTTGTCCAACTATGGGATGAGGAGGTACATGGTACGCTGGGTGAAGAACTGGCTGAAGGACAGAACTCAAAGGGTTGTAGTGAATGAAGCTACATCTGGCTGGCGACTGGTCACCAGCAGTGTTCCTTGGGGCTCAATCCTAGGGCCAGTTCTGTTCAATATTTTTATCAGTGATCTGGATGCAGGAGTTGAATGCACCATTAGCAACTTTTCTGATGATACTAAACTGGGAGGTGCTGTTGAATCTCTCGAGGGTCAAGAGGCCTTGCAGGGGGATCTAGATAGATCGGAGCACTGGGCAATCATCAATGGCATGAAATTTATCAAGACCAAGTACTGGATTCTGCACCTGGGACAGAGTAACACCAGACAAGTACAAGTTGGGAGAGGAACGGCTGGAGAGCAGGGATCTTGGGGGTGCTGGTTGACAGCAGGCTCAATGTGAGTCAGCAGTGTGCCCTGGCAGTCAAGAGGGCAAACCGCATCCTGGGGTGCATCAAACACAGTATAACCAGCCAGTCAAAAGAGGCAATTATCCTGCTGTATTCAGCATTGGTGCGGCCTCACCTGAAGTACTGTGTACAGTGCTGGGCCCCACAATTTAAGGCGGCTGTTAAGGTACTTGAATGCGTCCAGAGGAGGGCAACCGAAGCTGGTGAAAGGGCTGGAAGGCATGTCCTGTGAGGAGCAGCTGAGGATTACAGGTTTCTCTAGTTTGGAAAAAAAGGAGGCTGAGAGGTGACCTCATTGCTCTCTACAGCTTCCTGAGGAGGGGAAGTGGAGAGGGAGGTGCTGATCTCTTCTCCCTGGTATCCAGTGACGGGACGCGTGGGAATGGTTCAAAGCTGCATCAGGGGAGGTTCAGATTTGACATTAGGAAACATTTCTTTCCCAAGAGGGTGGTCAAACACTGGAACAGGCTTCCTAGAGAGGTGGTCGATGCCCCATACTTGTCAGTATTTAAGAGGCATTTGGACAATGCCCTTAATAACATGCTTTAACTTTTGTTCAGCCCTGAATTGGTAAGGCAGTTGGACTACTTGACCATTGTAGGTCCCTTCCAACTGAAAATATTATATTCTAAAAGAGTTCTCAATCTGTCTCCATGGTTGCTGCTGGGTGGGATTTCACAGAATCACCGAATCATTAAGGTTGGAAGGGACCTTCGAGATCATCAAGTCCAACCGTTAACCCAACGCCACCATGCCCACTAAACCATGTCCCGAAGCGCCACATCCACACGTTTTTTGAACACTTCCAGTGATGGTGACTCCACCACCTCCCTGGGCAGCCTGTTCCAATGCTTGACCACCCTCTCGGTGAAGAAATTTTTCCTAATATCCAATCTAAACCTCCCCTGGCGCAACTTGAGGCCATTTCCTCTCGTCCTATCACTAGTTACTTGGGAGAAGAGACCAACACCCTCGTCGCCACAACCCCCTTTCAGGTAGTTGTAGAGAGCAATAAGGTCTCCCCTCAGCCTCCTTTTCTCCAGACTAAACAACCCCAGTTCCCTCAGCCGTTCCTCATAAGACTTGTCCTCCAGACCCCTCACCAGCTTCGTTGCCCTTCTTTGGACACGCTCCAGCACCTCAACATCCTTCTTGTAGTGAGGGGCCCAAAAGTGAACACAGGATTCAAGGTGTGGCCTCACCAGTGCTGAGTACAGGGGCACAATCACTTCCCTACTTCTGCTGGCCACACTGTTTCTGATACAGGCCAGGATGCTGTTGGCCTTCTTGGCCACCTGGGCACACTGCTGGCTCACGTTCAGCCGGCTGTCAACCAGCACGCCCCAGGTCCTTTTCCGCCAGGCAGCTCTCCAGCCTCTCCTCCCCAAGCCTGTAGCGTTGCATGGGGTTATTATGACCCTAGTGCAGGACCCGGCACTTGGCCTTGTTAAACCTCATACAGTTGGCCTCTGCCCATCGATCCAGCCGGTCCAGATCCCTCTGCAGAGCCCTCCTACCCTCGAGCAGATCAACGCTCCTGCCCAACTTGGTGTCGTCTGCAAACTTCCTGAGGGAGCACTCGATCCCCTCATCCAGGTCATCTATAAAGATATTGAACAAGACCGGCCCCAGAAACATTTTTTTGGTAAACATTTGTAAACTTATGTGAAAAATACCAGCTTCTACCTTTCAGAGAGCATCTCCTAACCCTCAGCACTTCCAGCTCACTGAAGGCAACCCCTGTGGGACTCCAAACAGGAGATGCCTGGCTTCTCCCAGGCTTGTATAAGCAAATCACAGTTGTGAGGTGTAAGTCAGTGTTTATAGTAGTATAATGTGGATGGCTAAAAGCTTCAAGCTGAGAAAATATTTTTACACTTCCTTAACAGGAAAACAAGAAGTTACTAAAAAGTTTATACATTTTAAAATTATGACAAGGGCACTTCACAGTCTACAAGCAGTCTGTGCCATTCATAATGAGAGAACAAGGTAGCAGACAAGCACCACAGTTAGCATTAATGGAAGTGTTAGATGGTGAGTGGCACTGGTAGACTTCAAACCAAAGTCAGTGCTTGAGGATAGCATGAGTACATCCATATAGAACCCTTAGATAGGGGTTTTATGTGACCTTAACTCAGTTGCCTGAAGCCAATAGGCCACAGCAGCAAAGAACACAGCTTGGGCTAACTCACATTTCAGCAAAGCTGCATGCAACTGCTGGTGTGACCCAGGAGGCTGTCAGCTCATCTGTAAGCAGGCTAGCTGATCAGAGGAATGAAGAGTCTGGACCAGGGCAACAAAGCCGGTAACCAAAGTGACTAGAGAAAGTAGCTTCTCCCAAGTGTAGTAGCCTACCTTGTGACACTGCAGGACTGCTCTCCATATTGAAACAAGGATCTAAAACAATTATAAGGTTTCAGCATGTGTCACTAATCAACTGTAAGTTTTGCAAATTTCTTAATATATGGAAGGTTATTGATTACATGATTAGTTTGACTTTAGTATAGAATTCTTTAGCCTAATAACTGTGTGATTATGTTTAACGGCCTACTCTCATAGTCCTTAGGCTGTATTTGCCTCAATGCTAACATTGTAACTATGTGTAAATGGTTAATCACAAGGAAAGCAGGCCTCATGAAAATTAAAACAAAGAAGAGTTAAGAGCAAGGACTGAGAGATTAAAGAGAACAGAGAAGATATCTTAACCTTGAGCATAGAGACAGACTGGCAGGAATGCTCTAACAAGGATGAGAAGAAGGAACCGCTTGGCTGGACAACAGAAGGGGCAAACATCCAAGGAGAAGAAATTATCCTCAAGAGACCTGTGGCCATAAAAGGGAAAAAGGAGTAGGGGACTAACTCCCCAAACGACCACCGACGACCACCCGAGACCCCCGCGCACGCGTAGTGTAGTTTTGCAACTCCAGCATTATGTAAATGTAGTAGATAAGCAAGGAGGCGGTGATTTCTTGGAAAATGTGTGAATATTCATGTCTTTAAGGTATATAAAGGATGAACTTTTGTTTCAGCGCACGCATGTTAGGAGGAGATATCCCCCATGCGTCCAGCGCTGCAATAAAGATGTCTGCTTAATAACACTTTGATGTTATTGAGTTTAAATTTCTTAAGTTTGAATTTCTTTGAATCAGTATATATTCCTGTCCTGGTTTCAGCCAGGATAGAGTTGGTTTTCTTCACAGAAGCTAGTGTGAGGCTATGTTTTGGATTTGGGATGAGAAAATGTTGATAGCGTACTGATGTTTTGAGCTGTTGCTAAACAGTCAGGGACAGTCCATCTTCTCGTGCTGGCCTGCTAGCAAGAAGGCTGGGGGTGCACAGGAAGCTGGGAGGGGACACAGCCACGACAGCTGACCCAGGCTGGCCAAAGAGATATTCCCTACCATACGACGTCATGCCCAGTACATAAACTGGAGTTGGCTGGGGGGCAGAAATCGCTGCTCGGGGACGGGCTGTCGATCACTGGGTGGTGAGCAATTGCTGTATTGGGCATCACTTGTTCTTGTACATTCCTTTGTTGGTATTATCGTTGTTTCCTTCTTTCTTTCTGTCCTATTAAACCGTGTTTATCTCAACCCACGAGGTTTTTTTTCCCTAATTCTCTCCCCCGCCCCACTGTGGGAGGGGGAGTGAGTGAGCGGCTGCGTGGTGCTTAGTTGCCAGCTGGGGCTAAACCACGACAATTCCTCAGTTCATCACAGGCTTTGTCTGTGGAATATCCTCAGAGCAGTCTCACCCTCTTCTGCCCCAGCTGGAAATCAGCACTTGCAAATGTACATCCTTCCCTTATACTGTAGGATGTGTTAGGACATCTGAACAGCAGGCAATACCCTAGTGCTGACACTCCATGTTCACTTTCTGTCCTCATAGTCAGCTACTCACAAGGTTTCCTCATGGCCTTTTAAAAGTACGAGAAATTAAATGTCTGCTTAGAGAAACAAGCACTTGAAAATTTAGTCATCAACATGGTGAGTGATGGCTCATGCAAACAAGGATGCCTTCTGGGACAGAATTTCACACAGAAAAGCATCAGCACCAAAAGAAGCTCTTCCTCTGGACTGCTTTCACACCCATATGATGCTGTGCCTTACCAAGTCTCTAGTCTCAAGCACTGGTGCAGTATTCCCCAAAAGCCAAAGCACTATCACTGGAATCAAATTGGGAGCAACCCAGAGAGGTCGGTATATATATGGATGCCATTTTACAGCACTCAGACTTTGGGAATATCTATGCATGTATCCATGGCCTCAGTTTCTGTATTTGTACAAGAAATATTTCTCCAGAAAAACAACATCCCTTCATCTCTGCTGCAATGTGTTTATAAAAGATCATTTTTCAAAGAACAAGGAAATATTACATCAAAGGGAGCTGAGAAATCCAATGAGTATTCTGCTGGGTTTCACAAGGTCATACCTCATCTATCAGGCTAGACTGGGAGGAAAATACACTTTGCACTTAATTCAATACAGTAAGGTATTTTTCCTCCTCTAAACTTTTATCATACTATACACCCCCCATGAGAAGGGATATTGAAACAAAAAAATGAAGGCACCTTTAAGCACAAAAGGCCGTCTGAATAGCTTCGATACAGAGCTGTTTTGATATATCTTGTGACAATAAGTGAACCATAAAATATCTTATTTACTCTGTCCATCACCAGGCCATCTGATGACAAGGGTGGCACTGCCCCTGGCACGAACACAACACCGTTAGGCAGCCTTGCCTGCAGCCAGGCACCCATCACTTGTGCTCTGATTCACCGGGAAACCTGCACTACCTTCTCCCTGGCTGCTACCACTGATCTGAAGGAGGTGTGGGATTGAAGAGCAGAAGCAAAGGCTTTGGGAGGAGGGGTTGTATCAGCACAGAGGATGCTGTGAAACAGCAGCACTTGTGCAGAAAAAAACAATTTCTGTTTAAGGGTTGCATTAGCAGATTCAGATTTTATGCTGCAGGATTTGAAAACACAGTTACAGCTGCCATCTCCAGCTGCTTTGGAGATGCTGCATCTCCAGAAACAGAGTAGCTTCTCATCAGCCTACACTGAGTCTCTGGGTTTTCATGCTGAAGCAAAATAATAATCACCCTTCCTGCATGGAACCAGCTGAGAAGAGAAATGCTCCTATAAGGAAAGCTCCCACCACTCAGCTCTGCTGTGGCCAAGCAGGGGCTACTGGAAAAGGAGCAGCATTTGAACAACCTCTTAAAAAGGGGTCAGAAAGAAGCTGTGGCATCTAACCCATGAAGCAACCTTAAGCCCAGCAGAGAAACAAGCACTCACAGCTCCTCACAGAGACCTGCATGAAGTGAGAGGGGTGCTCTGGACTGCATCATGGCAGAAGGTTGGCACCAAGGTTGCTCCAGGGCAGCAGCAAGCAAAACCAGCCGCTGCTTCTGAAAACATGTTTAGGCAGATTTGCTCTGGATCAGGCACAGTTCAGGGTGTTTAGCTCTGAAAAGCACATTCACTGGTTGCATGACCGGGAAGGCCCAGCACAAGCCTGTACCCCTTCATTTGCACCCCCATGGTAATTGGGCAGGCTGGAGCCAAGGAGGGAATCTCTAGCTTTGCACTTTCCTTTGTTTCCATGCTTTCAGGCTACTGTTTTGTCACTTCTTCATCCCACAGATCAACCAAAAATGAAATTAAGACCTTTCAGCTTTAGAGGCCACATTGGATTTCAACCCTGTTAACACCCAGCAACTGCTCTGACAGACTGAAACACAACCATGGGATTACCACAACTAGAGCACAGACATATTTCCCCCATAGCAGCAAAAGCACCCCTTCTTCCGGGGGCTGAAATGCTTAAAAATGTGTCTTATCTACCACACAGTGGGAAAAAAAGAGTCTGGGTAAACTAAAATCCCAGTTTCCATGCTTCTAGGGCATCTTACCAGCAGAGGAGAGGACAGGGAACCAACCAGAAACTTTGCATACAGACATTCACTCAGTACCCAGCCTCCTCACAGAGGGTGGATGAAAAGTCAGACACCCTTTGCACAACACCAATGCTTGCCAAACCAGCCACCAAGGAAGTAGGAAGCAGTATCTGAACAAAGAGAGCCTAAGCTGATCTATCTCAGGAGATAGCCACACATCCTCCAGTGCATGAGTAGCAATGCAGAACACCAGGAGACCTCTTACCCTACAGCAAGAAGCCTATCATAGCAACCACTGCAAGATTTATGAGGAAGGAAGGAGGTCAGAAAGCACCTGGCACTAGCTAGTGATTCAGGTACACAGCTGGAAGGAGGATGTATGAGCTGGGCTGCTTGACCCACACTTTCTATTAGCCCAGATGAATGGGACCTTACCTTATAACATTTCTCAGAATAAATAAAAACTATCATTAAGTAGCTACTATTAAAGTTGCTTGTATTTTGAGGAATTTGCATCTAAAGCACTATATGAAACAAGTGATTTATTTAACTATTTTGTATCCCTGATAAACAATGGTATTTACTATCACAAAGGTTTGATAATCATCAGTCAAAGCATCCGGTAATCACCTTGTTTGATTAAACCAGCACCTCAAAGCCACTCTGCAGGGAAGAGGATGCAGGGAACTGGGCCCATTCCTAATTGCTGCTCCTGTCCCAGTGCTTCCAGTCTCTGCTCAGACTCACTGCCTCTGTGCAAAAAGAGATGGTCCTCTCTGTTGTTTTCGCTAGGGCCTTTCGAAGTCCTGGGACAACTTCCCTTTCTCTAGTAGGATCTAGTCATCACAGTCAACTTTGCCCTTTACTGGACCAGGATTAGTGGCAGCTTCCCTGAAGCAGAAGCATTCCACTGCTTCTGCATATGCAGTGCTGTGGTACTCCCTTTCCTGCAATACAGCCTTAGCGATCTTTCACATAATGAACCTCAGCCAACACTATTGTGCTGGGCTTGAGTGTTTGAGAGTGGTGTAATTTAAAAGGTATATACATGGTTTATATATTTATATATATTACATAAATGTATTTAAAAGATATCAGATCTGGGTATATAGTTTGCATCAACTTCTCCTTTTGTTCCTTCATTTGTCTGTGTAGACATAAATCCCAGCATGTGCTGGGGAAACCCAAAGGCTTTAGAGGGTTCATACTGGAGGAGACGCATGTGATGTGGATTTACCAGTGCAAATCCAGTCTGCAAGGCTTTGTCCCTTTTTGAGGGACTTAAATTTAAAGCAGTTAAGATATGGAATTGCACAATCATTAGCAAAATTCCTGCAGCTTTACTGCAGGCAAACTTCACCACTAAGGAGCACCAACAAAGTTTTTAGAGCTTTTCTGTACTGAAATCAAACTACAAATATAAAATACAGAATGCATTTAACACTAACACAATAAATATTTTTTTTAAACCACTCAGAAACTAGATGAATCAGGAGTAATGGGGCAAGAGATTTTAATTTATTTGGTCACTAGTCAAGGTCTGTAAATTGATATCAATCAAGAGCTCTGCTGATTCATCTCTGCAACTCATGGCTGGTTTTTTTTGAGTTTCTGTATGATTGGTATCTTTATCATGATAAAAAAAGACAAACACCAGGCACCAAAGGAGTCTTTCTCCACCAGATATGAACCTTCTAGGTCAAATCTGAAGTACATTACAGAGCCAAGAGAACAAACATTGTTTTTTCTGTGGCATATCAGGATCAGAGGCTCTTGACAACTCAGAGGCAGACAGAGAAAATTCAGAGCTGTAGCTCAAATCCCAGTCTACACAGCAGAACTGACTGACCAGAGATGGTTGTTAACAGCTCACCTCATACACCTTCAATTCCTCTTCCTCTTGCTAGAAGCACAACTATGTGTCCTCCTTACCCTCTCTTTCTGTCTGAATTGGACACAAAACATCAGCATTGTTGTCACATCTGTGCAGAGTGGGGTGACATTAAGGTCAGTGTCAGACTGTGCTGTGAAACTCTCTGGCTGTTCTGGTTTTAGCTGCACAACCCATCAGCCAGGCTCCATGTGGATGTTCAGGAGCCTCAAGGTATTGAAATGAAGGCGAGGTTCAAGTAAACACGGCTTTGACTCTGAAATGGCTTTGTGGATACAATCCAATGTGTGTAATAAACTGATCATTAATGCAAGAGTTCACATCTCATCTTCTGCTTCTAACACTAGAAAATGGGATTAGCCTTGATTATTCAGTGACTCAGGAGCCACTCAATTTGCAGCTCTTCTCAATCTTTATTTTCCCTGACAACCAGGACACGCATTCATGACAGCGCCAGTTTGGAAAGCAGCCCGGGCATACCTCACACAGATTCCCACAAAACAGAGGAGGTTTGACTGGAGAACAGCTGTATTGGGTTTGCGTGGCAAGGTTTTGGTAGCAGTGGGGCTGCAGGGGTGGCTTCTGTGAGAAGCTGCTAGAAGCTTCCTCTATGTCCAATAGAGCCACTGCCAGCCGGCTCCAAGATGGACCTGCCGCTGGCCAAGGATGAGCCAATCAGCGACGGTGGTAGTGCCTCTGGGATAACATATTTAAGGGGGAAAAGTTGCTGTGCAACAGCACTTGCAGCCAGAGAGAGGGGTGAGAATATGTGGGAGAAACAACTCTGCAGACACCGAGGTCAGTGAAGAAGGAGGGGGAAGAGGTGCTCTAGGCACCAGAGCAGAGATTCCCCTGCAGCCCATAGTGAAGACCATGGCGAGGCAGGCTGTCCCCCTGCAGCCCATGGAGGTTAATGGTGGAGCAGATATCCACCTGCAGCCTGTGGAGGACCCCATGTTGGAGCAGGTGGATGCCCAAAGGAGACTGTGACCCCGTGGGAAGCCTGTGCTGGAGCAAACTCCTGGCAAGACCTGTGGCCCTGTGGAGAGAGGAGCCCACGCTGGAGCAGGTTTGCTGGCAGGACTTGTGACCCTGCAGGGGACCCATACTGGAGCAGTCTGTTCCTGAAGGACTGCACCCTGTGGAAGGGATCCAGGCTGGAACAGTTTGTGAAGAAGTGCAGCCTGTGGGAAGGACTCACATTGGAGAAGTTCATGGAGGACTGTCTCCCGTGGGAGGAACCCCATGCTGGAGCAGGGGAAGAGTGTGAGGAGTCCTCCCCCTGAGGAGGAAGGAGCAGCAGATACAATGTGTGATGAACTGACTGCAACCCCCATTCCCTGTCCACCTGCGCTGCTCGGGGGGAGGAGGTAGAGAAAATTGGGAGTGAAGATGAGCCTGGGAATAAGGGAGAGGTGGGGGGAAGGTGTTTTAAGATTTGGTTTTATTTCTCATTATCCTACTCTGCTTTGATTTGTAATAAATTAAATTAATTTTTCCCCAAGTCGAGTCTGTTCTGCCCGTGACGGTAATTGCTGAATGATCTCTCCCTGTCCTTATCTCGATCCACAAGCTTTTTTCTTTCTCTCCCCTGTCCAGCTGAGAAGGGGAGTGATAGAGTGGCTTTGGTGGGCACCTGGCATCCAGCCAGGGTCAACCCACCACACCAGTCTACAGCCACTGCTCACAGCAGCTCTCCTCTGCAGCTGGAGCCACGACTGCAAGGAAATTCCTCAACGAAACATACACGTGCCATAGATGTCAAAAGACACAAGATGCAAAGCTCTACAGACCTGATACAGTGGATGATGGTACAATGAGCACTCTTATGAAAACCTTTTTGGTTATTGTATGGAAACTAAGCTGCATTAATCTAGCTTGCTGTGATAGCCTGGTTCCAGTTGGATTAAGGCTCTCCCTTTCCCCAACGGCATGTTATTTCATACCTTATTCTTCCCAATAGTCATATCACTGTAGTGAATGTGCTCTAAATATCAAGAGAAGGTGTAATTGAATTCAGTAGGAAAATTATGTTCACTTGTGCATTGCAATGACGATTAAGGTGACATTCCTGACCACGCGCAGAGGGATGGCTTCTGCACCACAGTGCTACTGGGACAGCCAAGGACACCGATCCCCAACTGGGGACTCCTTAGCTCACCATGGCACTGTGTGTTTGAGGGTGATGGGGATGGGAGTGGAAGTGGGGCAGCTGAGACAAAATTGATCTGGGAACAGGCAGGTACATACTTGAGATATGCTTGATACACTCTGCAAAGCCGGATAGGAGAAACCATACAGAGGGCAAAAGTCTTGAGGGTTGCTGGGCATACGATGCAGCACAGAAATAATGCCCTATGCAGGTAGAAGCTGCTTCCCCTTTAGTATCATAACAACTATCCTAAATATCATATCTTAGAGACCCTGTTTCTGACCTCCCTTTATAGTCATACCACCCATCTAAAGGTTGTCTCCAAAATTCCCTGCAAGCCAGACACTTAGTGGAACAGCCGAAGTTTGGTGGGGGCAGGGGTGCATGAACTAGGGCCCTGAGCTGTGAGGGGTCTCAAGGTCTCTGCTGCAATTCTGTCATGTTTGACCTGTGATATTTCTGTGCAGACCTAAAAATCAAACCATGGTTCTTGTCAGCTGAGATGTAAATACTCAACATCAGTGCTCATGAAAACCAGTAGTCTAGAAAACTTTTCCTCTGGCTGATACATACACTATTCAGCCTCTTTACCTCTTTTGTGCAGGGCAACACTGACTACTAAAGAGATGAAGATCAGCCTCAGCTTTGTAGCAAACACGGCTTCAGCAAACCGTGTCTGTAGCCAGCAAATGTGGCTTCAGCAAACCGGGGAGTGAACAGCAAGGTGCATGTGCAGGCAAGCTTACCTCTGCTCATTTGGGCTCATGTCCTGAAATATCCATGTATGCACTAACACACCTGCTTGCAGTGAAGCCAAGCATCAGCTACTGGCATCCGTTAACAGTCAGCCTTCTCCAAAGGAAACATTGGATGAATCCTACTGCATCTTTCTGAGGACACAGACTCCGCTTTCCTGCAACCATCCCCATGAAAAGCAGGGAGATGGGCTCAGCCCTCCCTGCCAAAGCACTTGGTCGGCCTGGGCCACCCTGCACCCCATCCCAGCAGCAGCAGCAGGAGCTGGCCCTGGAAGCAGGCTGTGCTTGGAGACATCAGCTACAGCAGGACAGTGCTGTTTGCCCAGGCTCCAGCACTGCTGAACCTGTATTTTGGGAAAGGCATAGGAGAACATGAGGCAGCCCTGACCTGGTGCTAATGAATTTGGTCATGACTGCATCGCTATAAAATGATTTCAACACCATTCAGCTCAGCTGAGTTATTTTTGTTTCATGCTTGTGCGAGTGGGAAATGTGCATGCAGTGATTGACAGGTTCATGATGTTATCTGAAGATACCCCACTATCTATCTAAGACAGCTCTTAAAACTGAGTTTACAGTAGTCAAGCCTTCTTTAGAGACTTAATCAGTTTAACAATCATCCCAGTAGGCCAATGCTAACTTTACAAAAATAAACCCAGAGGACAGAGAGTGAATTCAGGTAGGTAAGAGTAAAAGTGAGAAAACTCATGGGTTGAGATAAAGACAGTTTAATAGCTAAAGCCAAAGCCATGCACACGAGCAAAGCAAAATAAGGAATTCATTCACCACTTCCCATCGTCAGGCAAGTGTTCAGCCATCTCCAGGAAAGTAGGGCTCCATCACGCATAACAGTTACTTGAGAAGACAAACGCCATAACATCCCCCTATTCCTTCTTCCCCTGGCTTTATATACTGAGCATGATGTCATATGGTATGGAATATCCCTTTGGTCACTTGGGGTCAGCTGTCCTGGCTGTGTCTCCTCCCAGCTTCTTGTGCACCCCCAGCCTACTTGCTGGTGGGGTGGTATGAGAAGCAGAAAAGGCCTTGACTCTGTGTAAGCACTGCTCAACAATAACGAAAACATCCCTGTATTATCAACACTGTTTCCAGCACAAATCCAAAACATAGCCCCATACTAGCTACTATGAGGAAAATTAACTCTATCCCAGCCAAAACCAGCACACTATTTCTCTGTCACTCCCCATGTCCCACAGTGGGATGGAGTTGATGGTATTGCCATTCCATCTTTACATTACTCACCTGCAATTATGGGAACTGTGCCCTTCTCCATGATTCAGAATGTTTTATTCATGATTCATTTATGGTAAGACAAAGCACAGGGGACTCTGATGGTACTGAAGCTCCTTTGCATGCTAATGGATAGGTTTTTAGCTGTGGGTCTCTAATTGTCATGCCTTACACTGACATTTGTGTGTCTGAAGGAGAGTTGCATGCCAAACTTGCTGCATGTGCATTAATCTGCATGTGATATGCATACACAGTGCAGCTGGCTGTACAAATTTAATGTGTATGCCTCTGTATCCAAGGATACAGAGGACTCAATGATCTTAAAGGTCCTTTCTAACCTAAATGATTTTATGATTCTATAACAGTGTGCATGACTCCTTGAACACCTGTATGAAGATGGGTGAAAAATTATATGCTATGTCATCTGGCCCAGGCAGTCATTCTGCCAGACACTCTCCTTCTCACCCTTCCCACTGCGCTCTTTCAGAGTGCATGGTGAGACCCTCAAGCTGACCCAACTCCCAGCTCGGCCGCATCTGTCAGCCTTAATCTCCTGAGCTGCACCATAAATCAGTGCATATTCAGGAAAATAAAGGGGGATCTCTGCTATGCCTACACTATCTACTCATGCTGCTAGGTCCTCCGTAGCAGACATGGGTGGAAACCCACACAGTTAGATTGATGAAGAAGGAGAACTAACTCCTCCCTTGTTCCCTGCCATGGATGTCCACACAGTCACAGGCTGTCCCTTCCCCTGCCCAAGGTGTTGATAGGTCCTCAAGGACTCGTTTTTGAGTGGTTTATGGTTTTCAGCCTTACCACCAAAATACCTGTATTAACACATCTTGAGGCATGCAAGAGGTGGATCCAGTAGGTCATACCGTGGTTTTGTTTTTGTAAGTCTACCTGTCACACAACTCTTGGTTCTACATTTCTTTGGAATTATCTTAAAAATGTACTATAGAAAGCATAACTGTGTACTTACCTGTCAAGGAACCTGATGGCTACATGCAATGGCCAACAAATACAACAATCAACTGACGGCTCTACCGGGGTCCACATAATTCTTCTGACCTCTTGCTCTGCAAGCCAAAGGAAGGCAAAAGAACTTCAAACTCCCTAAGCCACCATTTACAAGTAACTGAGAACTTGGCTTTTCAATAGGTCTTAAAGACAACAAAATCCCTCTGGAAACCAGCAGTGAGTCTCTGAGTCCCTCAACTGTCCTTGAAAATCCCAGCCTAAGGTCTTGCTCCTGTCCTCGTCGAAGTAATTAAATTAATGAAATTCAAGATAGGGCAGCAGAGGAAGTGTAGTCCAGACAACCAAAGACAAGGTTAGGAACACCCAGTCCCATGCCTACTTTTCTATGGATTTTGCCGAGTATTGTGGTTTAGCCCCAGCCGGCAACTAAGCACCATGCAGCCGCTCGCTCACTCCCCCCTCCCCCAGTGAGACAGGGGAAGAGAACTGTGGAGTAACAGGGCACGGACTCTGGTGGGGATTCAGGTCAAAGACCTTTATTGCTACAAGTGTCCGCTTTTTATGCAGTTACAGCTCTTTCACGTGCCACAAAATACGTCCTGGTTGGTTACCACACACAGTCCACGCACTTCTCCACAGTCAGGATTCGCTGCCTGCAGGTGTCCACGCGCTCCTTTGCTTCCTCTTAGTTGTTTACCACAGCTCCTTCTCCTCAAGGCTGAGCCCTGCAGGTGTCCAGCTGTTTACCAGCTCCTCAATGCCACAGCTCCTTCTCCTTAAGGTCGAGCCGTGCAGATCAATGCCACAGCTCCTTCTCCTTAAGGTCGAGCCCTTGCAGGGTGATCCCAACATCTCCCCCTTTTTGTTTATCTATAAACAAAACCTGATGGATCATTCGCAACCCGAGGACTGTGAGGAAGATGGACCATCTGTACATTCTTGTATCGTCCTGTGCCGCGAACTCAGCCAAGCAGTCAGTAGGTGCCAGCTTTACGTGGGTGTCCCCACGGAGGCAACGGTGGCCTTGCCGTACACCGGCCCACTGCCCTTCAGGAAATCCCGGTATTTATACATTTGCAGAGGAACGAGTTTCGACACGCGTGGCCAGTGAGTGTTGGAACTCACCTCAGTTGTCACCTTTTAACACAGGGAGCCTATGGCGTATGCGCCCGCTGGCCAGACGTGCTGCATGCCCCACAGCCATCCCGTCTATTGGTTCATAGGCTTTGTTCACATGGCATCTTACCATAATCCAGCAGTCACATATCAACTATGCTTAAGTCAATAGCAGAATGTTACAAGGCAAACAATTGTAGCTGTGCTACTCCTAGCGATGGAAACTACGCCTAGCGATGGAAAAAGCACCTGCACAAAGCTATGAAAACCAATATTATCTTACCAAAGGATTTGTAGTTATAGAGCGCTTTGCCCTAAAAGCTTTCCATGTTCCTCTCATGATACCGCGAATTTCAGTGTGATTTACCCATACATTTTCTTTTGGCTGAGGTGGCATCCAGATTGCGATGACACCTGATAGTGTCAAGATGTGTCCAACGACGACGATGGTGACTGTTTCACCCATGGTTTTACCCATTTTGCGGGTACCCAACGAGTTCCAGAATCTGTAATGACACAAGCATAACCTCGTCCCCAGGTTAGCAGTTGAAAAGGTCCTTCCCACATATTCTTTTCCAAATGTTTAACTTTTACTTGCACATTTTGTGTTAACTCAAATGGACTTCCTGTCATTCCTTTTACATGTTTTATTATGGGAGGTACTGTTTCTCCTTCTGCTAGACGCAAATAATTTAACACATATAATGCTTTATTCAAACGTTCTTGCGGTGGTGTGGTAGCCTCTCCCCCTTTTTGTTTTTGCAATAAACACTTCAGGGAATGATTCATTCGTTCAACAATAGCTTGTCCAGTTGGGGAATGCGGTATTCCAGTAACATGCGTCACTCCCCATTGAGCAAAAAATGGTTGGGTTGACTGGGCTACATAACAAGGACCATTATCGGTTTTAATTTGTAGGGGTATACCATGGGCTGCGAATGCAGCTCGCAAATGCTTTTGTACATGCCTACTAGTTTCTCCTGTTTGTGCAGTGGCCCAAACTACTGCAGAATAGCAATCAATTGAAACATGAACATATTTAAATCTTCCAAAGTCTTGGTAACAGATTCAACAATGGTGTCATTTCTACATTTGTTATTCCACAAATATTACAAATCCAATTCAAATCTCCCACTAATTTTTTAACATCGTTCAATGATCTGATTTTGGTTCTCAACATCACATTCTGTGATTTTTTTTTTTTTTTTTTTTTTTAGGAATTACAAATACAAGTGTATTCCATGGACTTGTAGTGGGTTTAATATGTTTCTTTTCTAATTGCTCTTTTACCAATTCCTGTAGCTTAGCGACCTTTTCTTGAGATAGCAGCCACTGATCCACCCAAACCGGTGTATCAGTTTTCCATGTCAATTTGAGTGTTAGTCGCTCCTCAATGGCTGCTCCACAAAAGGTTCCGGAGTGCTACTTAGAACACAACTCATTTGTCCCAAAACATCTCTCCCTAGCCAATTGATTGGGGTCGGAGCTACATATGGTTTTACTGTTACTGTATACCCATCTGGGTTCTTACATTGCAAGAGTACTGAACTTTGCATGGTATTAGAGACACCTCCGACCCCAATCAACCCATGGGCTGGATTATGTGTTGGTCAGGTTGCAGGCCAGTCCCTGCTGGAAATAATGGTTACATCCGCTCCCGTATCTATTAGCATATGACAACTCCATTCTTTTGGGTCTGCTTGGTTGTTGCAAAAAGTAATTTTTAAGGTAGGTTGTCGTTGCCCTATTTCAAGCACCCAAAAAACTTCTGGCAGATTGCAAGTTACCCAAAATTCTCTATCCCCTCAACTCTGTTACACCGTATACACCGTGGGGAGAGCGTCTTATTGAAATATACTCTTTGATTCCCTGCAAAAGAAATGATACATTTGTGACAATAATTACAACGACATAGAACAAACCCACAACACCATTTTACAAATATGGCATATTGAAGTTCCTGCTCTTGAACGTCCAGGGAGTGCCACTGAAACGGTCAATGAGCCGTCATTCCCCATACAAAAGAGCAAAAGCATCAGCTGGCAGTACGTCGGAGTTGACTGCGTCCGTGGGATGTGTGACAGGATCTTCTGGACTTACTGCCGGCCGTACCGACCTGGCCGGTACCCACTTCGCTCCGTCCCCTCCCCCTCTGCCAAGGCCTCTTGTCTCATGCCTCGCCAATGTTGGGCGGGGTCGTATCTCGACTTGGGGGAAGGATCGCCCCAGGCAGCCCCCTCCTGTTGCAGCACGGGCAACCAGTGCTCATGTTCCAGGTCAGGAGGCCGGGGCCAAGGAGGACTCGCCACCTCCATTGGTTGCGTTAGCGGTGGGACGGGGGTGTGGGTGGGGGGCGCGGGCGGGGGTCGCTCGTTCTCATCATCCCCAGCTCGGCCTCCCTTCTCTCCCAAGGCTGTGGCAGCGGCAGCTGCTGCCGCTGCCGTCCGCTCTGATTTTATCGCCTTTATAGAGTCTCTGACTAATTGCCAGGTTGTTAACACTTTCGCAGCCGTATGATCCCCTTTAGGGGCTGCCTCAAACACCAATTTTCCTGCTTTGTCCCAAGTATCTAGCTCAAAAACTTGCAGAGTCTGCTGCTATCCCCTGGCTCTTCAAAAATGCTAACAATAATCGCAAAGTTTGTTCATCATAAGTAATCCCCCTTTTCTTCAAAATTTTTACTATAATACAAAGGATTGCTTTTTCTTCTGAAGATATTTGCGACCCCATTACTTAACGTCCCCAGCTGCTCACCTCTTTGGTGATTATTCGTCCGGACTGCAGCTCTCTGGTCCGCTGCTATTTTCCCCTGCAGCTCTCTGGTCCGCTGCTATTTTTCCCCTGCAGCTCTCTGGTCCGCTGCTATTTTCTCCTTTCAGCTGGGCTACTCCACCGGTCGTTCTCTTCCCACGATTCGTGTCCCTGTTCAGGCGCCATTTGTGGAATAACAGGGCACGGACTCTGGCGGGGATTCAGGCCAAAGACCTTTATTGCTACAAGTGTCCGCTTTTTATGCAGTTACAGCTCTTTCACGTGCCACAAAATACGTCCTGGTTGGTTACCACACACAGTCCACGCACTTCTCCACAGTCAGGATTCGCTGCCTGCAGGTGTCCACGCGCTCCTTTGCTTCCTCTTAGTTGTTTACCACAGCTCCTTCTCCTCAAGGCTGAGCCCTGCAGGTGTCCAGCTGTTTACCAGCTCCTCAATGCCACAGCTCCTTCTCCTTAAGGTCAAGCCGTGCAGATCAATGCCACAGCTCCTTCTCCTTAAGGTCGAGCCATGCAGGGTGATCCCAACAGAGAACTGTGAAAAAACTCGTGGGTTGAGATAAAAACAGTTTAATAGGACAGAAAGAGAGAAGGAAACTATGATAACAACAATAATAATACTGACAAAGGAATGTACAAGAACAAGTGATGCCCAATACAGCAATTGCTCACCACCCAGTGATCGATAGCCCATCCCCAAGAAGCAATTCCCACCCCTCGGCTAGCTCTGGTTTATGTACTGGGCATGACGTTGTATGGTAGGGAATATCTCTTTGGCCAGCCCTGGTCAGCTGTCGTGGCTGTGTCCCCTCCCAGCTTCCTGTACACCCCCAGCCTTCTTGCTAGCAGGCCAGCACAAGAAGCTGGACTGTCCTTGACTGTTTAGCAACAGCTCAAAACATCAGTACGCTATCAACATTTTCTCATCCCAAATCCAAAACATAGCCTCACACTAGCTTCTGTGAAGAAAACCAACTCTATCCTGGCTGAAACCAGGACAGTATCCACCCCTTATTCCATACCATTTACATCATGCCTGGGTCCTACACTTTTCAATACATTCCAATTATTACTCTTCCTGTCTTTTAATATATACACACAGATACCATTCTCTTAGTCCTTGGGCCATCACTTTAAAATGTCTGTGGAGTTCAGTCAGTCCATGACTCTGGGCTTCATCCATCATAGCAGTCTCTCAGGGCAGGGGAGATGGTACGTGGTGTTGGATTGTTTTCTGGCACGGTCCATGTCCATGATCTGCAGGTCGAAGATGTCGATCTCGAGGAAGTTGCTGGGCGCAAGCTGCTGAAGCCAGTTCTGGTTCCATCACTGCTGCACGTTGCTCGGTTTCAGCAAAGCTCATTCCTCACCAGTCTGGGTGATTCTTACTGTAATACCATTGATATGGTAGATAGCAATCATAGTAGTAATGTCATACTGTATTGTATAACAATTAACATAATACAATTCGAATCATTGACTGTTTTCACCCAAAATCAAGTCTCCTTGAGGTACACTTCGGACTTCCCCATCCTTCCGCATTAACCACCAAGTGCACACAGGTCCCTGGGCAAAGGCAATCCCACGAACGGGTTTGCATTTGCCTAAGGCAGGAGTAACCCAGACTGTCTTCCCCAGCATATTTCTCACATGCACCACAGGGACTTTATCCCCTTCTACAGTACGTAAAAGTTTTAATTGGGTGGGGCCGGCTCTATTAGTAGATCCCCTAGTGTTGACTAACCAGGTGGCGTTTGCTAAATGTTTATCCCAATGTTTGAATGTCCCAGCACCCATTGCTCTCAGTGTAGTCTTTAACAGTCTGTTGTATCGTTCAATTTTTCTGGAGGCTGCTGCATGATAGGGGATGTGATACATCCACTCAATGCCGTGCTCTTTGGTCCAGGTGTCTATGAGGTTGTTTTGGAAATGAGTCCCATTGTCTGACTCAATTCTTTCGGGGGTGCCATGTTGCCATAAGACTTGCTTTTCAAGGCCCAGGATAGTGTTCCGGGCAGTGGCATGGGGCACAGGGTATGTTTCTAGACATCCAGTGGTTGCTTCCACCATGGTAAGCACATAGCACTTGCCTTGGGGGGTTTGTGGAAGTGTGATATAGTCTGTCTGCCAGGCCTCCCCATATTTATATTTCAACCATTGCCTTTCATACCAGAGGGGCTTTAACCGCTTGGCTTGTTTGATCACAGTGCACGTTTCACATTCATGGATAACCTGTGCAATAGTGCCCACGGTCAAGTCCACCCCTTAATCATGACCCATTGATATGTTGCATCTCTTCCCTGATGGCCTGAGGTGTCATGGGCCCACCGAGCTATAAATAATTCACCCTTATGTTGCCAGTCCAGATCCACCTGAGCCACTTGGATCTTAGCAGCCTGATCCACCTGATGGTTTTTTTGATGTTCTTCAGTGGCCCGACTCTTGGGTACGTGAGCACCTACGTGACATACTTTTATGACCAGATTCTCTAATCGGGCAGCAATATCTTGCCACAATTCAGCAGCCCAGATGGGCTTGCCTCTGCGTTGCCAGTTGCTCTGCTTCCATTGCTGCAGCCACCCCCATAGAGCATTTGCCACCATCCATGAGTCAGTATAGAGATAGAGTAGTGGCCATTTTTCTCGTTCAGCAATATCTAAAGCCAGCTGGATGGCTTTCACCTCTGCAAACTGACTTGATTCACCTTGTCCTTCAGCAGCTTCTGCGACTCATCATGTAGGGCTCCATACAGCAGCTTTCCACCTTCGATGTTTGCCTACAATACGACAGGACCCATCACTAAACAGGGCATATTGCCTTTCGTTCTTTGGCAGTTTATTATATGGTGGAGCCTCTTCAGCACGCGCCACCTCCTCTTCTGGCGATATTCCAAAACCTTTGCCTTCTGGCCAGTCCATGATCACTTCCAAGATTCCTGGGCGATCGGGGTTTCCTATTCGAGCCCGCTGTGTGTTAAGTGCGACCCACTTACTCCACGTAGCATCAGTCGCATGATGTGTAGGACCCTCCCTTTGAACATCCAGCCCAGCACCAGCAGCTGAGGTGCCAGGAGGAGCTCTGCTTCAGTACCAACCACTTCTGAGGCAGCTCAAACTCCTTCATATGCTGCCAATATCTCCTCTTCAGATGGAGTATAGCGGGACTCAGATCCCCTATATCCTTGACTCCAAAACCCTAGAGGTCGACCTTGGGTTTCTCCTGGTGCTTTCTGCCAGAGACTCCAGGTAGGGCCATTCTCCCCGGCTGCCATGTAGAGCACATTTTTAACATCTTGTCCTGCCTGGACTGGCCCGAGGGCTACTGCATGATCTCCTGTTTAATTTGTTCAAAGGCTTGTTGTTGCTCAGGGCCCCATTTAAAATCGTTCTTCTTCCGGGTCACTTGATAAAGAGGGCTTACAATCAGACTGTAATTTGGAATATACATTCTCCAGAAACGCACAATGCCCAAAAATGCTTGTGTTTCTTTTTTGCTAGTTGGTGGAGACATAGCTGTTATTTTGTTGATCACATCCGTTGGGATCTGTCGACGTCCATCTTGCCATTTTATTCCTAAAAACTGCATCTCTTGTGCAGGTCCTTTGACCTTACTTTGTTTTATGGCAAAACCAGCTTTCAGAAGGATTTGAACTATTTTCTTCCCTTTCTGAAAAACCTCTTCTGCTGTGTTGCCCCAGATGATGATGTCATCAATGTATTGCAGGTGTTCCGGAGCTTCCCCCTGTTCCAGTGCAGTCTGGATCAGTCCATGGCAAATGGTAGGGCTGTGTTTCCACCCCTGGGGAAGTCGATTCCAGGTGTATTGGATACACCTCCAAGTAAAAGCAAACTGTGGCCTGCACTCTGCCGCCAAAGGGATTGAGAAAATGCATTAGCAATATCAATGGTGGCGTACCACTTGGCTGCCTTTGACTCCAGTTCATATTGGAGTTCTAGCATGTCCGGCACGGCAGCGCTCAGTGGCGGTGTGACTTCATTCAGGCCACGATAGTCTACTGTCAGTCTCCACTCTCCATTAGACTTTTGCACTGGCCATATGGGGCTGTTAAAGGGTGAGCGAGTCTTGCTGATCACTCCTTGGCTCTCCAGCCGACGAATCAGCTCATGGATGGGGATCAGGGAGTCTCTGTTGGTGCGATATTGCCGCCGGTGCACTGTTGTGGTAGCGATCGGCACCTGTTGTTCTTTGACCCTGTTCCTCCCTCCATCCCTCCCTCCCTAAGCCAGGTGCCTCAGGCACCTTGAAGCCATTTGAAGCCAGCAGAGTAGGATGGGAAGGGCAGCAGCTTCAGAGGCAGCTGAGGCAATGGCAGCACTCCTGTGGCAGCACCATCCTCACCTGTGTGCCCTGCAGGTGCCAAACATTGTCAGGGGCGTCTATGAACGCATGGAGTGCATCCGCACAGCATCAGCCCGGCACAGCCTGGACTTGCTGCTTCTGCTGATGACCAACCAGTGCCCCAGGGAAGTGGTCACGAGCCTGTTGAAGCTGTCTCCGTCATGTGACAGGTACCGCCCCCAACAGCCCCCGTGGGCTTGTTCCATGTGTGGAGAGGGGCCAGGAGACTTTCTGGCTCCCAGAGCCACGGAAAACCGCAGGACATCTCCGAGGAGCAGGGCCCTCCACCCCACCATACTTTCCGGCACTGGTGGATCGGCCAGGCCCGCAGTAGTGAAAGCTGGCCAAGCCAGCACAGAGTCCCCGCCACGAGGTTCCTCTCTGCCCCACGGGGAACGCTACCTCAGCCCTCTCCCACTTGCCCAGGCAGGGAGCCGGGCACTCCAAACGAGAGCTCAGGAAGGGTCGGGGCTGCAGGACGGCCTGCGTCCTGTGGGGCTGGCCCAGGCACGGTGTGGTGGCCAAGGCAGCCCTGCTGACAGAGCGCTCTGGGCCTGCAGTGCTGCTCAGGCCATGTGGGAGGTGATGCTTTCCCAGCCCCACACAGTGGAGAAGGTCTTGGGGGAGCTGCTCAGCAAGCTCCAGGACCAGCAGCTGCGCAGGACGTTCAGCTCGGACACAGAGGACGCCTGCATCCATCCCTTGGCTGTGAGTGACCAGACCAGTCCTTGCTCACCCTCAGGGCTGTGCCTGCCTCTCCAGGCAAACAGGCACAGCCCTCTCCCCTCCAGTCTGCCCCCAAACAGTCACCTCCTCCGGGACACACGGACACAGCCCCTTAGGGCCAGCAGGGATCTGCCCAGCACCAGGTTCCCCCTGCGCCAGCCATGCAGGGCCACCCCACGCTGCTTGGGCCCCGGTGCACAAACACGAAGCCCAGGCAGCTCCTGCCTGCCCAGGCAGTGCTCTGCTTCCCGCCTGCCTGCATCCCCCTGCCCTGCTCTGCAGACTGGAAACCTGGGGCAGGGCAAGGGCTGTGGCAGGGGCAGAGACATGGCCTCTGTACCGGCTGAGCAGGCTGCAAGGCTGGGCACAGGAGACGCCACCACTCACGTGCCGTGCCTCCTTTGTGCCACCTCTTTGTGCCTCTCGATCGCTCCTCAGAGGCGTTGAGAGGAGGAGGCTGCCGATGCTCAGAGGACAGGAGGAGCTGGCACAGACAACCATGTGGTGGCTTGGCCTGGGCTGGAAGTCAGGAGGTGGGGTGATGGCTCCAAATGCCCTCGCTGTCCCCTTCACGGGCCCCAGGGTCCTTCAGGCTCAGACCTTGCTGCTGCAGCGCAAGGAGAAAGGCTCCCTCACCCCCTGCAGGAGCTCTCGCTCCTGGCACACCCCCATGGTGCCAGGCAGGAGTTTCTGCTCTGCACCGAGGCAAGCCATTGCCAAACTGCCTCAGTCGA
Source organism: Phaethon aethereus (assembly GCF_964289735.1). Lineage (NCBI taxonomy): Eukaryota > Metazoa > Chordata > Aves > Phaethontiformes > Phaethontidae > Phaethon > Phaethon aethereus. Next base: position 15,697,542 of record NC_138581.1, read on the forward strand.
GGGAGCACTGTCCCCAGAAGCAGCGTCCTGCTCAGAGGGGGAGGATGAGCCAGGGCCCGGGGCCCAGCGGGTGCTACGGGCTGACTCTGGGGCCTGGAGCAGTGGGCCTCTGTCATGAAGGACTCGCAGCCCGCTCGTTGCCAGCTTGCCGTGGGGGTCCGCAGCGCGCTGCCATGGAGGGGCCTGGTGGCTGCCTGGGGAGCTTTCCAGGCCCTGAGGGCTACCAACCCATCTGCTGCCCATTTGGGCCAGCTGGAAAAGGGAGTGGCTGAGCAGGGGACATGGAGCCTTTGTTCTCCTGCCCTAGCTTCCCTACCCCCTGCTTTCCCCGTGTCCAGAGATGCCCACCAGAGCGCCCATGGCCACCGCCTGCCAGGAGGCTGCCACAGGGATTCCTGTGCCACCACCTGCCAGGAAGCTGGGCGGGAGGCTGGTGCCTAGCGGCCAGAGCATTTTTGCCAGGGTGCTCTTTCACCGCTTCACAAAAAGGAAATTCTGTGCTCCATACAGGCAAGTAAAATGCTGGTCCTGCTGCTGGACATCATGGAGACCCAGCAGAATGCCAACACTGACAACAAGATGAAGACCCTGCTTGTCTTCAGAAACGTGCTGGGTCACATGAAGAGGGAGGAGGCCAGCCCCACCGCTCTGCAGCTGGCGGAGAAGCTCCTGCCGCTCTTTGATGATGTAAGGCTGCTGTGGGAGCCTGAGCCCTACTGATGGGTCCTCTGCAAGGACGACTGCCCATCAGCCCAGCCCCGTGGCAGCACTTGGGCAGGCCTCTTCCCCTCCTCATGCCCCTGGGCTCTTGTGGGGATGGCTTCTGGGCTCTGCAGCCCAGCACCGCTTCTCCCTGGCAGGCTGATGCCTCCGGGCAACCTGATCCCCCCGTGCTGGGGCCCAGCCCAGCCCCCGTGCAAAGCACCTGCAGGCCAAGAGCCGCTCTCAGATGCGCGAGGCCTGCCCCAGCAGCGCTGCCAGGCAGGACCAGATGTTCTCGCCGGGTGCCATGGCAGGGGGCTGAGGCTGAGCCAGCGATATGTGCCCGGGAGGCACTGTCGAGGGCCAGCCCGGTCTCCGCCTCAGCCCGTCCCTGGGGAGCTCTGCGCTGGTGCGGCTGGCGTGGCTGGCGGTGAATGCTGGGGGGCTGGCACAGGCATCGCCTTATGGAAACCTCTTGCGTGGCCCTTCATGGGCCCGGGGCCATTCAGCCACGGCTGTAGATCTGGCCCACAGCTCCTGTGTGCAGGATCTGACTCCAGAGCACCTCCCCTCCCGTCAGCCACGCTAACACCCTTGCTCCCGGAGCGGCTGTTGCTCAGGTCCTCCTGTCCTCCTCCTGTCCTGCCAGGAGTCCAGCCAGCTGCGAGAGCTCTCCATCTGCCTCTTCAAAGACGTGATGCAGCTGGTGGTGGGGAACGACAAGCAGCAGATGAAGAAGAACGTGCAGAGAAGCCTGCTCCCACTGTTCTTCCACATGAGTGACCAGACCGAGAGCGTGGCCAAGGTACAGCTTTCAAAGCTGCCCAGTGACGCGAGGAAGGGCGTGCTGGCACCACAGGGGTGGCCTGGGCATCAGGGAGGGGCAAGGGCTGCTGGCAGCTGGACTCTTGGAGCCTGTGTCACCTCAGGGTCCAGCTGCCTGAGTCTCTGAGGACAGGGCAGAGCTCCCCTCTTTCTCCGCACCGGTCCCACCACGGCCTTCCTCCTCCCTCTGTGCCTCCTGCTGCAGAGGAGGACAGGGAGGTGGGGTCGCCTCCCATCCCACCTCCTCCCATTCAGCCCTCCTCCAGCGCACCCCAGAGGAAGGGTCCTAGCACACCCGGTGCAAGGAGGGGCGGAGAAGCTGGCGCAAACATTTCCCACACCTGCCCCCCAGCAGGGCTCAGCAGCAGCCCACGGCCACCAAGGCCTGAACACGAGCGTCCCTCGAGGCTTCCCAGCTGTCCCTGCAGGTGTTTGGAGGCCAGGGCTTTGAGCCCCAGTCCCTGTCCCACAGTCCTTGGCCACAATCCCGCCAAGCCCTGTCCCCCTCTGCAGGCCTCTCAGAAAGCCCTCCTCGTTGCTGCAAAGCTGCTGAAGTGGAAACAGCTCAAGCACTGGACGCAGGCACAGCAGACAGGCAGAATTGGGGAGTGCTTGGTGAGGACAACCCCCAAGCCCCAGGCCCGGGCTGGACGAGGGCTGCCCCCTGTGCCTCGCCAGCCTGCCGACAGGAGCTGCACCCTCCTTCCCTGCTCTCAGCACAGAGCCCGTGGGGGCTCTTCTCCAGGCCCCTCTCCCCTCCCCTCCCCGCCCTCAGGATGTTGAAGGAGACCCTAGCCCAGCTGGGCCCAGGCAGTGGGGCAGAGAGCTCTCAGGGCCTCCAGACCCCGCTCTGCCTGCGGCTGTCTCTGAAGCTCGGCCCCACAGCGCTGCTGGCTGGGAGACAGGAATGGCCTGCGGTGCAAGGGGGATAGGGGTGCTGGGAGGAGGGACCGGCTGGGCTGACTGGGGAGGGTCTGTGCCAGCCCCATTTCCATTTGTGCTCTCTCCAGCTGGTGCGGGACAGGAGCAGAGCTGAAGAATACCTGAGTCAGAGCCTGCCGTACTTGAAGGATGCTCAGGTCACCTTGCGAGAGGCGGCCGTGAGGTTCATTGGTGAGCCACAGCCCCCGGGGTCCCCCTTTTGGCAGCCTGGCCCCAGTCCCAGCTGCTGCATTGGCAGCAAGGGGCAGCCCTGTGGCTGCCAGAGCCCCGACTGCCCCGGGCAGGGCCTGGGCAGCCAGGGGCTCTGTGCCTCTCTCTCCCAGCCCTGCCCATGCAGGTGGGCTTGGTGGCAGCCTTGCTCAGTCCCACCCTGCCTCGGGTACTGTCCTTCCCTGGGGTCCCCCCTGCTGAGGGGGAGGAGGGTGCGCAGCCGAACCGGCAGAGCCAGGAGCGTGCTGGGGAGCGGGAGGTCTGACGGAGCGCTGTGCCTAGGGCTTGCCGTGCGGCACCTGAGGGACCAAAGCGAGGAGAGGCTGGCTGAGATCTGCAACGGTGCGTAAGGGGCAGCGCTGTGTGCGCCGGGGCTGGTGGGGCAGGGGACAGAGCGTGGGCAGTGTGCTGCTATGCCTTGCCCTGCCCCAGGGAAACGCTTTGAGGGCATAGTAACATCTCAGGGGCAGTTGGGGCATTCCTGAGCAGCAGCTGCCAGCTGATCCATTTGTCCCACCTGCTCCTCTCGGCCAGGGAAAGAGACGGGTGGGGCTGGCATGGTCTGGAGCAGATGCCTGGGGGGGGGGCTCTGCAGACAGGTGGCTTTCAGCTCTGTTATCTTTCCTTCTGTTGCAGCCCTCCTGCTTTTGGAGAAAGACCCCGAAGTCTCAGTCTCGTCCCTGGCAGCTGAGACCGTGCTGACCCTGAGATCTCCAAGGGAGCAGCCAACATCAGGATGGACCCTGTGGGCACTGTGCTGCTGGCCCTGCAAAGCCGGGCAGAAGCGAAGGTCTCTTCAAGAAAGTGGCTCTTTTTGATTAAAGCTGGAACCACAAGGCCAAGGCCATAGTGTCCTTCACACGGGAACCACCCTGAGCAGACGGTGTTGTTCCGGCCTCTACCACTGTGTGCAGGACAACTCACCCCCTCAGCACACCCTGGCCCCATTACTGTTTTAGAATTGTCAGTGAACTCTGCCTGTTCGCCTCCTCTGGAAGCCTTTACTCTAGGCAGGCAGAGGGCAAAAGGCAAAAGGCGGACCCCAAAGGACCCAGGATCGTCCTGAGAGCTGCCTGATGCCGAGGCTTTCCAGCAGCCCACGGCAGCACAGCGCACACTGCCCCAGGGTGTCCGTGCAACAAAGCCCCAGCTGCCCTGCTGGACTGCAAAACCTGGAGCTTTTGTTGTCCCAAATATGGGTTCTTCCATCCGGCGTGCAGAGAGCCAAAAACCATACAAGAGTCGAGATATTTGCTTTTATTCCAAATCTGTGCAGAGTTGTGTGATAGGTGGTAGGGTCACAAAGCTAGCACGCCTCGGTTAACACACGGAAGATACTTATACGCTTTGAGCAACAGTTATCAGTATTTTGTAACAGTTGGCTCCGTCACCCTTGTTCCCCTTGGTTCTCACAAGCCTCGTCTCCACTTAAAGTCACAGCATTCTTCTTTCTTCCCGGGCATACTCAGTGAGGAAGGGGCCTTTCTGAGGTGCTGAGTGTGGTAGTCAGGTAGACTTAGATATGCATACTGCTTCCAGGAGATTGTTTTTTTAACCTATTCACAAGCACCTGTTGCTTTGAAGCTGCCTGAGGGTCAGCATGCCCTTGCTACTGGAGGTTCTTGTTCTGTGCAGGCACTAAGACATTTCTGGCAAGAAATTATTTTAAACTGGTAAAGCACAGCAGAAAATACCGTTTGTGACATGCTGAGAATTATTCCCCAGGCAGATCAGGAAGAAGGGCAAAACTTTTATATTTAACATGCGTTTGAATGATGTAACTGTTAAACGTACACCACTACCAGATGTTTCAGTAGACTGAAGGCTCACAGCAGTCTGCCAGGACAGTCCTTTCTGGACACCTCACTCTTGGGTAGAAATCCCAGAGACTTGCTTTATTTTAGTCCATAAAACAATACCAAATTTAATTACAGAAGTCCAAAGAGCTCTAGTAAGGGTTTTCCGGGTTTGTGGTTTGGTTTTTTTAATAGAGCATAGCAGATAAAAAGCAAGCAAACGAGCAAAAACACTCAGGTAAGCCCCTGAAGCACAAGCTCATGAACTCCAAAGTGAAAATCGATAGGACTGTCAAAGGACTATGACAAACAGAAACAAACCACAGATCCTGTTCAGCCCACATTAATCCAGACTCCAGCTTTGCCAGACAGCTTTATGTGAAAGAAAAGTCCCTGAAAACCTTTAGATCCTGACATGGTTTATCCCCAGCCAGCAACTAAGCACCACACAGCCACTCGCTCACTGACCCATGGTGGGATGGGGAAAGAATTGGAAGAGTAAAAGTAAGAAAACTCATGGTTTGTGATAAAGACAGTTTAATAGGGAAAGCAAAAGCAGCGCACACAAGCAAAACAAAACCAAGGAATTCCTTCACCACTCCCCATGGGCAGGCATGTGTTCAGCCATCTCCAGGGAAGCAGGGCTCCATCATGCATAATGGTTACTTGGGAAGACAGATGGCATAACTTTGAACGTCACCCCACCCCTTCCTCCTTTTTTACCCAGCTTTATGTGCTGAGCGCGACATCATATGGTATGGCATATGCCTTTGGCCAGCCTGGGTCAGCTGTCCTGGCTGTGTCCCCTCCCAGCTTCCCGTGCACCGCCAGTATTCTCACTGGCTGGCCAGCACGAGAAGCTGGACTGTCCTTGACTGCTTAGCAACAACTGAAAACATCAGTATGTTATCAACATTTTTTCATCCCAAATCCAAAACATAGCCTTACACTAGCTTCTGTGAAGAAAACCAGCTCTATCCCAGCTGAAATCAGGACAGATCCCCAAATCTAGTCTTCCATCAATCAAAGTGCGATAATAAAATGATTCTTAACAGCTTAGTAGCAGCTATGCTTGTTGCTTGACACACTTTTTGATATTCAAGTAGCATTAGGTACTACATATACATCAACATAATTTTGTTTTTTCTTAACTCACAGGAACCTATTTTCACAGAATAATTTGGTCAGGTATTGTAGCAGGAGACAAAAAAATCCCATGCTGGCTTTTGACATGCAAAGAGGTGGGGACATCACTTGGGATCACGGGATAAATGTATTAACTAGCAGTAAGCAATAATGACGACTTTTGGAGTCTCTTGAAGATATAAATTTAAAGGATAAGGATGGAAGCTGACTGTAAGTTTTGAATGCTTTGTTTTCCAGACTTAAGCATTCATCCACAAATAAAAAAACAACTGTAGTTTACATGAGGATTCATTCCCATATATACCAAATGGAAATAGCCTAGACATTTTTTGCAGAAGGAAATGCAGCACTGCAGTTTCTTAAGCCCCAGATGTCCACATCAAGTACCAAGATAGCAGCAGATCAAACTAAAACCAAAAATAGTACAAGACATTTTTAATATCGATCAGCAATAACTTATTAAAAAAGATTGCAGTTAACTCTAAAACCTAAAACCACAGGAGGACTTTGCCTCAAACGGTAAAGCAGGGAGCATCCCTCTACCTGCTGCATCTCCTCCCCTGAACACCAACCACAAAGCTGAAGACCTCTCCGTCCTGTCCCACTCAGAGCCCCAGGAAGGTGCTGTCAGAGCTCTCCACTGCCCTGACAGCTGGCCCAGTCACAGGTCACACACTGGCTGTAGGCAGTGAGCCAGGGTTAGGATCTTCATTTAGGAAACCCCAACTTTTCTGTAAAGATCCGTTTCTGCTCTGAACCTGAGCTACAGCTGCGTGTCCACAGCACCCTGCTTCTCAGCAGCACCAGAGGGATGGAAACACCCACCTGGAGCAGACACCAGGCCTGTCCCACCTGCTTCACACAGCATCCCTGCAGCTACAGGCATCTCCTGAAAAGGCTGGAGCATGCAAGAACAGTTTTTAAATGTGTTTCCATGAAGACCAGACAATTACAGAAAACAGATTCAGAGGGAGAAAACCAGGGAAAAGGAGGAGGTAATTGGTCTGCCTGACTACATGAAAACAGAACAAGAAAAAAAGACAGATGCAGGCCAAAGCAGAACTGAAGAGGATCTTGAAGGTGAGGTGAAGAAGAAACAGGCAAGTTGAATTACACAAGTGTTCTGGAAAGGAGCATTATTTTGTTTAAATCTCCATTAAATCTTCTTTATTAATTTTTCTGATTATTAATTCTATTTTCACATGGGCATTTTTTCAACATTTAAGAAGATGCACAGCACCAACCAGCCTGTGACAATCCCTGTTGTCTCCTAATGATGAGGAGCAGCCCCAGGAGCTGCCCTTGGGCAGAAAGAAGGTGCGGGAGAAGCATGGAGCAGCCACTACAATGAAGGAACTGGGGACTCCCAAGGCTGCACAGGGATGTTTGTCACTGGGGCAGGAGGGGTGGGTCAGGGTTTGGACCCTGTGAAGGGGTCTGGATGCACAGGAGACAAGAAGGACACTGAGTTGCTGGAGCGTGTCCAGAGAAGGGCAAGGAAGCTGGTGAGGGGTCTGGAGAACAACTCTTATGAGGAGCGGCTGAGGGAACTGGGGAGGTTCAGTCTGGAGAAGGGGAGGTTGAGGGGAGACCTTATTGCTCTCTACAACTACCTGAAAGGGGATTGTGGCGACGTGGGTGTTGGTCTCTTCTCCCAAGTAACGAGTGATAGGACGAGAGGAAATGGCCTCAAGTTGCACCAGGGGAGGTTTAGATTGGATATTAGGAAAAATTTCTTTACTGAGAGAGTGCTCAAACATTGGAACAGACTGCCTAGGGAAGTGGTGGAGTTACCATCACTGGAAGTATTCAAAAAATGTGTAGACGTGGCACTTCAGGACATGGTTTAGTGGGCATGGTGGCGTTGGGTTAACAGTTGGACTTGATGATCTTGAAGGTCCTTTCCAACCTTAATGATTCTTTGATCCTGTGAAAGAATACCCCTGGGTGTAAGCTGGTTGACCAGAGAACGTCTATTTAACAGAAAGGTTCAGAGGAAGATTCACTCCACAGGGAGAAAGAGCCTCACTCTAGAATGATGAATCCTTCCAGGAAGAAGGTTGGGTTTTTTTGCATATAGACAGATGATATGTCTGCTTACCTTCAAAACATGCCCCTTTGGGCCTGCCTGTGCATACCTGAATTACCAGGTTCCTATGAAGAAAATTAACTCTACCCTGGCTGAAACCAGGACATTGGCTTTGGCTGCTGGAAGATGATAGGAGAAGAAGGAAGGCCGGGCAGACCCTGAGGCCTCTCCCGGGCCACCGAGGGCAGCTGAAGCCTGCTGCAGGTGGAAGGCAGGCAAGCCAGCTTCCTGCAAGGAAGAAGGGCCAGGGCAAGTGTGCGACCTGCTGTATCCCTTTACAGATCCTGAAAACTCTGGACAGCGTGCTGGAGGTGCTGATGCATGGTGCTTTGCCCAAGTCCAGCATCATGACAGTCGACAAAATCTTGAAGGTCAGGCATTTGCCGAGAACAGAGCTCACGGGGTCTCTTCCTTTGCCTTACACTAAAGGGATGTGACCTTCCGGAGCATGCACACCTTGGCCCAGAGCCAAAGCACTGGAAGGAGTCTGAGCATCCCTCCCAGGCCCCCTGCTTTGGCACTGCTGAGCCACTGCCCTCGCCGCCCGTCCCATTCAAGCTCTCCTCCCCGGAACACAGCAGTGCGTGTATCTGCGGGGACGTGGCCATGGTGCAAGGGCAGTCCAGCCCCGAAACTCTCTTCTTCTGGCCTGCCCATGGGCTGTAGCCCGGCCTCCCTGGTGCAGGCCTCCCTGGAGGTTCCTGCCCTCCTGGAGAGGGGACATGCGGCCATTCTTGGAGGAGCGTGTGGGAGGGGGCGGAGGTGTTTGGATCACCCTGCATGGCTCGACCTTAAGGAGAAGGAGCTGTGGCACTGAGAAGCTGGTAAACAGCTGGATATCTGCATGGCTCGGCCTTAAGGAGAAGGAGCTGTGGCACTGAGAAGCTGGTAAACAGCTGGATATCTGCATGGCTCGGCCTTGAGGAGAAGGAGCTGTGGTAAACAACTAAGAGGAAGTGAGGAAAACAGGAACACCTGCAAGCAGCGAATCCTGACTGTGTGAGAGGCGCATGGACAGCGCGTGATATTTTGTATATAGCCAATTACAATAATGTGTGTAACAAGCTGTAACCAATCATGAGTGTGTGCGCAGTGACTAAGCGAAAATTATGATATATATTGGAGTCAGACAAGACAATAAACGGCTTCGGAGTATAACTCTCATAGAGTTGTGAAGTCCATCCTTCTCTCGTACGGAGGTGGCTGGCAGGGTGGGACCCGACTACCTCCCTGACTGCAGCCGGTCACTGACTGTTTGCAATGGTCCCTGAGGTTGCGAGGCAGCCGGCCCCCATTCCAGACCTTCCTCCCGTCCAGGGGAAGCCTTGGCGGCACCTTGTGTAAACCCCGCCAGGCGCTTGGCAGAGCTACTGCCCCAGGAACCACCGTCATTTCCCAAGGCAAACCAGCAGCTTTTCCCTTCTCAGGTCCTCCTGCCCTTCACGGCATCTGTTTTAAGGTGGTTTCGAGGATTCCCGAGAAGGGTAAACACATATACACAGACTACAAGAGGAAAAAAGCAAGCGTTTTATTAACTACAGACATGCATTACACTAAGGGTGTTTTGCAAAGCAATTGTCTTACCAACCCGCGGACTGTGAGGAATATGGACCATCTGTACGTTCTTGTGTTGTCTTGCACCGCGAGCCCAGCCCAGCAGTCGGTAGGTGCCAGATTTATGTGGGTATCCCCACGGAGGCAACAGTGACCTCGCAGTACACCGGCCCACTGCTCTTCGGGAAATCCCGGTATTTATACATTTGCAGAGGAACAGGTTTCGACACATGTGGCCAGCGAGTGTCGGAACACGTCTCAGTTGCCACCTCTCAACATAGGGAGCATATGGCATATGCGCCCACTGGCCAGGCACGCTGCACACACCACAGCCATCCCGTCTATTGGTTCGTAGGCTTTGTTCTGATGTGTGGAAACAAACTTCACAACTCGAAAGAGTTATAAAGCAGGTATGTTTATTACGGCGCCAGACGCATGGGGGATATCTCCTCCTAACACGCGTGCACTGAAACAAAAGTTCATCCTTTATATACCTTAAAGACATGCATATTCACACATCTTCCAAGAAATCACCGCCTCCTTTCTTATCTATTACATTTACATAATGATGGCATTGCAAAACTACACTACGCATGCGCGGGGGTCTCGGGTGGTTGTTTGGAGAGTTAGTCCCCTACTCCTTTTTCCCTTTTATGGTCACGGGTCTCTTGAGGATAATTTCTTCTCCTTGGATGTTTGCCCCTTCTGTTGTCCAGCCAAGCGGTTCCTTCTTCTCATCCTTGTTAGAGCATTCCTGCCAGTCTGTCTCTATGCTCAAGGTTAAGATATCTTCTCTGTTCTCTTTAATCTCTCAGTCCTCGCTCTTAACTCTTCTTTGTTTTAATTTTCATGAGGCCTGCTTTAGTCGTGATTAACCATTTACACATAGTTACAGTGTTAGCATTGAGGAAATACAGCCTAAGGACTATGAGAGTAGGCCGTTAAACATAATCACACAGTTATTAGGCTAAAGAATTCTATACTAAAGTCAAACTAATCATGTAATCAATAACCTTCCATATATTAAGGAATTTGCAAAACTTACAGTTGATTAGTGACACATGCTGAAACCTTGTAATTGTTTTAGATCCTTGTTTCAGTTCACGCAGCATATTACCATAATCCAGCAGTCACGTATCAACCATGCTCAAGCCAATAGCAGAATGTTGCAAGGTAAACAAAACTGTGAATTGTGCTTTATATTCCTCCATTACTGTACGTCTTCCACATCCTCCCCTAGCCTTGATCAACTTTCTTATCTCTGTGGGCTGTTTTGTCTCACCCAACCTAGTATCTATTTCTCACCCAGCCATCCGCTTACTCCTGTGCTAACTGCAGTTTTCTCACAGACCAAAATTCCATCTGTTAACCCCTCCACTGCGGTTCTCGGTTATCTACTTCTCATCCAGTGTCCATCCACGGACCAAAATTCCATCTTTTAACCCCTCTGTATACATGCCACCACGTGGTCCGTGGTTGGAACACGGCGACATTCCACCATTCGTACAACATGTTGTTGCAGCAAGGTATCAATCATTTGACGTATTATTTGAATCATACAGGGGACAAAACACATAATACATAAAAACACAAGACATACAAGAGTAAAACCTAAAATGAGTTGTCGTAACCATGGCCACCCCCACGTCCACCCCGCGAAGGGATTCCAACCTGTTTGTTCAACAAGTTGGTGATTTAGTCTTTGTGGCTCCTGTATTTGTGCATGAATAGATGTGGAGTGGTTGCTCAAGTTCATGCAACAGAGTCCATCAAAGTCTTGGCAGCCATGTCCATGAGCAAGTAATAGAAAGTCGATTGCAGCTCTGTTTTGTGATGTTGCATGTCTAATACTATCTACATCTAACAATAAGTCAGATAATGCTAAACTAGTGGAGTTGTTACATTTGGCTAGTCAACATCCCAGTTTGTTTAGTTGAGATAGGGCTGCAGCACTTGCTACCCCAGGTGCGAGTGCAGATGCTGCAATAATCTGTGGAGTATCCCAAAACTCCACGTTATCCTTGCAGTTGGGAGCAAATGCATGTATTTCCCGTGTCCCTTGAGTATGGTCTTTATGCATCCAGATTGCAAGGGTAATGTTCAGGGCTAACAAGGTGAGTCGGCCCAGGGTACATGGCCCACCTTTGATGGCTCGTGGTACTCCTGGCCAGGCTTGGTCACCACATATCAAAAACAGTCCCTGTGGCAAAGACATATGTGTGGAAAAACTTAGCGTAATACTGTTGGAGGTGGTGTTACACCAGCACGACGCGTTGGAATATCCTGGTAGAGTGGCATTAGCCCACCACGATGCACTCTCTTTACCTGTGTAATTAAAATAGGTAGACCAATCTGCATTCAGGGACCTCAGAGTCTGCAGTTCCTGGGGTGGGAATGAAGGTGAATGCCCGATTCGTGGAAACCAGGCATTCCAGTCCGTTGGATTTATGGCTGGCTGTGTGGCAGCCGTCGACAGACCTTTGAACTCCGTTGATGACAGTGGAACCCCTATTAGACATGTGGAAAAGGGATTATTTGGTGTTGCTGTACTGAGACACAAGGAATCTTGTCTGACCACGTTAGCCAAAGTCACCCAGATGTTTTCCTTGGGTTGCAACGGTACCCACGACTGTGTCCATCTGTGAACACAAGAGAGGGGGTGAAAACACGGCCTATACCCTATTCCTGCCACGTTAAATGCTGTGCTGGCATGTGCCGCCACGCAGATTCTCCCTGCACTATGATAGTTACAGCTTGTGAGTCATCAGCAGCTATAACCTCAGCCGCAACTGGTTGTCCTAACGGGGGTCGATACCATACTCGCATCCCAGCGAACTACCGTGTGGTCTCTTTAACCGGTGGTGCGCTCAGGACATGGTATACCAAAACCCACGGGGTGGCAGGCAAGACCACCGCCCATGAGGAGGTATTTTTAATTCCAAGTATAAGTGGTTTTTGTCCAGACTCCTGACTTGGGTTCAGTAATACAAGGTCCTGGGCCAAGAGCCCTGGCGTTAAGCACAGTAAACGTAGACAGTTGCCGGAGGCTGGATACAGCATCCAAAAGCCTGCTGCTGTGCTGAAGAGGTGGTTTCCCCTCCTCCCCCTGGAGATGCGCCCACTGCCACCCCGGCACATCTCCAGCTCCCCACAGAATGGAGAGCCAGGCACAGAGCTCTTCCTGATGCCCTTGCCTGCTGTCTCCAGCGCTCCGTTGCTCCTGCTAACTGTGTGTTTCCCTTCCCATCCAGGCTTCCAGGCAGCATGTGAGGATCCAGAGCTACAGCTGGACAGGCAGACACCCAGCACCTCCTGGCCTAAGGAGCCCAGGGACGAGGCGATGGTAATGAGCTCCTCCCGTGCTGGGGGTCTTGGCCATGGAGCTGTCAGGAAGCTTGGACGAACCAGTGTATCAGCCCCCGGCACCCTCCTTCAGCCCACAGGGCAGCTCTGTCTCCACACCCCCAGGGCTGAACCAGCCCAGACCAGCCCCTGCGGCCGGCACTTGTCCTGGGGCAGGGAGACAGTGCTGCCCCCAGTTTCTCGCTGTGGAGCCGCCCCTGCTGCTCAGCTCTGCCCCACCACCAGCGCACTCAGTGCGACACCTCTTCCCTGCCTCAGATATTTGGGAGCTTCCTCCTCCCGACCGAGAGGGACAGCTTCATCCTCACGGTCTTGAGAAGCATGATGCACCCAAGGGTCTCCAACGTCCAGATAGTGGCCAACGTGCTGGAGGCGGTCTTGAGAGACCCACAGTCGGAGCTCAACAAGGTAGGCCGTCTGCAGCCGGACGGCCCTGTGCATGTGCCCGCTGGGGGCCGCTCCCCCTGCCCCGAGTCCAGGGCTTGGGAGCACCCGACGGGCAGCCTTTGAGGCCACCAAAAAGTGATGGGAGGGAAGCGGTTCTTGGTGGCAGCTGGGGCCGTGGCTGCGCTCCTTCCCACTCCATGCCCCTGCCTCCGCCAGGTGGACAAGGTTGTGAAGACCATCTATAGGCAGCTGGTGAGGGTCACCCAGGAGCCGTTCTGGGACATCCTGAGGAGGACCCTTCTCCAGGTAGCCCAATTGTACCCTCAGAAGGTGACCATTGTCCTGCTGAAGGCTTCCCTGCTCTGTGACAGGTATGTGGCCCGTCAGCCTGAGGGACAGCTCAGCACCTCCGGGGCCTGCCCAGGCATAAGGGGTGTTGGCCGAGGTGGCCCCACTGACAGTGCGCTCTGCCTCTGCAGCACTGCCAGGGCCACATGGAACATGCTGGTCTCTGAGCCCTGCCTCACACACGACGTGCTGAAGACGCTGCTGCAGGTCCAGCAGAACGGCATCAGGTGGCACAACTCCAAGGGAAAATGCAACTGCTCCGATTTGCTGGCTGTGAGTGTCCGGTGGAGGCCTGCTGCACTCTGCCCGGGGCTGCGTGCCCCTCTCCAGCCCCTCCTCCCCTCTCTGCCTGCCCCCAAACCTGGACCTCCCGTGGGGTCCCTGGCCAGGGGCGTCGGGGCCACAGCCAGGCAGGGCAGCGCATGCTGCTTGGCCCCGCGGTGCACCAGCAGGCAGCCTGACCCTGCCCCTGCCACTGCCCGGCTGCCCTCAGCAGTCCTCCCCGCTCGGCAACTGGGAAGCCTGAGGCAGGGCAGCTGCCTGGCCAGAGCAGGCTGCGTGGCTGGGGAGAGGGAGCCCCGGCCAGCCGGCAGGGCCCATGCGGCTGGCTGGGCTCTTCCCTCCGGGCCACGAAGGCTTGCCTGCCCGTGCTACAAATGGGAGTTGAGCCCTGAGTACCACCACGGGTGGGCTCCAGGCCAGGCAACCGGGCCGGGCTCTGCCCTGGCATCTCCCTCGGCTCAGTGCAGCGCCTGAGCCCCACCCAGCCCCGGGCAATGCCGCAGGCACATCTCTGCAGTGACAGCAGTCCCCGGGTGTTTTCCACAGGTAGCCAGTGCCATGCAGAAGACCTTCCCGTTGCCCTCCAGTGAACGCTGCATGCGGTTGCTTTTAGACCAGCTCTTCGTGGAAATGGTCGTACAGATCTCCTTCAGCGTGAAGGGCTCACAGCAGGGCTGCTGCAGCTCTGGCAGTCAGAGCAGGGGCACCAAGCATCCTACAGTCTACCTGCTCAGGTGCTCTGTCCCTGCTCCCTGATCTCTGCCCTGGGCCCAGAGCTGGGGCCAGGGCTCTGCGTGTGACCGCACTTTGCCCCGTGTGCAGGAGCGCCGTGAGCATCATGCAAGCTCTGTTCCGTCACCTGGGCGGCGACGCCCTGGTTGAAGACATCGGGAGGCAGGGTGCCTGGGACCTGCTCATGAGATCTGAGACGTACCACACTGCTATCGCCATGCTGACTAGGTGAGAGCCTCATCAGTCGTCCTTGTCTGCCCCGGTGATTCTCCCCTGCAGAGGAAGGGCCCCCCGCACGATCCCCTGTTTTTAAACTGGAATGATTTACTCGTCTATCAAATCGAGTTAATGTGTATATTGAGGAGAGAAAGTAGCGGAGACCCTCCCGTTGAGTCACGAGGCTCAGAGTGGACCGAAATCCACCCCTAGTCCTGGACTTGGTCAACGGTTTATGACTTAAGGTTAGGTAAAGAAAGTAAAGGAATGCCCTCCCGTTGAGTCACGAGGTTCAGGGTGGACCCCCGTGCTTTCTAAAGTCCTTTTCAGAGAGGAGTCTAGGTGCAGCTGAATCCACTCCTAGTCCCAGACTTGGTCAACGGTTTATGACTAAAGGGATAGAGTATCTGGGATTCTGGTATAGTGATATAGTCCATGATTTTGTGCTTCCTGTAACTTAAAGATGGCAATTTATCCAATACAAAATAGCAGCAATCACATTCACTAACAATGCTGAGATAAGTCACAATATCAAATCATATAAAACTTAGCAGCATAATCCACTGAAACTTACTATGAGAATTCTTTTTCAAAATATTTGTTCTGCAGCCTTTTTCTTTATTGTTTTCTAACAGGAGCTTCCATGAACTTGTGATACCTGTTCGGATAGGTACACAGTCCCACTAACAAGCTGAAAATAGCACCTACCAGACACTGACAACATGGTGTTTTTCCTGCTGCCCAGCCCAGCCCAGGATTACGGCAGTGGTTGGTTTAGTACTGCAGGGTCCCATGGGGATCCCTGTCTGGGGGCTGGTTAAGCTCGGCAGCGTGAGCGGGAGGGTATGCTTTCTCATCTGATGAGGAGAGGAAGAAGGCATTGAACCTCCCCCTGCTCCCACACCCTGGCCTGAACATACAAAACCAGTAAGTCCCAGCGTTAGTTAGCTCTGTATATGGGGTAATTCAGAGCTACATGTTTCTGGTCAGACAGCACTTGTGGGTGAAGACTCTGCGAGCCGCAGTCCTACCATGACAGTGCTTCACCCAGGCCACTGACACCACGACAATCGGGTTTGAACTTTCCCATTTAGTCATGAGTTTCCTGTGATTCTGATAGGGTCTGTGAATTTATCTTAGTAGCAGAGAAAGGTATTGTTGTGTCTTTTACCACTACTGCTGTAACAGTGAGCAGTAGTTTAAACACCTAAATAAATTGTAAGGGCATGAAAGGCTCATTAATCCTAGAGTTAGCAGCAGTCTTCATGTAGATGCAGTGTTGTTTTCCACGTGTAGAGCAGGCGCATCCCATGCTGCTCACGTTCTTTCCAGCTGATGCAGAACTCACAGGAATGAACAATTTTCAAGCCATGTGTGTCCTGGATATGTCTGTGATGGTATTTGTTTCCTCTCACAGTGATTTCCTTCCATCCGGCGCATGCCTAGGGCCTGGGGGACAACACTGGTGTGATAAAAACCCTTTGAAATGCAGGTTGGACCTCCTCCTGATTTCAATTAAAAAAAAAAACCCAAAAACACAGAAACAAAACAAACCCTTAAGCATTTCTTTTTCATTTCTTAACCACAGCGCATCAATTTGCCTCAAAACTGTAGCATTTTTTTTCAAATGCTGCAGATCTTCTACAGTTTCAGGCTTCTTAATCATCTGTATGTTGTTCTGTCACATATCTGGGTGGCCTGGATACCTTTAGGATCTTGCTTTCACAGACTGCAGCTGTAATGGTCTGCTGAAGCCTTTCTTGTTTCTTGGCATGTGAAACAAATTAATGAGCCTATTGCCCATTTGCAGCTACTGCAAACACTCATTTCCTTTCTACAGTACTTGCTTTTCTTTGCCAGCTGCATATCATAGGAGACCAAAAGATATGTGATAAGAAGGTACTTCAGCTTCCCGTAGACCTTTTCCTGTTCTGGTAGAAATATTGAAAAGGGGCCGTACCGAGCTAAAGATGACTCTTCCTCATGATTCATGTTCTGAGAAGAAACAAGTAACTAAAAGAGCTCCATTTGTCCTGGCACTCCTGTTTCACACTCAGGTGAATGTGGCTGCAGTAAAACCCCCAAAGCTGCCATTGGTGCTGTAGTCCTTTACTGCAGGAGCAGTATCATCCCTCGGGTAGCACAATTGAAGCATAGTGAGGACAGGCACTCCAGCTCACCACTGTGTCCGGTGGCTGAGGTCAGCTGCAGATGGACAGGATCAGACTGATTTTGTGACATTTATGTTGTGGGAAAAGTAAAGAAGCTTCCTTTTATTGTTTTTACTCTAGGATCGTTTCTTTGCCTTTTTAGGCTTGGAAATTTTCCTCTGTATTTAAGAGGACAATAGCAAAGTCAATGTGGTCCCGGTCTAGTTAAGTGCCAGTAGCACAGAGCTGTTCTAATGGCAGACGTTTTAATGGAAGACCCCCACGGCCTATTTCTATCATTATTGCTGTGTATTTTAGGCGTATTCTGCAAGTTTATGTCTGAACAGTTCAAAGGGTTTGTCTTGCGTTTCTACATAACATCTTGCAAAAGCGCAATGAACTCATATCGCTGGCTTCTCAGCATGTTAGACCTTGGTTACAAGCGAACCACACTGGATACTGCTCACCCTGTGTTTTGCAAAATGACATTGTACTTCCTCGGCCTGAGGAATATCAGGAAGACTTGCTCAGCTGCATGAACACCGTCATCTGCTTGGCAGTGAACATCCTTGGCTTTGCTTAGGAAACTTGAGCTTAGCTTCGGCTGGATGCTGTTGAGGAGGAGAAAGGCTGGAATTTTCAAGTGTTTGGCTAGGCTTGTGTGCACAGAATGACTGTGCGTTCAGATGAGCAGCTGGACATTTATGCACAACATGGAGGGGAATCCACAGAGCCCTCAACCCTTAACACAGGTGAATACTCCCAATTCTGAGGTAGCGGAGTGTTATCATAGCAATGGAATTACTCCTTTTTCTGATAGCAAGCATTAGAAGTTTTTCTTTTAACACATAAGTGACGCTGATCTGGAATTTGGAGACTGCTGAAAGACGTTGTTGCAGCTGGCTCCCGTCTGCCCAAAGATGCATTTTCTTCATAAGATATTTGTGCGTGCAACTTATGTGTCTGTGTTGAAAAAAAGGTTCCCAATGTTTCTGTTTCTTTATCCAAGGACTAAGCTGATGGATTTCCTTTTTTCCCATCTGGTTACCATTTTTATCAAGAGCAGAGCAAAAACTTGTCTACCTTTGCTTTATGGAAGCTGTACTTTAGGGAACAGTGAGCCCCGCCGAGATGCATTTTCTGTAGTAATCCTCTGAAATAATAGTGTTAGGCCAAATTCACTCTTTAAAAGAGCCTGTAAACTGTCACTGTCACAAGCCTGTCACTACTTGGAGAAGCAAAATGTGCTTTTGCTGATGTAGTTCACAGAATCACAGAATCACAGAATCGCTAGGTTGGAAAGGGCCTTCAAGATCATCAAGTCCAACCATTAATCCAGCGCCACCATGTTCCCTAAACCATGTCCTGAAGTGCCACATCCACACGTTTTTTGAACACTTCCAGAGATGTCCACTCCGCCACCTCCCTGGGCAGCCTGTTCCAATGCCTGACCACCCTCTCAGTGAAATCAGCTGTCAAGGCAAGATCATTTTGATGTTGGAAGAGCTGTGGCTGCCTCAAGGTTTTTTATGTAGCTATAGAAAAATCCTGTCTGACCCCCTGCCAGGGAAGGAACTGCCACTGGAGACTGAACCTTAAAAAATGGGGTCTATCTGAGCAGTTATGGATATGAAGGAAACAGGTGGAGTCTCATGTTCCCTTTTTCTCTAGGCGCTGCATCTGATAGCTACGAACGGGACACCAGAGCTGCAGAACCCTGAGCGATTGTCTGCGGTGTTTCGCGACTTTCTGAGCTGCTGCCTGGAGGTGGATGTGGACAGGCGAGGGTCTGCCAAGGAACTTCTGCAGGTAAAATGGGACGCGGCTGCAAGCGAAACAGCTGTTCTATGTAATGGTTTTCTCACCAGCTAAACTCAAAGGCATGAGACGGAACCCCCTCATATTAGTCTCCAGTCTTGGTGCTTTTCAAAAGGAAAATAAGTGGAATCATAGAATGGTTTGGTTGGAAGGGATCTTTAAAGGTCATCTAGTCCAACCCCCGTACAGTGAGCAGGGACATCTTCAACTAGAGCAGGTTGCTCAGAGCCCCGTCCAACCTGGCCTGGAATGTTCCCAGGGATGGGGCATCTACCACCTCTCTGGGCAACCTGTGCCAGTGTTTCACCACCTCATTGCAAAAAAATTCTTCCTTAGATCCAGCCTGAATCTACCCTCTTTTAGTTTAAAACCATGACCCCTTGTCCTGTTGCAAGAGACCCTGCTAAAAAGTCTGTTCCCATCTTTCTTTAGAAGCCCCCTTTAAGTACTGGAAGGCTGCAAAAAGGTCTCCCCGGAGCCTTCTCTTCTCCAGGCTGAACAACCCCAACTCTCTCAGCCTGTCCTCCTAGGAGAGGTGTTCTGTCCCTCTGATCATTTTTTCAGCCCTGTGTTGAATTTTGGTAGTATATTCAGCTGTACATAGTGGCAAATGGGATGGTAGCCACTGCTCTCACTGCAACCCAGAGCTGAGTCTGTCAGCGCTCTGTCACTGGTGTCCCTGCTCTTGTCTTGGTGCTGAAAACCTGTACCTCCGTGGCCTTCAGAAGAACACACGGGCCTAAATACTCCTGGCATAAACATTTCCTAGAGGTATTGGAGTTCCCTAAGGAACGGCTTATGCCTCTGATCTTTTCTGACAACTCAAATAGCCCATGTCTCTAGAAAACAGGAACCTAAGTAAGTAACTTGCGTTTCCTGAAAGGAACAAGGCCCTGGGAGAGCAAACAGCATTCCCAGAGTGCTGGCAGGGCAGAAATCCCAGTACGCTGAAGACAACTTGATAAAGGGATTAACGGGACTTTGGGCCCTGTTTGCCTGTGATAGCAAGGTACTGGACATGAAGACGCAGGTGCAGATGGTCCCCTCAGTCCTGTTTCAGCGTATTCCCCATAACCAGAGAAATGCTGCTTGAGGCTGTGAGTACCTGAGTTTGGAAAGTAATGGTTCATTTCTTTTTTTCCTTTGCACAGCATCCATTCCTAAAATTAGCCAAGCCTCTCTCCAGCCTGACGCCGCTGATCACTGAAGCAAGGGAAGCAAATAAGAATGGCAGCAGCCACTAGTGCTTCAGGCCGGCATTCTCCCATGCCAGCTCAGAGCAGGACTGAGAATAAAACTCTACAGAACCTCAACGCTTGTGCTGTGGGACAGGTGGATGGATGAAGAAGCCAATGGTCACAGTCATGGTGGTAGGAGGGAGAACAACCCAGTCCCTCAAGGAGTAAAAAATGACCGTTTCTCTTCTTCCTGCTTTCTGGCTCCTGAATTTATTTTTAAGACGAAACAGGGCTTAAGACAGAGAGGTAACGACCACAAATGCTTGCCTGCCTCAGCCTTTTCCAAGGGAAAGCAAATTCAGTTGGAAGGTCCCCTTCCTTCTCACCCTGTGAATAAGCTGTACACTCACTTTGAAATTGTGACAGTCAAAACAGCAAGTGAAGCAACACCCACCCAGTGTTTAAGAAAAAAAAAAAAAGGGAAAAACCCAGTAAAACAGCTTAGCTCTGTAGTCTTCATGTCTAGGCCCGGTCCTGCAAAGGGCTAAGTAGCCTTTAAGGCATGAACCACCGTCCTGTTTTGGCAGTAGGAAGGCAGGATACTTGGGCTGTTCTTGAATTAGGCCATTAGCTTGTTTGGCTTTGGCTTCTTGTTTAGTTCCAGTCTTTGTGTTGCCACTGTCATTCATACCTCAACTGACCTACCCTCGCTCACTCTGTCCGTCCCAGTGTCTTTGGCTGAGGCAACAGACGGATGCAATGCTCATGGATGGCAGCAGTGAGCACAGCTGTGGGAGGTGCACCCAGGGAGAGGAACTCTTCCACGTAGTGACAGAGCTCCGGGAGGAGGTGACTAGGTTGAGGCTATCAGGGAGAGCGAGCAAGCGAGAGACTCCTGGAAGCGCACCCTGCCTTCCCTGGGACATGCCCACCAGGCAGACAGGACGCATCATATGGGGGATTCCCTATCCTCTCCCCAGCTGGCTGAACACAGTGACTCCAGTATGCCCTCCGGAAGTCCAAAGAGGCAGCTCTGCTGATCCCTCTCCTTACTTTTCCAAGAATCGAAAACTCTACCATTTTCCAATTGCTATGCCCAAGGTGGCCTCCAAGTGTCACATGATCCACAAGTCCTTCTCAGGTCACAAACAACAGGTCCAGCCGGGCACCATCTGTAGTTGGCTCACTTGCTATCTGTGTCAGGATCTTCTGTTGCACACACTCCAGGAACATCCTGGACCGTTTTCTCTGCTCTATATGATGTTTCCAGCAGACATCTGGTGAGTAAAGTCTCCCATGAGAAAAAGGGCTAGTGATCGTGAGACTTCTCCTAGCTGCTTATAGAATATTTAATCTGCCTCTTCATCCTGATTGGGTGGTCTATAGCAGACTCCCACCATGCTATCTGCCTTGTTGGCCTTCCCCCTGATTTTTACCCATAAACAGCCAAGCCCATTGTCACCATCATTAAGCTCTAGACAGTCAACACACTCCCTAACATACAGGGCTACTTCGCCTCCTCTCCTTCCTTGCCTGTCCCTTGTGAAGGGTTTATAGCTGTCCGTTGCAGCACCTCAGTTGTGTGAGTCATCCCGCCATGATTCCATGATGGCAACTCTGTCATAGTTTTCCTGCTGCACAATGGCTTCCAGCTCCACCTGTTTGTTGCCCATGCTGCATGCATTGGTGCAGATGCACTTCAGGTGGCTATTGATCCCCCCACCTTTTTGGGGGGAGAAGCCCTAATTCCTACATGACCATTCTCAGGCGCTTCTGTGGTTTCTAACACATCAATAACACTTGCGTCTTTGCTGTCACACAGCTCTCCATCCTCCCTACCTCCACTGAGCTGGCAGACTGCAGCACCTCGCTAGCACCATCCCTCAAACATTGGCGTGCTGCCCCCAGGCTTATCTCTAGTGAGCCTGGTTTTATCCCTTTCCCCCTTCGAATCTAGTTTAAGGCTCTTTCATTGAGCCCTGCTAAGTCCTGAGCAAAGACCCTTTTCCCCCTTTGAGACAGGTGTACCCCGCCTGTCACCAGCAGGCCTGGTGTCGTGTGGACCAGCTCATGATCAAAAACCCGCCAATTCTGCCGGTGTCACCAGGCTCAAGCTGCTGGCTCTTCCTGTTCCTTCCCTCAGCATTCCTGCAACTGGAAGGTCCGAGGAGAACCTACTTGTGCTCCTGATCCCTTAGCCAGTTGTGCCAAGGCCCTGAAGTCTCTCTTGATTGCCCTTGAACTTCTTACTGCAACTTTGTCACTACCTACGTGAAAAATCAATAATGGAGAATAATCTGAGGCCGTACCAGGGTAGGAAGCTTATTCTTCACACCTTTAACTGGGGCCCCAGGGAGGCAGCAGACTTCCCTAAGAAGTGGGTCCGGTCTGCATATGGGGCCTTCTGTGCCCTTCAGAAGGGAGTCTCCTCTGACAATGACCCGTCGTCTTCTTTTTGTGGAAGCGGTACCAGTACAAGCAGATGGGTTTATGGCAATAACCATCAATGGCCATTGGCTCTTTGACCGAACTTCCTGTAAATGCAAGAAGAGACACTCAGACACCCTGAGATGTCCCCTCCATTCGCTGGGCCTGGGCACGGGCAGCCAAGCGCCGCACGGCAAAGCCCACTGCATCTTCCCCAGGCTGTCTTGTCCTGGCTGGCTGCTGCCAGGAGGGGACAGCGGGTGATGACAGCCTGGGGGTGACAGGAGGGACAGCAGGCAGTGACAGGCCTGGGGGGTGACAGGAGGGTCACCACAAGCCTGAGGGGTGACAAGACACTGGGCAGTGACAGGCCCAGGGGGGTGACAGGAGGGACACCACAGGCCTGGGGGTGTGACAGGACACCAGGCAGTGACAGGCCCAGGGGGGTGACAGGAGGGACACCACAGGCCAGGTGAGGCGCAGGGGGGTGCAGTGTTCCGTTGGGCATGCGCAGTGATGCGATCAGGGCAGCCCCTGCGGTTGGCGTCCGGTAAACCCCCAACGGAACGCTGAGGCAGAGGTGCCCGAGTGCCCACAGCGAGTGGTTGGGCCTGGGAGCGCTGCGTGAGAGAGGGAGCAGAGGCCGAGCCGGGGCCGCGGGGGCCTCTCCCCATCGTCCGCCCGCCCGCCCGTCGCTGAGGGCCGCAGGCCGGACTTGTTGCAGGGGTGAGCTCAGCCTGCGCTGCTTGCCCCGGCCCCCTCGGTCTGCTGCACTAGACGCTGTCGTGGAGCAGGCCCCGACCATGTCGTGCGTCCACTACAAGTTCTCCTCCAAGCTGAGCTATGACACGGTCACCTTCACCGGCCTCCACATCTCCCTGTGCGACCTCAAGCGCCAGATCATGGGCTGGGAGAAGCTGAAGGCAGCCAGCTGTGACCTGCAGATCACCAACGCCCAGACCAAAGAAGGTGCGTGGGGGCAGTGGGCATGGGGGCTTGGGGACTGCCCGGCTGGCAGTGTCACAGGCCACCCTGTGATTGCCACGGCCTGCGGGAGCCACGCTCTGCTCTTTGTGGCTCGTCCCCACGTAGCCTGAGTCAGCCTGAGGCCCATCTTGCCAGCCTGCGGGGGGACTGGTAGGGCAAGCGGCGCGGGGGCTTACACGGGGTGGGAAGCGATAATGTGATTTGGCCACACTCGGTAGCTGTGGCTTGTGTTGGGGGCCTCAGGGCTGTTCTTTTGTAGTTGCTGTTCTGACAACTACCTTCAGATCTGTGCTTTGGGCGCAGAGCAGGCATAGAAGAATGTGTGGTTGATGTGTGATGTACAGGGCTTACAAATTTTTGCTTTCCTGGAATTCTTCTAGGTAAAATGATAAGGAAATATGGGAGGATATCTTATATTAATAACCTCTCCAGATGTCTTGGAAATCAGGTGGAGAAAGCTGAAAGGGATGGGAATAGAACAGGTGGCTACTTTGAAGAAATAAATTGTCTTTGGTGACTTCGTTTTGTGATCACCTTGCTTTACTCCACTGTACTGGAAAACTGGTTTGGTGGCTGTTGCAGAAACTGCTCGCTAGCAACACTTTGGATCAAGAGTGTAGCTGTGAGTTACCATCTATGCAGACCCTTTAATGGCATCTCTGCCATGGGTGTTCTCCATATCTAAATGACACCTTGGAATTTCTTGTTAATATCGCTTCTTTTCTACACCAAAGACATTGTCGTTCAGGTGCTATCGAGCATCATTTCACCATTTGTCTCTAAGCGTTTTTTTTCCCTGGTACTACGTGTGAACCATATCAGGGCAGTACTGAACTTTTCCGGCAGAACATTTATGGTGACTATACGTAAGAAACGTTCTTAGAGGAGTCATAAATTCTTTTAAACCTAAAAAATGGTGCTTGATTCTCAGAGATGATAATGGTTTCGTGGTACTTAGTATGATATTTCAGTTTGGTAAGCTGCTGACTTGACAAGTTTGAATGTGATTACAGACCTTGGGGTGTGACTTTTCAGAAATAGATTTGTTGCCAAGTCTCTGCTCGGGGATGTTGCTGCCCAGGAGGAAAAGGTTCCTGCTGGGAGATGCCAGTTTTGTCCGAGAGCTGCTAGACTAAGCTGGCATCTGTTAAATTCAAATCAAGCAAACAAAAATTTCCAGGCACTTCAGGAATAGTGCTCCAGCTTTATTCCTTTCCTATTAAAAGAAGAAAAAGAAAGTTAACTTTTTAGTCTACGTTGTCTGACTTCACATTTATTAAGGTGCCATCAACCAAAATGAATTCAGTTAATTGAGGTGAAGGAAATAGAAGTGTATTAAAGCCAACTGCTACCATGTCCCTTCACAGAACTCACTCAGCAATGTTCTCTGCCATAGGTAAACACTCTTCTGCAAATTCTCTGACATGGTGACCAAGCTGGTGGGGTACTTCAAGTACCAAATACAAGTATGTGCAAGTGTCCTATGCAAAGAAAGCCTTTACTTCCCCAAGCTATTGTCCCTCTACAGCTGATGCCTTTCAAAGTGTGCTGATTGACTTCTAAGGGGAATTCCTGTGGCTATCGGTCTGCTCTCAGGTGGCTGGAGCTCTCTTCACTCTGCACTGAACAAGCAGACTGTAAACAAGCATATCACAGGAGGTGCTGCCACTTGTAACCTTCTGCAGAGCTACCACAATCCTCAGTTCAGCACAGGCGTAGCAATCTCCTGCCTTTTTGTGGAGCCGCTGTCACTTAGCCCAGATCTCTGAAAGGTCACTCCAGTGGTTTGTGATCTGGACCAGAAGGATACTCTGTATGACTCCGTCCTGCAGGCAGAAGCAGCTGCTTTGGGCTTCTAGAACTGCGGCTGGTGTGACCTGCCAGTTGTTTGTCTGGGCCTCAGTACGGTTTGAGCTCCTTCTCCATGAACAAGTGTAGCGCAGGCCTTTCTTGACAGATGGCTGTGTACTGGTTGGATTTTCCTTTTGGGAAGAGCTCTAGGGGCTGGTTTCAGGATGTGACTTGTGTAAGAGCTTCTGATTTTGTTATTAGCAGTCCTTTCTCCTACAGTTTGAAACTACTCTCAAGTCCCGAGGAAGCTTGCTGTTCGGTTCCCGGGGCGGGGAAGATCAGGAGCTAGTTTCGGCTAATGCTTTCTCACTTTTCTGAAGAAGCCTTCTGTCATCCAGAAATAGAAGTAGAATTTTCATTTCATGGCTGAAGTAATGTCTTGTGGTAGGTATGTTTTGGTCCATGAGAGGTTCCTGCCTGTAGGAATAATCTACTGAAAAATGGAGCCTGAATTGTGAGAGAGTCCTGTTTTGTGTGTGATCACTGAGCAAAACCACCCTGACAGAGCTTGTCTAGATAGACAGCATCTTTGGTTTTCAGATCATTGTTCTGTTTCAGTCTGCAAAGGTGAGGGCTTTTAACATGTAAAACTGTAGGCAGATCATGAAAGCGTGGAGAGCTTCGGGCACATGCTGGTTTTGACTAGCTTTTAAAGGCTGTCTTCATCAGTAATTTCATTGGAGTCTGTCTCTGCTGTGCAGGAAGGGAATCCAAAGGATTCATGTCCCTTTGGTTAATTCAGACCAGATGATTAGCTTAAGAGGGGAGATCTAATTCTGCCCTACTTGTGAAAGCACGCTCAACCCCCCCCTCCGAATTTCTGTGATCCACATTCTAGTTCTAGCACTGCCAGTTCTGTTTCCATTTCATTGTAAAGCACCAAGCAGCTGAGAAGTGTGATTGTTGGTGGATTAAGCTGCAAGCCATAGGCAGAGGTGGCCAGCTGTCTTCTGTGTTCCATCGGCCTTGAGCACCAGCAGCGTGGCCGAATCGCTTTTAGTGAACAGCCATGAAAGCAACGGCGCAGAGATTTCATGCTTTAGCTAAGGGCCTGTTTTGTAGCAGGGCAAGCTTGTCCGACTTTAGATCTGCTTTACACAGGTGAGACTTGGCTGTGCTTTGTTTTTCTCCAAAGATCTCTTGGTTTTGTAGCCTAACAGAAGCAAATGCCACTTAAGCTAGATCAGGACAGAACCTCATGTGTTAGCAGACTCTCCTTTAGTGACCTTTGGGAGCATTTTGCTGTTGGCATTCACGCTCTCTCAAAAAAAATGGAAAAGATTGTGCTGCTTGCGTTTGGTTCTCAAACCTGAAGATTTCTTGGAATGTACTACTAGTGTGCTGAGATGATAAAAATGCACCCTTACATCTGAAATCTGGCTTTTCTATCTGCAAAGGGCTTCCCTCTCTGCCGTGCTGTGTAATTACATATTCATATACATTCTTTTGAATTGACTAATGTCTTTTTCTGTGTTTATGTTGTTTTCAGAATACACAGAGGCTAATGCCCTGATTCCTAAGAACTCGTCAGTAATTGTGAGAAGAATCCCTGTCGTAGGAGTTAAAGCTACCAGCAAAACATACGTTCTGTAGGTATCCATAAAGCACTGTGTTCTGTGTTAGTGGTTTGGGTGTGTTACCTTTTCTAATTGATATTCGTTTCCAGAGGCACTCAGATTGTATCTTTCTGGTTAAAGCTGCTGTTACTTTTTGTTGTAATGCGGTAGATTTTATTGTTCCTGTCCCAAAGTAAACTTATGCTTTTCGGCCTGCTGGGACATGGGGTTCAAACTCCAACAATGGTAACTTTTAAGAATGATTCTATTTGGCTTGATCTTGGGGTTGTTTTTTCTGAGCACCAAGTTGTAGATGCTGTTTCCTCTACGTGGAGAGATTCCTTGTTATATGTGTTTGCTTGTCTTGCTTTTAGAGTGAAGACAGGTATGCATTGGAGTGTAAACTTAGAATTTGTTCCCATCTCAGAAGAGTCTGATTCTCAGTGTTTCTGCGAATCCGTCTATTTTTTGCATTTGGGGCAGGGGGGGTGGCATATGGCAGGTATCCTTATGCCCCAAACCTGGTGTTTTTGCATACTAGCTAGAGGGGAAAGACCAAGGGTTGCCAACTCTGCTGATGGGACACTTGGGATGATGCAGGAATTGTTAACTATATCGATGGCTGCATGTCTCATTCATGATGATCTGCATGCAGATACAGATCAATGAGTATGTGGAATCTCAGCAAGTTCCCAGATGTAATAAATATTTCCCCAAACACTGTAGCATTTTCAAGGTTATCTTAAAGCAAATTCTTGCAATTAAGTCCTTTTTTTTTTTTTTTTTTTTTTTTATGTCCCTACAGGACTCCTAAATCGCAGAAAATCCTGCACCTTCCTTGGAGGAGAGAGAGTGCAACGTTTCAATTGAGGAGTTTGACGTTCGAGAGTGCAAGGAACTGCATTGGCTGTTTGCAAGGCTAGGAAAGAGCAGACCCCCAATCTTGATGTTTATCTGCAATGACTGCAAGGGCTAGTGAGGACCAGCAAGACAATTCCTTCCTAGCCCCTTCCTTGGAGGAGAGGGAGTGCAACATTTCAGTGTCGCAGTTGGGATTGCCAGCGGGGGAAAAAGCAGTGTCCATGTTTTCAAGGCTAGGAAAAAGCAGAGCCCCAGTCTTGCCTTTTATCTGTAATGACTGCAAGGGCAAGTGAGGACCTGCAAGACAATTCCTTCCTAGCACCTTCCTTGGTGGAGGAGTGCAACGTTTCATTTGAGGAGTTTGGCGTTCGAGAGTGCGAGGAACTGCATTGGCTGTTTGCAAGGCTAGGAAAGAGCAGACCCCCAATCTTGCTGTTTATCTGCAATGACTGCAAGGGCTAGTGAGGACCTGCAAGACAATACCTGCCTAGCACCTTCCTTGGAGGAGGTCCTGACACTCAGGGAGAAGAGAGACAGAGAGAGGCTGAGGGGGCAGAGGCACGGCCAGCAGGAGCCGGGGCTCCAGGGGCTGCCTCGATGGTGCAGGTGGCCGGCAGGGGCGCAGCTCTGCACGGCCAGCAGCGCTCTGAGAGCCCGTGCGCAGGCAGCAGACATGGCAGCACCCAGCTGGGAGCAGCAGGCAGGGACTTGCTGACAAAGGCTGCAGTTACCCTTTTGGTGCTGTTGAGAAAGGCCAATAAGTAGTCGTAGGCTTCCTTCTCTTTCTCTTCTGTCTGGCAGGTGGAGGCGGTATCGGCTTCACCTGATGAAGAGCAAGAGTGAGGAGAGCTGTAGGCAGGGTAGGAGGTAGAGGGACGAGAGAGGCCCTCTCTGCAGCCCTGCACCTGCTGCCCTGCACACGGCAAGCCCTGGGCCAGGGTGCTGAGGCTCTGTCTCCTCCAGGAAGCCGCTGGCAGCAGGGTGGGAAGGTGCCAGCCCTGCAGCACCGCTGCCTCCTGCCAGCCCAGCTGCCTCTCCCTGCCCTGCTCTCCATCCCGAGGCCGGAGGTGGTCCCCTGGGGTCCTGTTGATAGCCACTCATAGCAGGGATGTCCTCCTTGTCCTCTGCGATGACAACAGAGCTGGTGGAGCCCAAGTCCACAGTGTGCACACTATTGCTGATACAGGCCAGGACGCTGTTGGCCTTCTTGGCCACCTGGGCACACTGCCAGCTCATGTTCAGCTGGCTGTCAACCAGCACTCCCAGTCCTTTTCCGCTGGGCAGCTCTCCAGCCACTCCTCCCCAAGCCTGTAGCATTGCATGGTGTTGTTGTGACAGAATTGCAGGACCCGGCACATGGCCTTATTAAACCTCATACAGGCAGATATAGGAACCCTCACCCGAACACAAACCTTAACCCTCCCCTCCCCTCCCCTTAGGGTTCGGGTTCGGTTTCGGGTTAGGGTTCGTGTTAGTGTTCGGGTTAGGGCCAGAATGCCCATCAGACCTCTGGAAGTCACACTCTATGTAACAGCACTCCTCCAAAACTATGGAAAATTGTCCAAAATTAACCACAAAAATAGCTAAAAGTTAACAAAACAAAGCAACCACTGTGGAAATGTCTTCTCCACAACAAAAAGTCGACAGAACTTGAACATATGTGGTAGAACAATCACCGGAGGAGACTTGGAACTCCCAGAAGGAAAAAACGGAGCTGCCAGAAGTCAGTCATACTCGACCGGAACTAACAGATAAAACACCAGAATTAGAATATAAAACAAAACAAGTACACACCCAGAAGTAATGTCAAACACACATCCTACACCCCTATCCTAACCCCAGGACAGACAACAAGAGGAAAGACAACACCCTGAAATAAAAAAGACTATGAAACACTCCTGGTAAGGCAAAACCAACTAAACCACACCAGTCCAAAACCCTACCCCCCCCAGCCGATAGTCTTTAACCATATCCCACTTAAACTTTAGCACTCAATAACCCCAACATCACCAGAACGCTATGTTGTGATCTTGTGTGAGAGACTGAACCATAAAACATTTGTCTCAAAGATTGTTTATCTAAGCGAAAATTCCTTTGGCTGATAAGGGTGGTCACATGGCCACAGAGATCTCCGGTTGATGAGAAACACCCTGCCAAGATGACGGCTACAAGACATGCGATAGTTGTGTGAAGACAGTCCTGTGAGGAGCGGGGCTGGAGCCACCCACCGTGAAGTGTATGTGCATACGCAGCAATGCGAAGATGTGCTAAATTGCAGGCCTTGAACGAGAATAAAAAGGACTGCCAAGACAAGCCCTTGTGCCGGCTGCCGCCGAGCGCGATCACCCACCACCGAAAACATTGAGAGACTTGGACCCCGGGACGCCGCAGATCCATGGTGGTGACTATCCTTGCAACTCTATCCCGAACCACGTTGCTTTTAAAGTTTTTTTTCTGTCTTCATTTATTTAGTTTGCTGTCCCTATTTTTTATGTTTTTTCCTTTATTTCCTTAATCCTGTTGCTTTTTAAATCTTCTGCCTATGTGTATATATCCAGTTTGCTGCCCTATTTTTTAATTCTTTGCTTTCTGTCTGGTACCCTGTCGCTTTTAAAATTTTCTTTCTATGTCTCAGTTTATTTAGTTCTCTGTCCTTTTACTGTCTTTTCTTAATCCCTATGCTTTTAAAATTTTGTTTCAATGTGTACTTTTATTGAGTTTGCTATCCCTATTTTTTAATTCTTTCCTCTCTGTCATGTACCCTGTTGCTTTTACAGTTTTTTCCTATGTCTATTTTTATCCAGTTCACTGTCTTTATTTTTAATTTTTTTTTCTTTTTATTCTCTACTCCATCACTTTTTAATTTTTCTTTCTATGTCTTTATTTATTTAGTTTGATGTCCCTATTTTTTAATTTTTTCCTTTATTTCCTTAATCTCATTGCTTTTAAAATTTTCTTCCCATTTTTACTTTTATCCAGTTAGCTGTCTTTATTTTTAAATTTTTTTTCCTGTCTGTTCTGAACCCCACTGCTTTTAAAACTGTCTTTCTACATCTACCTTTACCAAGCTGTCTATGCCTAATTTTTAATATTTTCCTGTCTGTCCTGTACCGTGTTGCTTTTAAATTTTTTAGAAATGTCTACTTTTATCCAGTTCACTGTCTTTATTTTTCAATTCTTTCTTGTCTGTCCTGTACCCTGTTTCTTTTTGTATTTTCTTTCTGTCTTTTTTATTTGTGTTGTGGTTTAACCCCAGCCAGCAGCTAAGTACCACACAGCCACTCGCTCATTCCCCCATGGTGGGACAGTGGAGACAATTGGAAGAGTGAAACTGAGGAAACTCGTGGTTTGAGATAAAGACAGTTTACCAGGTAAAGCAAAAGCCACGCACACGAGCAGAGCAGAACGAGGAATCCATTCACCACTCCCCATGGGCAGGCAGGTGTTCAGCCACCTCCAGGGAAGCAGGGCTGCATCACACGTAATGGTTTCTTGGAAGACGGACGCCATAACTCTGAACGTCCCCACACCCCTTCCTTCTCCTTCGTCCCAGCTTTATATACCACGCATGACGTCATACGGTATGGAATATCTCTTTGCCCAGCCTGGGTCAGCTGTCCTGGCTGTGCCCCCTCCCAGCTCCCCGTGCACACCTAGCCTTCTCGCTGCCAGGCCAGCACGAGAAGCTGGAGAGTCCTCGACTGCTTAGCAACAACCCAAAACATCAGCACATTATCCACATTTTTCATCCCAAATCAAAAACACAGCCTCACATTAGTCCCTATGAAGAAAATTAACTCTACCCCAGCTGAAACCAGGACATTGAGTAATGTTGATAACACACTGATATTATTAGTTGTTGTGTAGCGCTTATACTAAGTCAAGGGCTTTTCATCTTCGCATGCGCTGCCAGCGGGGAGGTGCACAAGAAACTGGGAGGGGGCATTGCCAGGGCAGCTGATCCAGACTGACCAAAAGGATATTCCCTACCATATAACGACATGCTCAGTATATAAAACTGGAGTTGGCCAGGGGGTGGGAATCACTGCTCAGGGATGGGCTATTGATCACACCGGGTGGGTGGCGAGCAATTGTTGCATCACTTATTTTTGTATATTCCTTTATCAGTGATATGATGATGATGATGATGATTTCCTCTGCCTTTGCTGTCCTATTAAACCGTTTTTAACCCAACCCATGAGTATTTTTTTCCAGCTCTCTCCCCCATCCCACCTGGGATGGGCGGGAGGCAAGTAAGCGGCTGCGTGGTGCTTAGTTGCCAGCTGAGGCTAAACCACAATAGCCCCACAGCTCTTTTCAGGGTCTATAGCAAGCTTTGTAGCGCTCTCCTTCCTCCAGAAGCCCTCAGGCTTTCATTGTGCCCCAGAGCACTCTTACCTTCCTGTCTGCCATCTACAATGCCTTTGTTTGGTCCCTGCTCTCCTGAGGGTATCTGTACTCTGTTCCTATCCCCTCCTGAACACCTCATTGTGTCACCAATCTTTTGTTTGTCTCCCTCTTCCCCAACATCCCCCACCCCCAGAGTCCTCTCATCTCTGTCATGATACCTCCTGAGACTGTTCTGGTGTGCCATGGCACCCTTCAAGCTCTGCAGCCCTCTTTGTCTCTCTCTTATTCAGCCAGATCCATTCCTCGGGCTTTCTCTGTGCCCCAGAGCTCTCTTACCTTTATTCACTGCCATCTAGGACATCTAGTCTATCCAGTCACTCATTCCATGAGGACATCTGTACATTGCTGGGACACCCTTTTGAGTTTTGCATTGTGCCCCAGAGTTGTCTTCTGTCTCTCAGCTCTCATCGTCATGCCTTCTGAGGCCATCCTTGTGCCCCCTTTGTTCAGCCCCTGGCCACCCAAGACCATCTGTATTCTGCTCAACTGATCAACTGAAATTGAAGGAGGAACTGCCGCCCTGGGCAGCAGAAGGTGGAGGAGGGACAGGCTCCGTCATGGCCCATTTCCTACCCGGATAGAGCTGCCGGGCTTGGCCGGGGCCCGGGCAGGGCCCTGCTGCCCTCCAGAGAACCCCAGGGCCTCTGACAGGCCTCCCAGGGGCACACGTGGGGCCAAGCAGCCCCTCCAGAGAGCCCCAGGGGCTCTCCCGGGCCTCGCAGGGCACCGTGTAAGGCGCTGTAGGGCCGCTGCGAAGGCCTGGGGAGCAGCACGGCTACCTGGGACTCCGCGCGGGATGCAGCAGAGCCCCTCCAGCTGTCTGGGGAACAGCAAGGCTCCACGGGGCTATGTACAGGCCCTCCCGGGGCCCTTGGGGGGGCCTGGAGGGCAGCAGGGCTCCGCGCGGGGCGCAGCAGAGCCCCTCCAGCTGTCTGGGGAACAGCAAGGCTCCACGGGGCTATGTACAGGCCCTCCCGGGGCCCTTGGGGGGGCCTGGGGGGCAGCAGGGCTCCCCAGGGGCGCAAGCGGGACCCAACGCGGCCCCCACAGCTGCCTGGGGGGCGGCAGGGTCCGCAGGGGTGCGTGGGGGGCCTGTCAGAATAGGAACCCTCTGGGTGTCTGAGGGGCAGCAGGGCAGCGCGGGGCGGGGAAGAAGAGCTCAAAACAGCACGTCAAGTTCCGCAGCCTTTATCGATGGCTGGGAGGCACAGGCAGGCCGGCTGTGCTAAGGCCTCTGCCTGCGGCCTGCAGAACGCCCGTTTCCATCCTGGGTCGCCATCTGAAGCGTTCCTCTCGCTGCCCTTTGGCTGCTTCTTCAGGCTTGATGGCCAGCACGCCCACTAGAGCCACGGCCCACGGCCCACCTGTCCCCTTCGCCACGAAATGGGAGCGGTGCAGAGGGCGGGCACCATCCAGGCTGGGATCTCCCTGGAGAGGGCAGAGCAGGCAAAAGCTTTCCTTCACCGTTCCTCTGGGTTTCACAGCCTGGCAGAGCAGCTGGTGTGCCTTGGGGCCACGACGCAGGGCGTGGTGCGTCCTGCATGGCCCCGGGCTGCTGGCAAGGGGGCAGGTCCAGCTGCTCAGGGGGTGCCAGTGCGCAGAGCACCCCGGGATCAGCTCTGCCCACAGCTCCAGCAGCACAGTCAGCCGCCTCCTGGGGCCGGGGTCCTCCTCCTCCATGCCCTCCGGAGCCAGGAGCACAGCGCTTGCAGGTGGGATCCGGAGGGAGGCTTTTTCGCTGCAGCGTCCAGGACCAGCAGGGTTTGAGTTGCCAGGGAAGATATGCAGGCGCTGCTGTCTCTTGCCTTGTCTTGAAGGGCTGGCACGGAAAGGAGCAGAGCCGAGGTCAGAGCCCGCATCTGCAGGGCATCTGCAGAGCCCCTCTGGCCAGCGCCCCCCCAACCCCCCAGCTCTTCCCATGGCCAGGAGGGAGGCAGGGGTGCCGGGATGAGCGGGAAGGTGCTGCCACCAATGCCCCACATCCCCCTGAAATCTCTCTCTGCTCTGCCCACGCTGCCCCTCATGTGTGCAGGGAGCAGTGCCCTGCCCAGCTGGGGCAGGCGTTGGAGCTTCCTTCCCAGGGTCTTTCCCCCTCTCCGCCAGCCCCTGCGGACACCCCACTGCCCTCACTCACCCCTGTAGATGACCTGGAGCTTCTCCGGGTACCCATCCCTCAGCTGCAGCCCGGCGAGCCCTAGGCACACACAGCCCGTCACAGATCCCACTGGCCTGCCTGCCCCAGCAGCCCAGCTCCCCGCCACCAGCCCCGCAGGCCTGGCCACGTGGCCTCCTCCCACTGGGCAAGGCTGAGCCCAGGGCGGTCTCCTGAGCGTGAAGGCCACGGCGGCTGCGAGGGACACAAGAAGGCTCCCACCAGTCCCCGCGACCGGGCAGGGGTGTGGGAGCGCAGCAGGGAGCCCGTGAGCTCAAGCATCGGGCAGTCCGGGCTCTGCAACCGCTCGCTGGATTCAGCAGCCACTGTGCCTGGGGATAAGGTGCCGCGGGGCAGAGACGCACCCTCGGCGGGGTTGTGGCTCACCAATGAACCTGATGGCTGCCTCATGCAAGGGCTCCTGTGGGCTTTGCAGGTACTGCAGGCTCTGCTGCAGGTGCTCCTCCACTCTGCCACCATCCTCCAGGAGCTGGAGAGAGCACAGGGGGCCAGCGTTGCCACAGACTCTCCCCCTGCACCCAGGACTGTCCTCCCCTGCCTTCCCCAGCCTCTGCCTTTTCTCACTCTCGCACTCCCAACTGCGAGATTGAAACGCTGCACTCTCTCTCCTCCAAGGAAGGTGCTAGGAAGGAATTGTCCTGCTGGTCCACACTATGCCATGCAGTCATTGCAGATAAACAGCAAGGCTGGGGCTCTGCTCTTTCCTAGCCTTGCAAACAGGCACTCTGCAAAGCTAGGAAAGAGCAGAGCCCCAGTCTTGCTGTTTATCTGCAATGACTGCCAGGGCAAGTGAGGACGAGCAAGACAATTCCTTCCTAGCCCCTTCCTTGGAGGAGAGAGAGTGCAACGTTTCAATCTCGCAGTTCGGAGCGTGAGAGTGAGAAAAAGCAGAGTGCCTGTTTGCAAGGCTAGGAAAGAGCAGAGACCCAGTCTTGCTGCTCATCTGCAATGACTGCAAGGGATAGTGAGGAGCAGCAAGACAATTCCTTCCTAGCCCCTTCCTTGGAGGAGAGGGAGTGCAACGTTTCAATCTCGCAGTTCGGAGCGCGAGAGGGAGAAAAAGCAGAGTGCCTGTTTGCAAGGCTAGGAAAGAGCAGAGCCCCAGTCTTGCTGTTTATCTGCAATGACTGCAAGGGATAGTGAGGACCAGCAAGACAATTCCTTCCTAGCCCCTTCCTTGGAGGGGAGAGAGTGCAACGTTTCAATCTCGCAGTTCGGAGCGCGAGAGGGAGAAAAAGCAGAGTGCCTGTTTCCAAGGCTAGGAAAGAGCAGAGCCCCAGTCTTGCTGCTCATCTGCAATGACTGCAAGGGATAGTGAGGACCAGCAAGACAATTCCTTCCTAGCCCCTTCCTTGGAGGGGAGGGAGTGCAACGTTTCAATCTCGCAGTTCGGAGCGCGAGAGGGAGAAAAAGCAGAGTGCCTGTTTGCAAGGCTAGGAAAGAGCAGAGCCCCAGTCTTGCTGTTTATCTGCAATGACTGCAAGGGCAAGTTATGGCCAGCAAGACAGTCCTGACAGTCAGGGAGAAGAGAGACAGAGAGAGGCTGAGGGGGCAGAGGCACGGCCAGCAGGAGCCGGGGCTCCAGGGGCTGCCTCGATGGTGCAGGTGGCCGGCAGGGGCGCAGCTCTGCACGGCCAGCAGCGCTCTGAGAGCCCGTGCGCAGGCAGCAGACATGGCAGCACCCAGCTGGGAGCAGCAGGCAGGGACTTGCTGACAAAGGCTGCAGTTACCCTTTTGGTGCTGTTGAGAAAGGCCAATAAGTAGTTGTAGGCTTCCTTCTCTTTCTCTTCTGTCTGGCAGGTGGAGGCAGTATCGGCTTCACCTGATGAAGAGCAAGAGTGAGGAGAGCTGTAGGCAGGGTTGGAGGTAGAGGGATGAGAGAGGCCCTCTCTGCAGCCCTGCACCTGCTGCCCTGCACACGGCAAGCCCTGGGCCAGGGTGCTGAGGCTCTGTCTCCTCCAGGAAGCCGCTGGCAGCAGGGTGGGAAGGTGCCAGCCCTGCAGCACCGCTGCCTCCTGCCAGCCCAGCTGCCTCTCCCTGCCCTGCTCTCCATCCCGAGGCCGGAGGTGGTCCCCTGGGGTCCTGTTGATAGCCACTCATAGCAGGGATGTCCTCCTTGTCCTCTGCGATGACAACAGAGATGGTGGAGCCCAAGTCCACAGTGTGCACACTATTGCTGATACAGGCCAGGACGCTGTTGGCCTTCTTGGCCACCTGGGCACACTGCCAGCTCATGTTCAGCTGGCTGTCAACCAGCACTCCCAGTCCTTTTCCGCTGGGCAGCTCTCCAGCCGCTCCTCCCCAAGCCTGTAGCATTGCATGGAGTTGTTGTGATAGAATTGCAGGACCCGGCACATGGCCTTATTAAACCTCATACAGGCAGATATAGGAACCCTCACCCGAACACAAACCTTAACCCTCCCCTCCCCTTAGGGTTCGGGTTCGGTTTCGGGTTAGGGTTCGTGTTAGTGTTCGGGTTAGGGTTAGGGTTCGGGCCAGAATGCCCATCAGACCTCTGGAAGTCACACTCTATGTAACAGCACTCCTCCAAAACTATGGAAAATTGTCCAAAATTAACCACAAAAATAACTAAAAGTTAACAAAACAAAGCAACCACTGTGGAAATGTCTTCTCCACAACAAAAAGTTGCCAGAACTTGAACATATGTGGTAGAACAATCACCGGAGGAGACTTGGAACTCCCAGAAGGAAAAAACGGAGCTGCCAGAAGTCAGTCATACTCGACCGGAACTAACAGATAAAACACCAGAATTAGAATATAAAACAAAACAAGTACACACCCAGAAGTAATGTCAAACACACATCCTACACCCCTATCCTAACCCCAGGACAGACAACAAGAGGAAAGACAACACCCTGAAATAAAAAAGACTATGAAACACTCCTGGTAAGGCAAAACCAACTAAACCACACCAGTCCAAAACCCTACCCCCCCCAGCTATGGTCTTTAACCATATCCCACTTAAACTTTAGCACTCAATAACCCCAACATCACCAGAACGCTATGTTGTGATCTTGTGTGAGAGACTGAACCATAAAACATTTGTCTCAAAGATTGTTTATCTAAGCAAAAATTCCTTTGGCTGATAAGGGTGGTCACATGGCCACAGAGATCTCCGGTTGATGAGAAACACCCTGCCAAGATGACGACTACAAGACATGCGATAGTCGTGTGAAGACAGTCCTGTGAGGAGCGGGGCTGGAGCCACCCACCGTGAAGTGTATGTGCATACGCAGCAATGCGAAGATGTGCTAAATTGCAGGCCTTGAACGAGAATAAAAAGGACTGCCAAGACGAGCCCTTGTGCCGGCTGCCGCCGAGCGCGATCACCCACCACCGAAAACATTGAGAGACTTGGACCCCGGGACGCCGCAGATCCATGGTGGTGACTATCCTTGCAACTCTATCCCGAACCACGTTGCTTTTAAAGTTTTTTTTTCTGTCTTCATTTATTTAGTTTGCTGTCCCTATTTTTTATGTTTTTTCCTTTATTTCCTTAATCCTGTTGCTTTTTAAATCTTCTGCCTATGTGTATATATCCAGTTTGCTGCCCTATTTTTTAATTCTTTGCTTTCTGTCTGGTACCCTGTCGCTTTTAAAATTTTCTTTCTCTTTTAAGTTTATCCTGAAGGAAACCAAACAAAATACCCCAGTAAAAAACAGTATTTGCTGAACAACAAAAGCTTTCATTAAAGAAAAGCTCCCGGTGGTTAGATGCTCCCACAGGAAGATAAATTGTGTCAAAACGACTTTTCAGCTTTTTGTATATTCACAACAGTGTACTGATTTTACAGCTAACCTTGGAGTGAGCTATACCATTATCAGAAGTGTAAATTAAATTATGCTGCAAGAATATTAATATAATTATTTTTTCAAAGGAGCTACCATATTTTTAGCAAGCTAAAAGAACAATTAATTCAGCATAAATATGTCAAATAATGATACCTATTAACTGCAACTGCACAACAGACATGCCCAGAAGTGCACTGCCCATTGGAGGTTTATTAGAAAAGCCATAGGTACCGGCTCAGGAGACAGCAGCCTTTGGGGGGGAACTAAAATATCCCTCCCAGCAGAAGGAGGAATGAACCCTCTCTCTTTGGGTTCTATAAGAAAGAGAAGGTGGCAAAGCCAAGAGTAAAGAAATCCCCAGAGACTGCCTTCCTTCTCCGGCCTGGCAGAAGCAGCAAGGGAGTTTGTGATGGTGGATTTCATAAGCATAGCCTGAACAACATGGGCTGCAGGAGTTCCAGGCTGAGCCACATGCAGCCAGCACAGCTTCACAGAGAGGTCACAGCAGCAGGAGGGAACCAGGCAGGCTGGAAAGAGGCCTTAACAGGTGATTTGGAAACAAGCTGTGATTTTAGTCCCCAACAGACTGAACTGGACCAAACAATCTCCAGCACAGCCCAGACTTGGCCATTAAACCTACCCCTTAATACACAAAATCAATACAACTTGTTACAATCGGTAATTGCTCATCCTGCAGTTTCCTGAACAGATGTTGCCAATTGTTCCAAATTGAGTATTGTTTTTGAGAACTTCTGTCTTGTAAATACTATGATTAAATATTCAGCATTAGATCTGAACAGGTTTTTAACATGGAGATCATTTAGTTAACCCAGAAAATTATATGCAAGAGTGAAGATTGTAGATAGAAGTTCAAAGTAATTTTTGTTTCACTCTCCTTTGTGACTTAGAAACCTGTTGCACTTAGACTCAGCTCCCATCTCAGTGGTGGTTCAGAATACCAGAACACTGAACAGATTAGAAAAGAAACTCTATCATGTATTCTGCTTGAAACAAGCAAATCAGACATGCTGTTACCACAAAGAAAAATGAGCTACAAACTGAAGATTGGATTAGAAATAACATTTCTAGACACTGAGACAAGGCAAAATGGAAATTGACAGGTAAGTGCAGATATCATAAAATATTTTGTACTGAAAGCTATTGTCTGAGGCCAGGATTTCTAGATACAGCTAGTGACAGCAAGACCTGTTTTTTACTGAAGTAGATGGCCAGCACATTATGAAAATTAGGTCCCTGAAAACATGACACTGAAATTCTAAGACACTGAAAATCATGAGACTTTGGAAAACTGGCCTAAGCAAATTCTGCAAGAAATACCTGTTTATGCTGACTAATGAGTGCCATTTCCATGTCCTGTCTAGGAGGTGCTATCAGCTGGTGATGCTGTGGTGTAGCAGCAGATGCCTTCTGTTTGTTTCTGCATGTACAGACCAAGAAGGAAAGGCAGGCGATAACCAAAGGGATAGCTATACTAGGAACCAGGATGTAGAGGATCCCCATTTTGCTGTTGTCATGTGGGCTTGTCAGGCACAGAAATATTCATTGTTTATAATAAATATTTTTAATGCATTCAACAGTAAAGAAAAATAAAAAGCACTAGAGTGTGATTATTAACACTAAATTTTAAATGAAAAGTAAACTCCTATAACTTGAAAACAGAAGCCATGCTTTCTTCCCCTCACATATTAATTTTCCACTAAATGTTTCAAATAAATTTGAATGGACATAGCAGCAGGCAGTATGAAGATAAACTAGGAGTCTCACATTTAACACTGTCTGTGTTGACTGTACCAGTACATTAGTTATTTCACATTATTTTTTAGGTTTCCTGCTGTGGAAACTGCAGAACATAGACCTGAGTATCATTGCATTGTCTTGTTCAGTGTATATAAGTGAGTAGTCTTGATCATAGTATATAATGTGCTGATCTCAATGTGATAAACTGCAGCACAATGTGGCAATCTGGCCTTCTCACTCAGCTTCAGACATTTCATCAGCACTTTGCCCTGTAAAACCTCCATTGATACTACTTCTGCCCAGAATAAAAGAAAACTGCTGGCAGAGATATTACTCGTACTTAATAGAATTAAAATGCTTATGTTACAGGAAGACAAAGATGAAAAGGCCATCAATACATTTAATAAGACTGCACTGGAACCTTTCTAAAATACTTTTTTCTTGGTATTTAAAGATTCTAGGGCAGCATAATGACATCCAAAAAGTTTATTGGAACTGCCTGGGATATCTTTTGCAATCAGGGGTTTTGCTATTTGTGACTACTGCTTTCACTGCAAACACATCCCAGTGTTACCTTTACATCATGTTTGATTCTATGCATAAATTTATTATATATATCAAATCATGTTACTGCAAAAAAGTGAAGTAACTCAGAAATTTCATATCAGTTTTGAGTACTCTTAGATGTCCAGGCAATCTATAATGAAACCACTTTTATGGCTTTCATGGTACATTTGTTGCTTCAGGAAACATGCTTTTCTTCCTAATGAGGACAGTATTAAGTTGCTTTGTGGTATCTAAAGACTATTACCACTGTTAACAGCTCTAGAATGAAGTCTGTACCAGTACAGGGAAGTAAATGGGGCTGTATTAAGCTGTGAGAGGCTGTTTTTTATTTTTGCTAACAGTAGTGCAATAATGATCCACAAGCAGATCATGTAGGACATTTCTGAGACAATAATCTGGTTTATATCTCTGCTTCTGTGTGTTCTGTAGTTTCCTTACAGCCAAGCATAGTGCTATATCTTCCTCTACAGGAAGGATCTGAAAAATCCTTGTTACCTGCAAGATGCCATACAGAGTGAAAGCAATATGCTAGCAAGCCAAACACATACAGGTGATGATAAATACATCAAAGCATAACATTTAACAAGTTAGAAACCAAACCACAACAGTACCATTAATTATTATCTCTGCTTGAGCCTTCAATAAGTAATTAAAAAAGTAGCACGATATTTCAGTTACAAGCTCTGGTCTCAAGAAAATATTAAATGAGTGTCTATCCTGATCCAATGTCAGGGGAGGTTTCGATATGATCCCAAGAGCGAGATTAAGGCTTCTCGATGTTTCAGTGGTGGGCAATCGCCGCCACGGCGGCACATACACAAAGGCTTGTCTTGGCAGTCCTTTTTATTCTCATTCATGGGCTGCGATTTCCATGACAACGACATGTACTTGCCCGTCTGCACATGTGCATACACTTCACGCGGCTCCAGCCCCGCTCCTCACGTGACTATCACGTGGCTATCGCATGACTCGATGGTGCATGATTGGGCCTTGTAGCACCAATCAGAGGTCTCTGTGGCCCTGCAGCCACTCCCATTGCCAGCTGAAGGAATTCTCGCCCAGACAAACAATCTTTGAGACAAATGCCCCATGGTTTGCCCCATGGTTCAGTCTCTCACAGTGCCACACTACAGCAAGTGAAACATTTGAAAGTATAACCTAGGTGAATCATACTTGTAATGATATGACATATTTAAAACTACACAGGATTTATGACAGTAGTAAGGAAAAAAAGAGAGTACATACTACAAGAAGGTATGTCACACAGTTCCATGCATATGTTTTTATTCTTTGTAAAACACCAGGCCATCTGTCCTCCAGGATTTTGGCAATATATGTGTCCTCTGCCTAGCTCTGGAAACTGTGTGCTTGTCAGATCGTGGCTATGGGGATTCTGAGAGTCCCAGAGTTGACAAGTGTGGCCAGATTTGGCAACACTGACTGTACCTCTATAGTCTGCTCCAGAACCATTGTAGCATTGATGTTCTATAACAAAAGATTTGACAAGAAGTTACAAATAACAAAGCAATCAGGAGCAAACAAAACCAAAACAGTTGAAGTGCATATACCACATATGCGTGTACAAGGAAACGAATTGACCAGATGTGGGTATCTCTAGGTTTGCTTTATTAACAACTCAGAGTTGGGCCACCACTGCAGTGAATGGCAAATAATCAAAGCATCTATACAGCTTATATACCTTTCCTAACCCATTACCTAAAGTCCAAAGTCTTTCTAAATTTGCATTCAACCTTTCAGTTCTCCAAACTTCATCATTTATTATAGTCCACCACAATCCCCTGTCTCAGCTGAATTCTTCTTCTCTAGTTCCAATTCTTATTTCAGTTTCAGGGTCATCCTTGGGTCATCGTCTTCTTTATTGCTTCTTCCACTAATCTTCGCCTTGCATAATTCTGAGAAAGACCTCAAGATGTCGTATTAAAAACCTGCCAGCGAGAAGGTGGGGGGTGAACGGGAAGCTGGGAGGGGACACAGCCAGGACAGCTGACCCAGGCTCGTCAAAGAGATATTCCCTACCATATAACATCATGCTCGGTATATAAAGCTGGGACGAAGAAGAAGGAAGGGGTGGGGGGGACGTTCAGAGTTATGGTGTCTGTCTTCCCAAGTAACTGGTATGTGTGATGGAGCCCTGCTTCCCTGGAGATGGCTGAACACCTGCCTGCCCATGGGGAGCAGTGAATGAATTCCTTGTTTTGTTCTGCTTGCATGTGTGGCTTTTGATTTATCTATTAAACTGTCTCAACCCATGAGTTTTCTCTCTTTTACTCTTCTGATTCTCTCCCCCGTCCTACCCTGGGGGAGTGAGCAAGTGGCTGCGTGGTGCTTAGTTGCTGGCTGGGGTTAAACCACGACAGGGCTGCAGCTCTCATTTCTTGTCCGATTCATCTTACAGCAGTGGATTAAGTAATGGAAAGTGGCCAAGAAAAAGGAAAGGCAAAGACTGTATATTACGGATTCAGTAATCAGAGCTGTAACAGAGACCCATATGGAGCTATAGTTTTACCACAAACAGTAGATGCTTCTGTTTTTTTATGTATCATCGTGTCAGTCAAAAGAATAACCTTTATTCTCAACAAGCATTGACATCCCTCTGACAGGTT
Organism: Phaethon aethereus; assembly: GCF_964289735.1. Taxonomy (NCBI): domain Eukaryota; kingdom Metazoa; phylum Chordata; class Aves; order Phaethontiformes; family Phaethontidae; genus Phaethon; species Phaethon aethereus. The sequence goes on from NC_138581.1 coordinate 15,740,307, forward strand.
CAGCAGGCTTAATAGAAAAAAGCTGTTGCTGCAACAGAGAAGCAGGAAGACATTTAACAGATCAGAGGAATTATTTAAATACTGGAGTTTAGAAGAGAGTGGTGATGCAATGTGTTAACACAGTAGCTTGCCATGTCAAGTAGCTTTTATTTAAATCACCTCTCAGTTTGTTGGTCTTGACCTTGTCCTTGGAGGATTCTTGACCAATTGAAATATGTAATGCTCAAATCATAAGAGAGCAACATCTGCTCTAGAGAGAGGCAGAAACAGAATAAAAGGATGTGTTACTCCTGAAGTAAATGATGGGGAGGAGAGAGCAGGATGGAGCAATCCATTAAATCTTTGCTGGGTTACGCTGTATCCAGGCAACTCTAATTCATTTTATGATGGGTAAACGGTGGTGAGAGCCACTATCACCTTGTTTGGTAGTGTTCATATACTGAAGCATTACTGAAGGACAATGGTAAATAAAAGGGAATAAATCAAACCCTCACACATGTATTTTCAAAGTGGAGGATAGAGATTAACTTTATTAACTCGCATTAATGCTAAAAAGAGCTGCACAGTTAAATCCTCAAGCATTATTGTTATTCTACCACACTGTCTCTGGGGTTTCCTAGAGTTTATCATCTATGTTCTTCTGTGAACATAGTTTAGCAAGTGTCCATAGATTAAAGATATAGGATTTACATAAGTGTTTACCTTTCTTACAGATGGAATATTATATGGCTGAAAGGGAGAGGACAGAAAGAAAATTTAGGTTTTGTTTCAAATTCTGATGGACTGCAAATTGGCTTAGAGTGCAAAGATAGTACTCTATAATCTTCTTCTGAGCTCTGTGTGAGGTAACACAGTCCTATTTAAATTGCTGTGGCAAAAGCTGTTTTCAAACTTCTTGTGCTTGTTCATTTCCCAATTGTAGTTAATTGATACTATAATGGATAATGGAAAAAGTTAATTCTGATCTTTTATCATTTTGCTAAGGTGTTATTTTTTAATTATTGTAATTGTTTATGGGGTTTAATCTGCATTTTAATAAATTCAATTAAGAAATAAGTGAATATTTATTGTTAGAACAATTAATTTATTATTTTCAGAAAAGTACATATTTATTCAAACCAGCAGGCCAGGTGCAAATAAATATTTCTATTGTGCAGATAATTTTAAAAGAAGCATATTATCTTTCTGAATAAATCTGAACATGGAGGAAGATCTAAAAATAGTTTGCAGCAAGGACAATAAAACAGTTAAAGCTCAGTGATGGAAACTGCAGCACTCACAAAGCATACAGAAAGATGAGTCACCAAGCATAGGTGGAAAGATCAAAAATATTTGGCTATAAGATGTCAACAAACCAGGTTACTATTTAATAGGCAACAGATTTCTGCATGTAGGAAACAAGGCTGACATGAACCAGGTTCCTGACATTTCTGCTTACACAGAACTGTGCAAGTCTGATATTGTCTTGTAATTAATAATTTTTCCACGAGATGGCACAAGAAATCAATCATTCTCATAACAACAGGGTTATTTTCTGTACTTTGATTCTGACAGACAGGTATGCCCTAATAGCCTACTAAGCAATTACAATATAATGTTTGTTCCCAGATGAGAGTTTAAGCATTTGTTATTGTATTGAGAGAAAAGTATGTGGCAAGCGGCGAACTTCCTACTGTTGACTAGGGGACTCAAAACAGTATTACCATTGCTAAATTATTTTTAACTGATATACATATATTGGGTTAGCATGGCAAGGTTTTGGTGGGGGAGGGGGCTATACATATGTGAGAGAAACAACTCTGCAGACACCAAGGTCAGTGAAGAAGGGGGGGAGGAGGTGCTCCAGGCACCGGAGCAGAGATTCCCCTGCAGCCCATGGTGAAGACCGTGGTGAGGCAGGCTGCCCCCCTGCAGCCCATGGAGCAACACAGTGGAGCAGATATCCACCTGCAGCCCGTGGAGGACCCCACTCCAGAGCAGGTGGATGCACCCGAAGGAGGCTGTGACCCTGTGGGAGGCCCACGCTAGAGCAGGCTCCTGGCAGGACCTGTGGACCCATGGAGAGAGGTGAGCCCACATTGGAGCAGGTTTGCTGGCAGGACTTGTGACCCCGCAGGGGATCCACATTGGAGCAGTCTGTTCCTGAAGGACTACACCCCATGGAAGGGACCCAGGCTCGAGCAGTTCGTGAATTACTGTAGCCTGTGGGGAAGGACTCCCATTGGAGAAGTTCATGGAGAACTGTCTCCCATGGGAGGGCCCCCATGCTGGAGCAGGGCAAGAGCGTGAGGAGTCTTCCCCCTGAGGAGGAAGAGGTGGCAGAAACAACATGTGATGAACCAACTGCAACCCCCGTGTCCCTGTGCTGCTCAGGGGGAGGAGGTAGAGAACCTGGGACTACATTTAAGCCTGGGAAGAAGGGAGGGGTGGGGGGAAGGTGTTTTTAAGATCTGGTTTTATTTATTATTATCCTACTCTGATTTGATTGGTAATAAATTAATTCCCCCCCCAATTTGAGTCTCTTTTCCTCATGATGGTAACTGGTGAGTGGTCTCTCCCTGTCCTTATCTCGACCCATGAGCCTTTTGTTACATTTTCTCTCCGCTGTCCAGCTGAGGAGGGAGAGTGATAGAGCAGCTTTGGTGGGCACCTGGCATCTGGCCATGGTCAACCCAACACACTTGGCCACAGTGATCACAAAATGGTTGAGTTTAAAATTTTTGGTGTAATGAGAAAAAAGTTCAGCAGAGTTGCTACCCTGGATTTCAAGAGAGCGACCTTTAAGTAACTCAGGTACCTAGTTAGCAGTGTCCCCTGGGAATCTGCTTTTGAGGGCTTAGGGGTCCATTGAGTGCTGGTCATTTTTTAAGACCCACCTTTTAAAAGCACAGGAAAATATTGGACTGATACTTGTTGAACACGGTCACCTGACAAATAGTACTAAAGAAAAAGCAGAGGCATTCAATTCTTTTTTTTTTCCTCAGTCTTTAGACCTTGGGCTGCCTGGTCCTGAGTTGGAGGACCATGACTGCGGGAGCAGTGACTTTCCATTTGTGGACACTGAAATTGTAAGGGACCAGTTGTATCAGCTCAATGTTCATAAGTCCATGGGGCTGTATGGGATTCATCTCAGAGTACTGAAGGAGCTAGTGGATGTTACAGCAGGATCCCTCTCGATCATCTACCACAGGTATGGAATATGTCTATCACCAGTTAAAGATGTAATAAAAAAGAGATTTGAAAAGGTATGGATTTTCACTTGTGTTTTCAAAAGAAAATGCTCCTTGGCTTTTCTTTGTGCACGAGCGTTTGGCCAGAATGCTTAGAGGAAACTGAGAAGCCAAACCACATGCTATTTTACTGAGATACTAGTATGTGAATGAATGGGTATATAAATAATTGAATCTCAGATTTTTTTTTAATGTAAACAATATTGAAAGTGGTCATTGGGGCAATCTTATTTTTCTTATATAATACTCAGGATTCATTGCATTAGAAGTATTTTCTTCTGAAGAGACTATATGAATAAGCACATATTAACTGTATTAATTCTATCTGTATTTCACAGCTGTAGATCATGCAAGCTGAGTGTTGTTTTAGCAAGTATGGTATCTCCTGGGCTCAAGATGGTTCTAAGCATTAACCTGTCATCCAGTCTTTCTATCTGCCCTTATCAAGGGTTTATAAAAAGTAAATAAGAATAGAACATTCTACTGTGTTTCAATATGGATTAATATAAAATCAGTTATATATTCTATATTCCAAGCTTTGAACTGGCAGAGAGATAGCACTGGGTTGTAATGCTTGCACTGATGAGAATTTCCTTGATAGGTAGGTGGGAAGCAGGGGTTTTGCATTCCATAGATCTTTCCCTCTCTGTGTCGTGACAAAGCTGAATTCCTTGTTCTCTTTTACTTTCCACTGAAAAGGAGAGCAATACTGAGACCTGTTCCACTGGGGATCAAGTTCTTCCTCTGCCTGCTGAGACCCAGAGCTTGACTTCCATCTCCTGCAGCCCAGTGGAGGCCTCTAATTTTCAAGTCTATTCTGAGCTGAATTTTTCTCCATCTGCTGTAGGAAAGATACCAATCAATAGTTAAATATTCATTGACTCTTTGTGTTAAAGCATATGTAAGATCTATTAGGCAAGTCACTTACCATTTTCCTTGTAGTTTTATCAGCTGGTAAAATGAAGATGAGATCTTTGGGAACAGCTCTGGTTTGAGTGTTGGTCTGTCCTATAAGAAAGGTGGTAGCAAGTTGTGGACTGACCTGATTTCTACCCAGATGATTCTCTAACACCTTCTGACTTTAATCCCCATGTCACATCACAATACAAAGGTAAACCTGTAGCCCACGGCATGTGGGAAGAGATTTTACAGCCACATTAGCCCATAATCTCTGGCACCAATGCCACAGTGTTGGCACCATGAGCACTCTCTGAGCCATGTCATAGCTCCTCTGCTACTCCCTGAGCCCTGTGTAGTCAGTGTCACTGCACAAGAATGCAATGCCAGGAGAGGGAGGGGACAAAAAGTAATGCCTCTCCTTCCCAGGCCCGTGGTCTTCCCTTTAGACATTACGCACTTCCATTTCCAACTTGCAGTTCCCCTTTACAGGAAAGGGTCCAAGCAAAGAGAATTTGAAGGTGGGGGAGGTCACTCGTATCCAGGATCTGTGAAGCCACTAGATCTAGGATCTGTTAAGCTCTTTAATTAATGACAGGTCTTTTAATGATGGCAAGAGGAAACAATATCTATTGAGTTTTTGGAAGGTATGCCATGGACTCTGCACTGCAGGAACTGTAACTTATATTTCTAAAAAGACAATGTGGAAGTAAGAGTGAAAATAATATTTTTCAAAGCAGTAAACCATAAATAAAATGCAGTGGAAAAGGGATATCTGTATTAATATACGGTACATATATAGAGTATGTGTCTGTGTGCATGTATATATGTATATGTACTTCTATATTGTGTGTTTCAGGCAGTAAATCACACACCTAGAAATATTGTCTCCTTTTTAGACAAAACATATTTCTTGAAGAAAATAAAATTCTACTTTGGAATGGCTTGGACTCCTTTTCTCTGTTCCCAGACATTTTTATCTTCTCTGTAGTATTAACTATTCCCATTTCCATTAGGCATCCCTTGTTTCTTCATAAGTCAGTTTGGGACAACTTGGATGAAAGCCACCAAATAGAAATACACTTTTAAGGAAAAAAAACCCAAACATTAAAAAGGTTGTAGATAGCTTTATCCTCTTAGAACAAAGTGCTTATATTAGTGTGTTTGAAAAACCTACTGAGCTTATGGCACTCACTCCCAGGAAAGACAGACAATGTCTTTTGTGCTACTCACATTTCTCTGCCAAGTCTCTTTTATGAGATTTTGCTTGCAGGTTCTCACACAATTGCAAATTTGGCTTGAATCTTTTAAATGTCTTGTGAGGACTGCTACAAATATGAATCTGTCTCAGAATATTTTTTCTAGAATTCTTTCAATTGCAAATCTCAGAATATTTAGTCACTAATTTAGCACTCCATGGGAACTCAAGTGGTAACAGCAAGTAACACACAGATCGTAGGCCACCACTGGTTTTACATCTGTCTTCTAAGCAAAGTCAGACTGTGCACACAATAGATATAATGAGACAACATGTGTTTCAGTGACTGAAAGAGGTATTCATTCCTACTTGCACTCTTCTCCTTTAGTATGCAGAGTTACTGATGTAATTGCCATGTTTACAGCATCATGTTATGATTCATCTATAGTTAATTATTGGAAAACCTAGCAAATTACAGCCCTGTTTTGGACCAGTCCAAGACACGGGAGATTCAACATCATTTTGTTACATCTACAGAACAAGAAATATGTGTGGTCCTGGGTTCTCTAAAAATTAGTATCTTCCTCTGCAGAAAGGAAAGGATAATCTCACAAGTCCAAATAATTTTTTTTTTCCAGAAAGATTGATTTATATCAACAGGCCAGAAATCTTGATATAAATGATTTTATTTTTTGAATTAGTAATTTTAGAAATAAGATTTCATTTGCATTGTTTGGTAAGAACCAAAACATTTTGATCTGCAAGTTAATGAACTTAGTGTTACAATTTATATATAAGGCTAACAAAAAGCCTATAACATATCTCTGTGTGTTTATTTCAGAAGTTTGTAGTTTATTGCATTAAAAATGGTCAATAATACAATTCTTATTTACTCAGTGATTGTTCTTTCATTTATGGTTGATGTCAAATTGCTTTTGAATGGAGTTGGAATTCAATTAAAATGAACAAAATAGCATCTTGAGAGTATTTCTATTAACCAGTACAATAGCAATAAAAGTACTGGATATTTAATGCATTTTTAAAAGTCAAAATATGTTTTAGATTTTAAATCATAGAATTATAGAATCATTTAGGTTGGAAAGGACCTTTAAGATCATCAAGTCCAACCGTTAACCTAACACTGCCAAGACCACCACTAAACCATGTCCTTAAGCACCACATCTACACATCTTTTAAATAGCTCCAGGGATGGTGACTCCACCACCAACGGGATTTAACATCATTCACCTCCACTCTCTGGACTCATCCAGCCAGCCAGTTTTTTACTCAGCAATACATACACCTGTCCAAGCCATGAGCAGCCAGTTTCTCCAGGAGAATGCTGTGGGAGACACTGTCAAAGGCTTTACTAAAGTCCAGGTAAACAACATCCACAGCCTTTCCCTCATCCACTAGGCGGGTCACCTGGTCACAGAAGGAGATCAGGTTGGTCAAGCAGGACCTGCCTTTCATGAACCCATGCTGACTGGGCATGATCCCTTGGTTGTCCTGTACATGCTGCGTGATGGCATTCGAGATGAGCTGCTCCATAACCTTCCACAGTACGGAGGTCAGGCTGACAGGCCTGTAGTTCCCAGGATCCTCCTTCTGTCCCTTCTTGTAGATGGATGTCACATTGGCAAGCCTCCGGTCGTCTGGGACCTCCCCTGTTAACCAGGACTGCTGATAAATGATGGAGAGTGGCTTGGCAAGCTCCTCTGCCAGCTCCCTCAGTACTCTTGAGTGGATCCCATCAGGCTCCATAGACTTGTGGGTGCCTAAGAGGTATAGCAGGTCACTAACCATTTCCCCTTGGGTTATGGGGGCTTCATTCTGCTCCCCATCCCTGTCTTCCAGCTCAGGGGGCTGGGTACCCCGAGAACAATTTGTCTTACTATTAAAGACTGAGGCAAAGGCGGCATTAAGTACCTCAGCCTTTTCCTCATCCTTAGTGACAATGTTCCCCCCCACATCCAGTAAAGGATGGAGATTCTCCTTAGCTCTCCTTTTGTTGCTAATGTATTTATAGAAACATTTCTTATTGTCTTTTATGGCAGTAGCCAGATTAAGTTCTAGTTGGGCTTTGGCCCTTCTAATTTTCTCCCTGCATAACCTCACAGCATCCTCGTAGTCCTCCTGAGTTGCCTGCCCCTTCTTCCAAAGATCATAAATTCTCTTTTTTTTTCCTGAGTTCCAGCCAAAGCTCTCTGTTCAGCCAGGCTGGTCTTCTTCCCTGCTGGCTCGTCTTTCAGCACATGGGGACTACCTGCTCCTGTGCCTTTAAGATTTCCTTCTTGAAGAATGTCCAGCCTTCTTTGACTCCTTTGCCCTTCAGGATTGCCTTCCAAGTGACTCTGTCAACCAGGCCCCTAAACAGGCCAAAGTCTGCCCTCTGGAAGTCCAAGGTAGCAGTTCTGCTAACCAACCTCCTTATTTCTCCAAGAATCGAAGAGACTATCATTTCATGACCACTATGCCCAAAATGGCCTCCAACCATCACGTTACCTACCAACTATGTCAGGAAGTTGTCTTCCACAGACTCCAGGAATCTCCTAGACTGTTTCCTCTCATCTATATTGTATCTCCAGCAGACATCTGGTAAGTTGAAGTCCCCCACGAGAACGAGGGCTGGCGATTGTGAGACTTCTCCCAGCTGCTCATAGAATATTTCATCTGCCTCTTCATCCTGGTTGGGTGGTCTACAACAGACTCCCACCATGATATCCCCCTTGTTGGCCTTTCCCCTGATTCTTACCCAGAACACTTGACCCTTTCATCACCATCATCAAGCTCTAGTCAGTCAAAACACTCCCTAACATGCAGGGCTACCCCACCGCCTCTCCTTCCTTGCCTTTTCCTTCTGAAGAGTTTATAGCCATCCATTGCAGCACTCCAGTTGTGCGAATCATCCCACCATGTTTCCGTGATGGCAACTATATCATAGTTTTCCAGCTGCACAATGGCTTCCAACTCCTCCTGTTTGTTGCCTATGCTTTGTACATTGGTGTAGATGTACTGCAGTTGAGCTATTGATCCTGCCACCTTTTTTGGGGAAAAAGCCCTAATTCCTATGTGACCATTCTCAGGCACTTCTGTGGTTTCTAACACATCAATAACCCTTGTGTCTCTGCTGCCACATGGCTCTTCATCCCCTACCTCCACTGAAATGGCAGACCGAAGGACCTCGCTAGCTCACCATCCCTCAAACATTGGTGTGCTGCCCCCAGGCTTATCTCTAGCGAGCCTGGTTTTATCCCTTTCCCCCTTCAAATCTAGTTTAAAGCTCTTTCAATGAGCCCTGCTAACTCCTGCACAAAGATCCTTTTCCCCATTTGAGACAGGTGTACCCCATCTGTTGCCAGCAGGCCTGGTGGTGTGTAAACTGACCCATGATCAAAAACCCCAAAATTCTGCCGGTGACACCAAGGCTCAGAGCCAGGTATTGATCTGCTGGCTCTTCCTGTTTCTTCCCTCATCATTCCCTGCAACTGGAAGGATAGAGGAGAACACTGCTTGTGCTCCTGATCCCTTAACCAGTCATCCCAAGGCCCTGAAGTCTCTTTTGATCGCTCTTGGACTTCGTATTGCAACTTCATTGATGCCTACCTGAAAAATCAATAGTGTATAATAATCTGAGGGCCATATCAGGGTAGGAAGCTTTTTCTTCACATCTTTAACCCAGACTCCAAGGAGGCAGCAGACTTCCTTAAAGAAGTGGGTCTGGTCTGCATATTGGGCCTTCTGTTGCCCTCAGGAGAGAGTGTCTCCTTTGACAATAACTCGTCTTTTTTCTTCATGGAAGCAGTTTTGTCACAGAGTGTAGGCCGACTTAACCTTGGCATCACCTCCAACCTAGATGAACCACCATCCTTGTCATTGTTTAGTTCCACTTGCAGAGCCTCGTACCTATTATGCAAGGGCACCTGGGAAGGTGGGGTAGTCACAAAGGAGATGCACCTGCTGTGCTGGGCAGGAAGTTGTTGTCATTGCCCCCTATCCCTTAAGTCACCACATTCATCCAGGCAGAAAGACGATATATGTATCTAGTCAAGGAAGAAATTATTATCTACAGAAATGGAAATTAGTGGATTGTTTCTATTCACTGTCTTTCTAGGAAAAGTAGATCTCAGATCCTATTTAAAGGTTTTTTTTTTAAATATATATCTATCATTCAGGTTATCAGTAAGTTCAGGAATTGAACTGAATTAGTTGAATAAACTGAAAAAAAGTATTTTCTCTGTATTGGTAGAAGAGTCTCTTAGCATCCAAGTATGATTAGGGATGACTTCCTAGTTCACAGAATCACAGAATCACTAGGTTGGAAAGGACCTTCAAGATCATCAAGTCCAACCATTAATCCAGCGCCACCATGTTCCCTAAACCATGTCTTGAAGCACCACATCCACATGTTTTTTTAACACTTCCAGAGATGGCGACTCCACCACCTCCCTGGGCAGCCTGTTCCAATGCCTGACCACTCTCTCAGTGAAGAAATTTTTCCTAATATCCAATCTAAACCTCCCCTGGCACAACTTGAGGCCATTTCCTCTCATCCTATCGCTGGTTACTTGGGAGAAGAGACCAGCGCCCTCGTCGCCACAACCCCCTTTCAGGTAGTTGTAGAGAGCGATAAGGTCTCCCCTCAGCCACCTCTTCTCCAGACTAAACAACCCCAGTTCCCTCAGTCGCTCCTCATAAGACTTGTGCTCCAGACCCCTCACCAGCTTTGTTGTCCTTCTTTGGACACGCTCCAGCACCTCAACGTCCTTCTTGTGGTGAGGGGCCCAAAAGTGAACACAGTATTCAAGCTGCGGCCTCACCAGTGCCGAGTACAGGGGCACGATCACTTCCCTACTCCTGCTGGCCAAACTATTTCTGATACAGGCCAGGACGCTGTTGGCCGCCTTGGCCACCTGGGCACACTGCTGGCTCATATTCAGCCGGCTGTCAACCAGCACCCCCAGGTCCCTTTCCGCTGGGCAGCTCTCCAGCCACTCCTCCCCAAGCCTGTAGCATTGCATGGGGTTGTTGTGGCCAAAGTGCAGGACCCGGCATTTGGCCTTATTAAACCTCATACAGTTGACCTCTGCCCATCGATCCAGCCTGTCCAGATCCCTCTGCAGAGCCCTCCTACCCTCCAGCAGATCAACACTCCCACCCAACTTGGTGTCATCTGCAAACTTACTGAGGGAGCACTTGATTCCCTCATCTAGATCATCTATAAAGATATTGAACAAGACCGGCCCCAGAACCGAGCCCTGGGGAACACCGCTTGTGACCGGCCGCCAGCCGGATTTAACGCCGTTCACCACAACTCTCTGGGCTCGGCCATCCAGCCAGTTCCTCACCCAGCGAAGAGTAAACCTGTCTAAGCCACGAGCCGCCAGTTTCTCCAGGAGAATGCTGTGGGAGACGCTGTCAAAGGCTTTACTAAAGTCCAGGTAGACAACATCCACAGCCTTTCCCTCATCCACTAGGCAGGTCACCTGGTCATAGAAGGAGATCAGGTTGGTCAAGCAGGACCTGCCTTTCATGAACCCATGCTGGCTGGGCCTGATCCCTTGGTTGTCCTGCACGTGCCCTGTGAGCACTCTCAAGACCAACTGCTCCATAATCTTCCCCAGTACAGAGGTCAGGCTGACAGGCCTGTAGTTCCCAGGATCCTCCTTCCGGCCTTTCTTGTAGACGGGCATCACATTGGCAAGCCTCCAGTCTTCTGGGACTTCCCCCGTTAACCAGCACTGCTGATAAATGATGGAGAGTGGCTTCGCAAGCTCCTTCGCCAGCTCTCTCAGTACTCTTGGGTGGATCCCATCAGGCCCCATAGACTTGTGGGTGTCCAGGTGGTTTAACATGTCCTTAACTGCTTCCTCCTGGATTATGGGAGGGTTATTGTGCTCTCCATCCCCATCTTCCAGCGCAAGGGGTTGAATACCCTGCGGATACCTGGACTGGCTATTAAAGACTGAGGCAAAGAAGGCATTAAGTACCTCAGCCTTGTCCTCGTCCTTGGAGACAATGTTCCCCGCCATATCCAGTAGGGGATGGAGATTCTCCTTGCCTCTCTTTTTGTTGTTAATATATTTGTAAAAACATTTTTTATTATCCTTTACGACTGTGGCCAGACTGAGCTCTAGCTGGGCTTTTGCCTTTCTAATTTTGTCCCTGCTTGACCTAACGAGATCCTTGTACTCTTCATGAGTTGCCTGCCCCTTCTTCCAGAGGTGATAAACCCCAAGTCCCAGCAGAATCTCCCTGTTCAGCCAGGCCGGTCGCCTTCCCGGCCAGCTCTTCTTACAGCACATGGGGATCGCCTGCTCCTGCGCCTTTAAGATTTCCTTCTTGAAGGCTGTCCAGCCTTCCTGGACCCCTTTGTCCTTCAGGACTGTCTCCCAAGGGACCCTCTCAACCAGTGACCTGAACAGGCCAAAGTCTGCCCTCCAGAATTCCATGGTAGCAGTTTTGCTGACCCCTCTCCTTACTTCACTCACAACTGAGAATTCTATCATGTCATGGTCGCTAAGCCCAAGACGGCCTCCGACCACCACATCTCTCACCAGTCCTTCTCTGTTTGTAAACAGCAGGTCCAGCAAGGCACCTCCCCTGGTGGGCTCACTCACCAGCTGCGTCAGGAAGTTATCCTCCACACACTCCAGGAACCTCCCAGATTGTTTCCTCTCTGCCGTGTTATACTTCCAGCAGATGTCCAGTAGGTTGAAGTCCCCTACAAGAACAGGGGCCAGCGAATGCGAGACTTCTGCCAGTCGCTTATAGAATGTCTCATCTGTCTCTTCATCCTGGTTGGGTGGTCTGTAACAGTCTCCCAGCAAGATATCTGCCTCATTGGCCTTCCCCCTCATCCTTACCCATAAGCACTCTACTTGGTCTTCACAATCATTGGTTTCTATGCAATCAAAACACTCCCTAACATACAGAGCCACCCCACCACCTCTCCTTCCCTGCCCATCCCTTCGGAAGTGCTTATAGCCATCCATTGCAGCACTCCAGTCATGAGAAGCATCCCACCATGTTTCTGTGATGGCAACTACATCATAGCTGTCCCGCTGCACAATGGATTCCAGCTCCTCCTGTTTGGTGCCCATGCTGCGTGCATTGGTGTAGATGCACCTGGGCTGGGCTATCGATTTTAACTCTGGCACGCCACCCCTAGGCTCAACTCTAGTGAGCCTAGTTTTATCCCCTCCCCCCTCCAAATCTAGTTTAAAGCCCTCTCGATGAGGCCTGCCAGCTCATGAGCAAGAATCCTTTTGCCCCTTGGAGTCAGTTGCACTCCATCAGCTGCGAGGAGGCCCGGTGCCCTGTAAACTGCCCCGTGGTCAAAAAACCCAAAATCCTGACGATGGCACCAGCCCCTGAGCCATGTGTTGATCAGGTGTGCTTTCCTGTTCCTTTCAGCATTCTTCCCTGTCACTGAAGGGATTGATGAAAACACTGCCTGTGCTCCCGCTCCATCGACCAGTCGCCCCAGTGCTCTCAAGTCCTTTTTGACTGCCTTTGGGCTTCTTAGTGCAACCTCATCGTTGCCAACCTGCATGACCAACAGTGGGTAGTAATCAGTGGGCCGAACCAGACCAGGGAGTTTCCTGGTGACGTCTCTCACCCAGGCCCCGGGGAGGCAGCAGACTTCCCTGCGAGTTGGGTCTGGTCGACATATTGGGCCCTCTGTACCCCTCAGAAGGGAGTCACCTACGACAATTACCCTCCTTTTTTTCTTAACACAGGACGTCTTGATGCGTGGGGCTGGTTGACTCACCCTAGGCACCCCCTTGGATGGACCTTTGTCAGGGTCCTCATGTTCCTGTCCCTCACGTTCCAGAGCCCCATACCTGTTGTGTAAGGGCAGCTGGGACGGTGAGGGAGGCCGGGAGGGGGTTCGCCTGCCTCTCCGAGGAGGGACTTGCTTCCATTTCCCCTCATCTCTTAAGTCTCCTCCTTCTGCCTGGCAGCAAGAGGACAGGGGATACCCTGCTGCTTGTGGAGCCTCCACCAGCTGCCCCTGCTTCAGGGATGGCAGGGTGCAGCTCCACCAATCTCTCTCTCTCTCTCACACTCCCTAATGCTCCTCAGCCTCTCCACTTCCTCTTTCAGCTCTGCCACCAGGCTGAGCAGGTCGCTCACCTGGTCGCACCGCACGCAGGTGGTGTCCCCGTTGGTCTCTGGCACAACCGACAGGCTCAGGCACTCTTTGCAGCCGGATACTTGGACAGCTGCGTGCCTGAGCGGGAGCTCCGTCTGCGTCGCCACATTCTTTCTGGCCACGGTTTTCAGCCGAGTGGCGACCATGGCTGAGCCTCCTCTGGGAGGACGATGGCCACTTGTCAGAGAACCTCTAGTGCCGGGGGGTGGGGGGGTGGGGAACTGCGCCCTGCCCGCGCAAACTGACGCGCCACGTCCTTCTGACGCGCCACGTCCTGTTCACCGCGCTCCGGGGGCTGCTCTTGTAGGCGAGGGGCTTTGGCTGCCGCCGCTCTGGGCCCCGCCCACGCTGAGTCAGAGCTGCCGCTCGTCAGGAGCCCGCTCCGCCGGCCTTGGGGGAGTGGAGCTGGGGCACTCTCTGTCTCCCTGTGCTGCCGCCTTCGCGGTTTAGCCGCTTCGGGAAGGGTCCCCCGGCGCGATCCTTCGCTCCGTAGCCCTTCGCCTCGGTTTGTTCTTTAAAACTTTGGCAGCAGACATGTACTGCTTTTTTCTTGAAGAAAATTTAGAAGCTTTCAATACTCTGTTTTTTAATTTGCAATTCTCTGTGTGGTATCCTCACAATTCTAATGTTCTCTTGTTATTGTTTTGATTACACAGTGTATCAAAGCTATCTTTTGGAATGTCGAGATGCAAGAAAGTAATTGTGTTTGGTCTCGTGGAATTGAGCCATTTATATTAGGTAAAGTTTGAAATTATCTTGCGTGTCATGAATTTCACATATGTATAAACCACCAGTATTAGAGACACTTGACAAATTCATGAAGCTGCATGCATTTTTTGACAAGTATAAATCCCCCCTCCCGGCCGATTTATAATGTAGGCTAACTTTTAAGTAAATCAGCAAACCTTTGGTAAGATTTAGGTTTTTTAAGCAAGTAATTTTATATAAGTGTGGCCTTAGGAGATTACCTTGGTAAGATTTAACTTTTAAGTAAGTAAATTATATGTAATTTTATGCAAGCATGGCCTTTTGAGTTTATCTACAAGTAGAGCTCTGTGAATAATCAATACGTCAATTTTGAGTCTGGACAATAAAATAAAGTTAATTGAGTCAAGTGAAATCTTTTCTTTGACCTGAAGTGAAAGTTTTGTTTCATTTGGGGGATGAGGAAAGATGCCATTAAAAAAAAATAAGATTGTATTTTTAAATGCTTCATGATAAAACACTGAAATGTGATATTAATTTTAAAATTTCAAAATCGTTGGTATTTAGTATTTCTTATGCTTGAGATCATTTGCACATTCATTATTAATGCAAAATGGCATTTTTTAGTGCAGTTCATCTGAAAAATGTTCCTTGGTTCTTTCTGTGAAGTGTATTATATTATAGTACCTTGATTTGTCTGAATATAATTTACTTTTTGCAAACAAACTATATTTATGGAAAGTTGTTCTTATTTATAAATACACCCTTAATGAACATGTGTCAAAACAAGGACAACATAAGTGCCTTTAATTTGGGCAAGTGTCTCATTTTAGGAACATAGAAACAGCATGAGAACTTTCTTGAAAATATATAAAAATATATTCTATTAAATAGTCAACTGGATCTAAACAGGAGGCCTTTGTTTTAGAGAAAATAAGAGGCTGGGCTTTTACATTTCCCCTTGATCAAGAAAATGTATAACCTACTTGGTATCCCTTCCCGAAGATTCATTTATAAAATATTAGTATGGAAGGGCTATGTGAAGCCGTATTTAAGGAATGAAATATGTTCTGATGAAAAAATACTTTTGATGCCTTCTGACCACTAAGTGTTTGGCAATTATAGAAGTGTAACTTTTTAAAAGGAAACATACATAACACAGTATGAGGCAAGACTGCTAAAGAACAACAGATATTACAAAAAGAAAATTTGTATGAAAATAAATAGCAAAGACAAAAGATTCCTATCTAGTAAACCAGAGTAATTTTGAAACATACTGTGATTCATTCTCAGCCTTTTATGTACCTGTTCCAAATATGACAGGAAGATTACATCTGCTCTCTCATAGCTGGAGAACTCAATTCAAAAGAATGTAAAAATTGTTTTGGGTCCTTTTTCCCCCAACTCTACTTGCTTGCTTGTCAAAATCGACATTTTGGATGACAGTGGTAGCTTAGATGTTTTCAGTGCTGTTATGGAACATAACTACTTGAATGCAATCTCACGGACCTAGACTGTAGAGTATAAGGGTAGAGAGGAGATTTGCTGCTGTGTGTAGGGGTGCAGGGTGCTTGACAAATATACACTATTGTACAAATGCCTCTCTGAATAAAATCCTGTTTCTCCGCAAAACAAACAAAAAACCAAAATAAATGGTTGCCAATAGCAGATGCCTAAGACATAAAGTGATATTTTCCCAGAATAATCCTTTGGCTTCCAGTGTTCTGTGTTTTGCAGATCACTGGTGTTTTTGTGTCCCCATATCAGTTTGACTGGCAGCTTTTTAATCCATGGCAAATGTTAGTATCCTCAACCTCCTGGGGCAAGAAATTCAACCACCGAACTATATGTGTTGCATAAGGCAGTATCTTCTCCTGTTTACTTTGAAATTGCCACCTACTAGCTTCACATGATGTTCACCAGTTCTTGAAAAGGGAATGATTGTTCGATACATCTCCATTGTTTGTGGTGGTATAAAAACTATGATATGTGCTGTCTCTGGCCTGTTATATGCTTTGTCATAAACAGGCAGCATAGTTATTCCTTCTTGGATGAATATAGGATCCTCAAGTTGAGAATCTGTGTAGTAAGAATAACCCAATAATACAGATGCATTACAAGCCTGCTATTCAAATGTGTATGTGTAAAATAAGGAGCCCTGGACCACATGTGGCTTTTGAAATTTCCAGTAGAAGACTTGGATATGTGACAAGTATCATCAAATATATTGGTTAAACACCTAAATGTAGAAATTATCTTGCTAGTTTAGGCATTCAAATTTGAAAATTGGGTTTCCATGAATCATTTACTTTAATGACTTTTAATTGCCTCAGATTTAATTCTTTTTTTAAATGACCAAAAAAGGGTGTTATACACTTTAAATGCCAAAGTTTATCTGTATTCAATGAATTAGTGCTAATGGAAATGTATATTATGTGGTAATGACTGTAATTATTACATCTAAGGACTCAGGAATCTGTTTTTAACATGGTTTCCTGTGGAAAATATGATTATGCAATCTCTATTTGTGAGTCCCTCTTCCTTTTTACTTAAGAACTTTGAATCTGTTGGCCAATTTTAACCAAGTTTGGAGGACTATGTCCTCAAATATATTTACTTATAATGTTTGTGAAAATCAGTGTCTAAACAGGAGAGAGAGAGAGAGAAAAATTACTATAATGGCTGAGTTTCTTCTGTAAAGCTACAGTGAAGCTACAGTGTGTTTGGCAGAAGTCATCCAGTCAATCAATGGGCATGTGTAGACTGGCTAGTACCATAAGAGTACCCTTAGCTCCAGATTAGCAGTTATGATATGATAGCAGATATGATATGTCCTGTCTCTGGCCTGTTGCAAGACCCTCAGGAAAGAAGTATGGAAAAAGAGACTGTAATGTGTACAAAGTTCAGCTGGTCATGGCAAGCTGAGCTTTATTATTTCTGCTGCTTAAAGAGCAAATTCTTTAAGTTCTAATGACCTTGCTTGATAGTCTAAAGAGTATGGTGAGGATCTGGAAAGAAGAAGAAATGAGGAAAAGTGTTAAAAAAAACAACAAAAAAATAGCCTGAGTCTGCTAAGAAGTAAGACTGGGGACATGATGTTCTCCTAAAATGATGAACATGTCATCCTTTTAATCCAAGGATTAATTTCTGCATGGATGAGAAGATATTTCCTTTCTAAATGGACCTATTTCTATTTATAGAATTACTTGGAACAGGTACTTTCTACTTCATATACATGTTTTTAAGGTTTTGGGAGCTTTTTTCCACATCTATCTGTCTATCTGAAGAGGAACTAGAAGCTCAATTTATAAGACCGGCCTGTCTTATAGCTTGAGCTATTACTCTGTGAAGTACATATTAGAGATTTCATATGCATTCAGCATATTGTTGCAGATCAGTTTTATAAAATTTCTGCTTGATGAGCAGTTGACATCTGTCTGCTTTGGTTTGACATTTACAAAACTCATATCTTTGGTTTTGTAAAAATACTTACAAAGCCTGTAGCATGGACACATAAGAACAAGTGGAACCCAAAATATCCTCATCATTTTATTTTCCCTAAAGCTTCTGTTTCTGTTTCTGTTTAAAGTTTCTGTTGAGATGCTCCATGAGAACTCTCCTACAGGCTTTCCTACATATTTCTTTTGAGCCAGCAGAGCTTGGCTTCTCCACTCATGCCTTCTAGAACAGAAAGGTAGATATATTACTAATGTTAGAGGCAGAACTGTATGGTGAGCTTTCTTGTGTATGGTTTGCTTTGCTCTAAGCCTGCTCCGTCGATGTCTTTTGCAGGGAATTATCATCTTCTAGCTGCCATTCCCTTTTACCTTGTTGCCTTAGCTGTGGGATCCCACTCATGAACTGATTGGAAAAAAACTTTTGAAAATGTAGCATGTTTTCAAATCCTGGATATTTAATAATATTTGCATTATGGAAAAAAGCTACATGATGTAGCTTAATCTGATCTCTCAAAGTGAACTCTGAATAGCGAATAAACTAAGACCAGCAAAAAAGCTGTCAATAAACCATCCAGAGTATGATCACAAGAACCAATAACTCCTTTCCTTGGAGAGTGGACTGATGCTACATGAAAGATGGGCAGCCTCTAAACCAAAGTATGGACTCAACTCACCACAATAGTTTACTCACTTGACGGTGAGTCTTTGGACACAAAGATGACCATGTGATAAGTTTACACTGTGTACTGGTTTTGTCTGGGATAGAGTCAATTTTCTTCATTGGATCCTGTATGGTGCTGTGTTTCAGATTTGTGACTAAAACAGTGTTGATAATAGACCAATGCTTACACAGAGTCAAGGCCTTTTCTGCTTCTCACACTGCCTTGCCAGCAAGTAGGCTGGGGATGCATGGGAAGCTGGGAGGGGACACGGCCAGGACAGCTGACCCCAACTGACTAAAGGGATATCGCATACCATATGACATCATGCTCAGACATCACAAGTTTTCACACTTTTACGGTTCCGATTCTCTCCCCCATCCCACTGGGCGAGGGAGTGAGCGAGCAGCTGTGTGGTGCTTAGTTGCTGGCCAGGGTTAAAGCACGACAGTCCACACTGCTTAGGATTAGACCTTAATTTCCAGCATAAGAGAAGCTGTGAGTACTCAACTTTCCACTCCTTAATAAATCAAGATGACAAGGAAATGTGTTGAAATGGTCACTGGCTCACCTGATGAGAGGTATGCTTACATGTACAAGGGAGTTTGATGAGCTGGTTACATAACAGACACCTCTTCGGTCTTCTGGCTGGTGATGTCAGGTATCTGTCCCAGAGGAAGCATGTGGCACAACCATACTGAAAGTTGGGGTCATGTTCAGCAGGGTGAACTTTTTTCTTTTTAAAGAAATTTAAGGTTTCTCTTTTTAAAGAAATGGTGAAGGGTTCTTTCTGTATCTTATTAAGAAAGATCTAACAACAAATGGCTTAATTATATATCTGTTTTAATATGATAGAATAAAAAGAGGACTACAGATCGTGAGTAAATCTTATGTCCCTTCAGTTGCTGGCAACCCCATGTTCATGCAGTATCGGACAGAGATACTGTCCGTGGAGAAAGGTTCTTTGAGCTATTATATATTTTCTTACAAGAGAACAAAACTATTCATAAAGGATGTTTGCATGACAAGTTCTTGCTGCACTTTTGGATAAAAGCAAAGCCACACAGGTAGCATAATGCTGCTACCAAGTGGGAGTTGCCTGCAGACTCCTCTGTTAAAATGAGCTTATGATGCTGCCGAGGTATTTGTGCAGCACAACACAGACCTGAAAGCCAATCTGTATGTACAGCATAGCGCAGCACAGCACAGCACAGGCTTTGTCCTACTCCAGTTAACTTCTGTGTGGATCACTAACTCCTCAATGTACAATGGTCTCCCGGTCAGTATTAGTACAGGCCATTTCTCAACAAGCCGTAAAAGCTTTAGTGACCATGCTCTGACCTTTGCCGACTCTGTGTATTTTAGTATACTCTTCTGAGATGGAAAGGAGTACATCCTCCCATTCAATCTGTGAGGAAAATGAGCCTCCATCTCCTTTTAGAGGAGGATATTTGGCACCTTGCTCAAACATGGGCTGTGCAGCTTGGTGACTGGTGATGCTGTGGGTGGCAGAGGGCTGGCCGCTGATGTTTAAAGCAGAGAATTCCAACCTTGCTCCGCCCCAAATGCAGCCCCACATGCCCCACTGGGTGCCCAGGCAGTGCATCATGCTGCTGCAGCCAGCCTGCTTCCTTCACCTGGGCACTGTCATTCTGAACCAATAAGGTTTTCAGCTTGGTGTTGTCCTGTGCTTTGCAGACATTTCCTCAAAGTCATTAGGGGAGGCATAATGGAGTCAGGCAGCAAAGACTTTCAGGATTACAATTTAGACACCTGATTTCTTTCTAAATCCCATTTTAGACCATCTTTTACTGGATAAGGGCTATAACCTCAATGAGATCGAAGGTAACCAAAAGTTGAAACTCTAAAGAAGTCAGATTTGAACTTAACAGATTGCCACTATTCCTGTGCTGGGTTCTTTGTTGCTACAATAATGTAAATACCAAGGAGCCAGGGATGTACATCATCCAAAAGTCACTGCACAAACACAACAAAGAGGTTTTCTCACAGGGGAATGCAGTATAAAACACTAAATCTTTCCCTGAAAGTCAGCAGTTCTCTGGGGAACAAGGTACAATGAGACAGTACTGATCAGCGTGGCAGGCACAAAACTGCCCTGAAGATTTTACCAAGCATCCTACCAAAGGTCTATCCCTTCCCTGAGCACTCCTCTTGTGTCTCAGGGCAGCATGTGGAAAAACTTGATGGTACTAGTTGGAAAAGTGTTGACTGTTGGTGTAGTAAGCTGCCTGGAGCCAGTAGTCAGGTAGTGAGGGGGAGATGTCTGACTGTGGGTGACAGAGAGGCAAGAATGGCTTAGGTTGATGCACCAGAGGACAGAAAGCCAGCAGGAGATCTGAAGAGGAGTCATGCAGGCAAATTGGCAGGTCAGAAAAAACAGTTGTAAATGTGGAAGATGTGTTGCAGCATTTGTCAAAGGCTGAGAGAAGGATCTGTCAGTAATTGAGCTGTAAAATGGGAGCCTGGATGTAAGTTTTAACAGTGTATATGAACAGAAAGAAGAAAATGCTTCTAGAAACTATCTGAAGCCAAATTGTAGATCTAACTAATTAGAATCAAAATTTTTATGGGTCAGCTTGCTATATAATATAATTGTTAGATTGCCTTCATGTGAAGCTGTCTGAATCGGAGCATGTTTCTGTGCTGAAACAAAACGGAATGATGTTTAGGGGAAAAAAAAGATGTGTGTAGAAAGTGTATTGCTGCTGAGGAAGCTATATGGTAGAAAAGCTCATGGAGCTCTGAAAATTCGCTTGCTAACAGTTTTAATGTGCACTTCAGTATTTTATTTGCCATTCATATCCACTATGACAGTCCCATATTTAAAAAGTGGAGAAATTAATTCTAAAGACTGTTCTTTCACAATAGGGAATGTTCTCTTTTAAATGTCTGATTGTCACTCCATTTAGGAAGTAAGTAAACTCTGTATAGAAGTGTCCTGGTTTCAACCAGGATAGATCTGGTTTTCTTCACAGAAGCTAGTGTGAGGCTGTGTTTTGGATTTGGGATGAGAAACTGTTGATAATGTGCTGATGTTTTGGGTTGTTGCTGAGCAGTCAAGGACAGTCCAGCTTCTTGTGCTGGCCTGCTAGCAAGGAGGCTGAGGGTGCATGGGGAGCTGGGAGGGGACACAGCCAGGACAGCTGACACAGGCTGGCCAAAGAGATATTCCCTACCATACGACGTCGTGCCCAGTACATAAACTGGAGTTGGCCGGGGGGTGGAAATCGCTGCTCGGGGACGGGCTATCGATCACTGGGTGGTGAGCAATTGCTGTATTGGGCATCACTTGTTCTTGTACATTCCTCTGTTGGTATTATCATTGTTGTTTCCTTCTCTCTTTCTGTCCTATTAAACTGTGTTTATCACAACCCATGAGGTTTTTTCCTAATTCTCTCCCCCGTCCCACTGTGGGAGGGGGAGTGAGTGAGCGGTGCGTGCTGCTTAGTTGCCGGCTGGGGCTAAACCATGACAGTCCTTTTTGGCACCCAACGTGGGGCACGAGGCTTGAGATAATAACAGTTGCAGGTCACAATATCAGTTTATTTGATGTGCATGATGCTCTCGTCTTTGCCGTACATGTTAAGGATCGGTGTTGGTTTCTGCGGGCTGCTGTACTCTGCAATGATTAGTAATGTCTCGCCTGTGAGTTTTGTTTTTAGAACACTGACCTTGAGCTTAATGTGGTATCATCTGAGCTCTGTACTAAAGCCGTTACTGTATTTTGGCTACAGTCTTGTGGAGGCGATTAGGAATTATACTTCTGCCTCTGAAAGGCTTTTTATGGAGGAAATGCAGAATGGTGCCTTTGCTACCCTCTATCATAACGTTTCCTCCTTCATCACAATAATTTTTCAGTATTTTGAACACCCTTGGGTAGTTAAAATACCTCTATTGCTACTCCTGGGGAACATTGTTTCGGTTTTGTCTAAGGTTAGCAAGCAATTTAAGAATATCACCCAGAGATCTACCCCAAGGCTGGATAGTTATGAATGGCAGGGTGTGTGGAGCAGCATGGGCAAATGCCTGGGGCGGTGGGCACCTCCGGTGTTTTGGAACTTCACTCCCGAACAAGTGCAGAATCCTGATAAACTGGCAGAATATTTGGAAGTACTATGCTGTCAGCCTGGTAGCTCCAAGGAGACACAAATCATTGCAATGTGCTGGGGCCTGGCCCATGCCTACCGAGCTCTATTTAATACTATGCAAAGGGGAGAGAGGCTCTCTGGATCTGATGACAGTGACAGGCACTGTGACTACTCCAAACCCCACGACGGGCACTGTCACTACTCCAACCCCCACGACAGGCACTGCCACTACTCCAACCCCTGCAACGGGCACTGTAGCTACTCAGATTGTTGCAGCTGAACCAGAGAACCAGCCCATCCCGGTATCAGTTGCCCCTATACAAAAGAAGAAACCTCGGAAGCGGAAGTCAGCTCATTTAGTAAGGGACGAGGAAGATTCTTCTAAGAAGGAGGCAGAGGAAGAGAGTGAGGAGGCAGAGTGCTCTGAAGCAGGGCCATCACAAGGAATGAAGAGGGAAGAGAGAGCGTCACCGCTTGAAGGGGAGGAAGAGGAAGAACTCATAAAAGAGACGGTAACTACCCGATCTCTATCCCTGAGTGAATTGCAAGATACGTGAAAGGATTTCAGCCGTCGTCCAGGTGAGCACATTGTCACCTGGCTGCTCCGATGCTGGGATAACTGGGCCAGTAGCCTGGAATTAGAGGGTAGGGAAGCCAAGCAGCTGGGATCCCTTTCTAGAGAAGGGGGCATTGACAAAGCAATTGGAAAAGGTGCAACAGTCCTCAGCCTCTGGAGGCGACTCCTGTCGGGTGTGAAGGAAAGGTATCCCTTCAAGGAAGATGTTCTATGTCACCCAGGCAAGTGGACCACCATGGAGAAAGGTATCCAGTACCTGAGGGAGCTAGCTTTGCTGGAGGTGATTTACGGTGACTTGGACAACGGGCAGCCATCCAAAGATCCAGATGAAGTCAGTTGCACGCGACCTATGTGGCGGAAGTTTGTACGGAGTGCACCGTCATCATATGCCAACTCATTAGCAGTAATGGCCTGGAAAAACGGAGAGAGACCAACGGTGGATGAATTGGCTGTCCAACTCCGGCAATACGAAAAAAGTCTCTCTTCCTCCCTAAGGGCCTGCGTCTCTACTGTAGAGAAACTGTCCCGGGAGTTCCAGCAATTCAAAGAGGATATGCCCTACCCCCCACCCATACGGACCAGTGTCTCAGCCATTAGGAGTAAGCGCTCTTCTGCTCGAGAGAGGATATAGAGGATACGCACCACGAGCCACCCTGTGGTTTCAATTGCGTGACTATGGAGAGGACATGAGGACGTGGGATGGAAAACCTACCTCGACCCTAGAGGCACGAGTACATGAGCTGCAAGGAAAAACAATTACAAAAGGGGGTTCGGGTTCCTCCAGAAAAATCGTCGCTCCACTTTCCAGTGGGCAGTTTCCCAGAAAGAATAGAAGAGCTGATCTCACCTCTGATCCTCTTAATAAAGGGACTTCTGATTCCTATTTACAAGAAGTGGGTAACGAGTACTATGACCAGGACTAGAGGGGCCCTGCCTCCAGCCAGGCGGAGGAGAGGGACAACCGAGTTTATTGGACTGTGTGGATTAGATGGCCTGGCACATCGGACCCACAGGAATATAAGGCTTTAGTGGACACTGGTGCACAATGTACCCTAATGCCATCAAGCCATATAGGGGCAGAACCCATCTGTATTTCTGGAGTGACAGGGGGATCCCAACAGCTGACTGTGCTGGAGGCCGAAGTGAGCCTAACTGGGAATGAGTGGCAGAAGCACCCCATTGTGACTGGCCCAGAGGCTCCGTGCATCCTGGGCATAGACTACCTCAGCAGAGGGTATTTCAAGGACCCAAAAGGGTACCGGTGGGCTTTTGGTATAGCTGCCTTGGAGATGGAAGAAATGAAACAGCTGTCCACCTTACCTGGTCTCTCAGAGGACCCTTCTGTTGTGGGGTTGCTCAGGGTCGAAGAAAAATAGGTGCCGATCGCTACCACAACAGTGCACCGGCGGCAATATCGCACCAACAGAGACTCCCTGATCCCCATCCATGAGCTGATTCGTCGGCTGGAGAGCCAAGGAGTGATCAGCAAGACTCGCTCACCCTTTAACAGCCCCATATGGCCAGTACAAAAGTCTAATGGAGAGTGGAGACTGACAGTAGACTATCGTGGCCTGAATGAAGTCACGCCGCCACCGAGTGCTGCCGTGCCGGACATGCCAGAACTTCAATATGGACTGGAGTCAAAGGCAGCCAAGTGGTACGCCACCACTGATATTGCTAGCGTGTTTTTCTCTAGGGTTTTGGAGTCGAGGATATAGGGGATCTGAGTCCCGCTATACTCCAACTGAAAAGGAGATATTGGCAGCAGATGAAGGAGTTCGAGCTGCCTCAGAAGTGGTTGGTACTGAAGCACAGCTCCTCCTGGCACCCCGACTGCCGGTGCTGGGCTGGATGTTCAAAGGGAGGGTCCCCTCTACACATCATGCGACTGATGCTACGTGGAGTAAGTGGGTCGCGCTTATTACACAGCGGGCTCGAATAGGAAACCTTAATCGCCCGGGAATCTTGGAAGTGATCATGGACTGGCCAGAAGGCAAAGATTTTGGAATATCACCGGAAGAGGAGGTGGCGCGTGCTGAAGAGGCTCCACCATATAATAAATTGCCAGAGAACGAAAGGCAATATGCCCTGTTTACTGATGGGTCCTGTCGTATTGTAGGCAAACATCGAAGGTGGAAAGCTGCTGTATGGAGCCCTACACGACGAGTCGCAGAAGCTGCTGAAGGACAAGGGTGAATCAAGTCAGCTGGCAGAGGTGAAAGCCATCCAGCTGGCTTTAGATATTGCTGAACGAGAAAAATGGCCAATACTCTATCTCTATACTGACTCATGGATGGTGGCAAATGCTCTATGGGGGTGGCAACAGCAATGGAAGCAGAGCAACTGGCAGCGCAGAGGCAAGCCCATCTGGGCTGCTGAATTGTGGCCAGATATTGCTGCCTGATTAGAGAATCTGGTCATAAAAGTATGTCACGTAGATGCTCAC
The DNA here is from genome assembly GCF_964289735.1 of Phaethon aethereus. Lineage (NCBI taxonomy): Eukaryota > Metazoa > Chordata > Aves > Phaethontiformes > Phaethontidae > Phaethon > Phaethon aethereus. The sequence continues at coordinate 15,765,744 of NC_138581.1, forward strand.
GTACCCAAGAGTCGGGCCACTGAAGAACATCAGAACAACCATCAGGTGGATCAGGCTGCTAAGATCCAAGTGGCTCAGGTGGATCTGGACTGGCAACATAAGGGTGAATTATTTATAGCTCAGTGGGCCCATGACACCTCAGGCCATCAGGGAAGAGATGCAACATATCAATGGGTCATGATTAAGGGGTGGACTTGACCGTGGGCACTATTGCACAGGTTATCCATGAATGTGAAACGTGCGCTGCGATCAAACAAGCCAAGCGGTTAAAGCCCCTCTGGTATGAAGGACGAGGGTTGAAATATAAATATGGGGAGGCCTGGCAGATTGACTATATCACACTTCCACAAACTCGCCAAGGCAAGCGCTATGTGCTTACCATGGTGGAAGCAACCACCGGATGGCTGGAAACATACCCTGTGCCCCATGCCACCGCCCGGAACACTATCCTGGGCCTTGAAAAGCAAGTCTTATGGCGACATGGCACCCCCGAAAGAATTGAGTCGGACAATGGGACTCATTTCCGAAACAACCTCATAGACACCTGGGCCAAAGAGCACGGCATTGAGTGGGTGTATCACATCCCCTATCATGCACCAGCTTCCGGAAAAATTGAACGATACAACGGACTGTTAAAGACTACCCTGAGAGCAATGGGTGACGGGACATTCAAACATTGGGATAAACATTTCGCAAAAGCCACCTGGTTAGTCAACACCAGGGGATCTACTAATAGAGCCGGCCCTGCCCAATCAAAACTTTTACGTACTGTAGAAGGGGATAAAGTCCCTGTGGAGCACGTGAGAAATATGCTGGGGAAGACAGTCTGGGTTACTCCTGCCTCAGGCAAAGGCAAACCCGTTCGCAGGTGTCCTGGTTTCAGCCAGGATAGAGCTGGTTTTCCTCATAGAAGCTAGTGTGAGACTGTGTTTTGGATTTGGGATGAGGAACTCTTGATAATGTGCTGATGTTTTGGGTTGTTGCTGAGCCGTCAAGGACAGTCCAGCTTCTTGTGCTGGCCTGCCAGCGAGCAGGCTGGGGGTGCACGGGGAGCTGGGAGGGGACACAGCCGGGACAGCTGACCCAGACTGGCCAAAGAGATATTCCCTACCATACGACGTCATGCCCAGTACATAAACTGGAGTTGGCCGGGGGGGCGGAAATCGCTGCTCGGGGACGGGCTATCGATCACGGGGTGGTGAGCAATTTCTGTATTGGGCATCACTTGTTCTTATACATTCCTTTGTTGGTATTATCATTATTGTTCCCTTCTTTCTTTCTGTCCTATTAAACCGTGTTTATCTCAACCCACGAGGTTTTTCCTAATTCTCTCCCCCGTCCCACTGTGGGAGGGAGAGTGAGCGAGCGGCTGCGTGGTGCTTAGTTGCTGGCTGGGGCTAAACCACGACAGTCCTTTTTGGCGCCCAACGTGGGGCCCGAGGCTTGAGATAATAACGGTTGCAGGTCACAATATCAGTTTGATTTGCATCATGCTCTCGTCTTTGCTGTACATGTTAAGGATCGGTGTTGGTTTCTGCGGGCTGCTGTACTCTGCAATGATTAGTAATGTCTCGCCTGTGAATTTTGTTTTTAGAGCACTGACCTTGAGCTTAATGTGGTATCATCTGAGCTCTGTACTAAAGCCGTTACTGTATTTTGGCTACAGTCTTGTGGAGACGATTAGCAATTATACTTCTGCCTCTGAAAGGTTTTTTATGGAGGAAATGCAGAATGGTACCTTTGATACCCTCTATCATAACATTTCCTCCTTCATCACAATAATTTTTCAGTATTTTGAACACCCTTGGCTGGTTAAAATACCTCTATTGCTACTTCTGGGGAACATGGTTTCAGTTTTGTCTAAGGTTAGCAAGCAATTTAAGAATATCACCCGGAGATCTGCCCCAAGGCTGGATAGTTATGAATGGCAGGGTGTGTGGAACAGCATGGGCAAATGCCTGGGGCGGTGGGCACCTCCAGTGTTTTGGAGCTTCACTCCCGAACAAGTGCAGAATCCTGATAAACTAGCAGAATATCTGGAAGAAGTATGCTGTCAGCCTGGCAGCTCCAAGGAGACACAAATCATTGCCATGTGCTGGGGCCTGGCCCATGCCTACCGAACCCTATTTAACACTATGCAAAGGGGAGAGGGGCTCTCTGGGTCTGATGGCAATGTGGCAGGCACTGTGACTACTCCAACGTCTGTAGCAGGCACTGTCACTACTCCAACCCCCACGGCGGGCACTGCCACTACTCCAACCCCCACGGTGGGCACTGTAGCTACTCAGACTGTTGCAGCTGAACCAGAGAACCAGCCCATCCCGGTATCAGTTGCCCCTGTACAAAAGAAGAAATCTTGGAAGCGGAAGTCAGCTCGTTTAGTAAGGGAGGAGGAAGATCCTGCTAAGAAGGAGCCAGAGGAAGAGAGTGAGGAGGCAGAGTGCTCTGAAGCAGGGCCATCACAAGCACGGAAGAGGGAAGAGAGCGAGTCATCGCTTGAAGAGGAGGAAGAGGAAGAACTTATAAAAGAGACGGTAACTACCCGATCTCTATCCCTGAGTGAATTGCGAGATATGCGAAAGGATTTCAGCCGTCGTCCAGGTGAGCACATTGTCACCTGGCTGCTCCGATGCTGGGATAATGGGGCCAGTAGCCTGGAATTAGAGGGTAGGGAAGCCAAGCAGCTGGGATCCCTTTCTAGGGAAGGGGGCATTGACAAAGCAATTGGAAAAGGTGCACAAGTCCTCAGCCTCTGGAGACGACTCCTGTCGGGTGTGAAGGAAAGGTATCCCTTCAAGGAAGATGTTCTATGTCACCCAGGCAAGTGGACCACCATGGAGAAAGGTATCCAGTACCTGAGGGAGCTAGCGGTGCTGGAAGTGATTTATGGTGACTTGGACAATGGACAATCATCCAAAGATCCAGATGAAGTCAATTGCACGCAACCTATGTGGCGGAAGTTTGTACGGAGTGCACCATCATCATATGCCAACTCATTAGCAGTAATGGCCTGGAAGGACGGAGAGAGACCAACGGTGGATGAATTGGCTGGCCAACTCCGGCAATACGAAGAAAGTCTCTCTTCCTCCCTACGGGCCTGCGTCTCTGCTATAGAGAAACTGTCCCGAGAGTTCCGGCAATTCAAAGAGGATATGCCCTACCCTCCACCCATACGGACCAGTGTCTCAGCCATTAGGAGTAAGCGCTCTTCTGTTCAAGAGAGAAGATATAGAGGATACACACCACGAGCCACCCTGTGGTTTCAATTGCGTGACTACGGAGAGGACATGAGGAGGTGGGATGGAAAACCTACCTCGACCCTAGAGGCACGAGTACGCGAGCTGCAAGGAAAAACAATTACAAAAGGGGGTTCAGGTTCCTCGAGGAAAATCGTCGCTCCACTTTCCAGTGGACAGCTTCCCAGAAAGAACAGAAGAGCTGATCTCACCTCTGATCCTCTTGAAGGGACTTCTGATTCCTATTTACAAGAAGTGGGTAACGAGTACTATGAGCAGGATTAGAGGGGCCCTGCCTCCAGCCAGGCGGAGGAGAGGGACAACCGAGTTTATTGGACTGTGTGGATTAGATGGCCTGGCACATCAGACCCACAGGAATATAAGGCTTTAGTGGACACCGGTGCACAATGTACCCTGATGCCATCAAGCCATATAGGGGCAGAACCCATCTGTATTTCTGGAGTGACAGGGGGATCCCAACAGCTGACTGTGCTGGAGGCCGAAGTGAGCCTAACTGGGAATGAGTGGCAGAAGCACCCCATTGTGACTGGCCCAGAGGCTCCGTGCATCCTGGGCATAGACTACCTCAGCAGAGGGTATTTCAAGGACCCAAAAGGGTACCGGTGGGCTTTTGGTATAGCTGCCTTGGAGACGGAAGAAATTAAACAGCTGTCCACCTTGCCTGGTCTCTCAGAGGACCCTTCTGTGGTGGGGTTGCTCAGGGTCAAAGAACAACAGGTGCCGATCGCTACCACAACAGTGCACCGGCGGCAATATCGCACCAACAGAGACTCCCTGATCCCCATCCATGAGCTGATTCGTCGGCTGGAGAGCCAAGGAGTGATCAGCAAGACTCACTCACCCTTCAACAGCCCCATATGGCCAGTGCGAAAGTCTAATGGAGAGTGGAGACTGACAGTAGACTATCGTGGCCTGAATGAAGTCACGCCACCACTGAGCGCTGCTGTGCCGGACATGCTAGAACTTCAATATGAACTGGAGTCAAAGGCAGCCAAGTGGTACGCCACCATTGATATTGCTAACGCGTTTTTCTCGATCCCTTTGGCGGCAGAGTGCAGGCCACAGTTTGCTTTCACTTGGAGAGGTGTCCAATACACCTGGAATCGACTTCCCCAGGGGTGGAAACACAGCCCTACCATTTGCCATGGGCTGATACAAACTGCACTGGAACAGGGTGAAGCTCCAGAGCATCTGCAATACATTGATGACATCATCGTATGGGGCAACACAGCAGAAGAAGTTTTCGAGAAAGGGAAGAAAATAATTCAAGTCCTTCTGAAAGCTGGTTTTGCTATAAAGCAAAGTCAAGTCAAGGGACCTGCACAAGAGATCCAGTTTTTAGGAATAAAATGGCAAGATGGACGTCGACAGATCCCAACGGATGTGATCAACAAAATAACAGCTATGTCTCCACCAACTAGCAAAAAAGAAACACAAGCATTTCTGGGTGTTGTGGGTTTCTGGAGAATGCATATTCCAAATTACAGTCTGATTGTAAGCCCTCTTTATCAAGTGACCCGGAAGAAGAACGATTTTAAATGGGGCCCTGAGCAACGACAAGCCTTCGAACAAATCAAACAGGAGATAGTTCATGCCATAGCCCTCGGGCCAGTCCGGGCAGGACAAGATGTTAAAAATGTGCTCTACACGGCAGCCGGGGAGAATGGCCCTACCTGGAGTCTCTGGCAGAAGGCACCAGGAGAGACTCGAGGTCGACCTCTAGGGTTTTGGAGTCGAGGATATAGGGGATCTGAGTCCCGCTATACTCCAACTGAAAAGGAGATATTGGCGGCATATGAAGGAGTTCGAGCTGCCTCAGAAGTGGTTGGTACTGAAGCACAGCTCCTCCTGGCACCCCGACTGCCGGTGCTGGGCTGGATGTTCAAAGGGAGGGTCCCCTCTACGCATCATGCGACTGATGCTACGTGGAGCAAGTGGGTCGCGCTTATTACACAGCGGGCTCGAATAGGAAATCTTAATCGCCCGGGAATCTTGGAAGTGATCATGGACTGGCCAGAAGGCAAAGATTTTGGAATATCACCGGAAGAGGAGGTGGCGCGTGCTGAAGAGGCTCCACCATATAATGAACTGCCAGAGAACGAAAGGCAATATGCCCTGTTTACTGATGGGTCCTGTCGTATTGTAGGCAAACATCGAAGGTGGAAAGCTGCTGTATGGAGCCCTATACGACGAGTTGCAGAAGTGGCTGAAGGACAAGGTGAATCAAGTCAGTTTGCGGAGGTGAAAGCCATCCAGCTGGCTTTAGATATTGCTGAACGAGAAAAATGGCCAGTACTCTATCTTTATACTGACTCATGGATGGTGGCAAATGCTCTATGGGGGTGGCTGCAGCAATGGAAGCAGAGCAACTGGCAACGCAGAGGCAAGCCCATCTGGGCTGCTGAATTGTGGCAAGATATTGCTGCCCGACTAGAGAATCTCGTCATAAAAGTACGTCACGTAGATGCTCACGTACCCAAGAGTCGGGCCACGGAAGAACATCAAAACAACCATCAGGTGGATCAGGCTGCTAAGATTGAAGTGGCTCAGGTGGATCTGGACTGGCAACATAAGGGTGAATTATTTATAGCTCAGTGGGCCCATGACACCTCAGGCCATCAGGGAAGAGATGCAACATATAGATGGGCTCGGGATCGAGGGGTGGACCTGACCATGGATGCTATTGCACAGGTTATCCATGAATGTGAAACGTGTGCTGCGATCAAACAAGCCAAGCAGTTAAAGCCTCTCTGGTATGAAGGACGATGGTTGAAATATAAATATGGGGAGGCCTGGCAGATTGACTATATCACACTTCCACAAACTCGCCAAGGCAAGCGCTATGTGCTTACCATGGTGGAAGCAACCACCGGATGGCTGGAAACATACCCTGTGCCCCATGCCACCGCCCGGAACACTATCCTGGGCCTTGAAAAGCAAGTCTTATGGCGACATGGCACCCCCGAAAGAATTGAGTCAGACAATGGGACTCATTTCCGAAACAACCTCATAGACACCTGGGCCAAAGAGCACGGCATTGAGTGGGTGTATCATATCCCCTATCATGCACCAGCTTCCGGAAAAATTGAACGATACAACGGACTGTTAAAGACTACCCTGAGAGCAATGGGTGACGGGACATTCAAAAATTGGGATAAACATTTAGCCAAAGCCACCTGGTTAGTCAACACTAGGGGATCTACTAATAGAGCCGGCCCTGCCCAATCAAAACTTCTACGTACTGTAGAAGGGGATAAAGTCCCTGTGGTGCATGTGAGAAACATGCTGGGGAAGACAGTCTGGGTTACTCCTGCATTAGGAAAAGGCAAACCCATTCGTGGGATTGCCTTTGCCCAGGGACCTGGGTGCACTTGGTGGGTAATGCGGAAGGATGGGGAAGTCCGATGTGTACCTCAAGGAGACTTGATTTTGGGTGAAAACAGTCAATGATTTGAATTGTATTATGTTAATTGTTCAGAATGACATTACTACTATGGCTGCTATCTACCATATCAATGATATTATAGTAAGAATCACCTAGACTGATGAAGAATGGGTTTCACTGAAACCAAGCAACGTGCAGCAGTGATGAAACCAGAACTGGCTTCAGCAGCTTGCGCCCAACAAATCCCTCGAGATCGACATCTTCGACCTGGAGATCATGGACATGGACCATGCCAGATGACAATCCAACACCACGTACCATCTCCCCTGCCCTGAGAGACTGCTATGATGGATGAAGCCCAGAGTCATGGACTGACTGAACTCCATAGACATTTTAAGTGATAGCCCATGGACTAAGAGAGTGATATCTGTGTGTATATATTAAAGGACAGGAAGAGTAATAATGAATAATTGGAATGTATTGAAAAGTATAGGACCTGGGCATGACGTAAATGGTATGGAATAAGGGGTGGATACTGTCCTGGTTTCAGCCAGGATAGAGCTGGTTTTCTTCACAGAAGCTAGTGTGAGGCTGTGTTTTGGATTTGGGATGAGGAACTCTTGATAATGTGCTGATGTTTTGGGTTGTTGCTGAGCCGTCAAGGACAGTCCAGCTTCTTGTGCTGGCCTGCCAGCGAGCAGGCTGGGGGTGCACGGGGAGCTGGGAGGGGACACAGCCGGGACAGCTGACCCAGACTGGCCAAAGAGATATTCCCTACCATACGACGTCATGCCCAGTACATAAACTGGAGTTGGCCGGGGGGGCGGAAATCGCTGCTCGGGGACGGGCTGTCGATCACGGGGTGGTGAGCAATTTCTGTATTGGGCATCACTTGTTCTTATACATTCCTTTGTTGGTATTATCATTATTGTTCCCTTCTTTCTTTCTGTCCTATTAAACCGTGTTTATCTCAACCCACGAGGTTTTTCCTAATTCTCTCCCCCATCCCACTGTGGGAGGGAGAGTGAGCGAGCGGCTGCGTGGTGCTTAGTTGCCGGCTGGGGCTAAACCACGACAGCAGGACTGCCTTTGCCCAGGGACCTGGGTGCACTTGGTGGGTAATGCGGAAGGATGGGGAAGTCCGATGTGTACCTCAAGGAGTCTTGATTTTGGGTGAAAATAGTCAATGATTTGAATTGTATGATGTTAATTGTTACACAATACAGTATGTCATTACTACTATGGTTGCTATCTACCATATCAATGGTATAACAGTAAGAATCACCTAGACTGATGAAGAATGAGCTTCACTGAAACTAAGCAACGTGCAGCAGTGATGGAACCAGAACTGGCTTCAGCAGCTTGCGCCCAACGATTCCCTCGAGATTGACATCTTCGACCTGCAGATCATGGACATTGACCGTGCCAGATGACAATCCAACACCACATACCATCTCCCCTGCCCTGAGAGACTGCTATGATGGATGAAGCCCAGAGTCATGGACCGAATGAACTCCATAGACATTTTAAAGTGCTGGCCCATGGACTAAGAAAGTGATATCTCTGTGTATATATTAAAAGACAGGAAGCGTAATAATGAATAATTGGAATGTATTGAAAAGTATAGGACCCGGGCATGACGTAAATGGTATGGAATAAGGGGTGGATACTGTCCTGGTTTCAGCCAGGATAGAGCTGGTTTTCTTCACAGAAGCTAGTGTGAGGCTGTGTTTTGGATTTGGGATGAGAAACTGTTGATAATGTGCTGATGTTTTGGGTTATTGCTAAGCAGTCAAGGACAGTCCAGCTTCTTGTGCTGGCCTGCTAGCAAGGCGGCTGAGGGTGCACGGGGAGCTGGGAGGGGACACAGCCGGGACAGCTGACCCAGACTGGCCAAAGAGATATTCCCTACCATACGATGTCGTGCCCAGTACATAAACTGGAGTTGGCCGGGGGGCGGAAATCGCTGCTCGGGGACGGGCTATCGATCACTGGGTGGTGAGCAATTGCTGTATTGGGCCTCACTTGTTCTTGTACATTCCTCTGTTGGTATTATCATTGTTGTTTCCTTTTCTCTTTCTGTCCTATTAAACTGTGTTTATCTCAACCCACAAGTTTTTTTTTCCTAATTCTCTCCCCTGTCCCACTGTGGGAGGGGGAGTGAGTGAGCGGCTGCGTGGTGCTTAGTTGCCAGCTGGGGCTAAACCATGACAAGAAGGAACAGGGTTGGGGAGATTTTTATTTTTGTTTTTCTCTTTTGGAGTTCAAGAGGAATCATTTATAATGGGAATGCTGTGGAACTGAAGATAGACAATGGCATGATTATTTGTTATAGCCACGAGCCTAACATACAGCAGGAATTCTGTTATGCCTTTGTCATTTAGAAGCCTTTGTTTGGATTTGAACCCCAGAGAATTTTTAAAAGGGATACATTTGTTATGGAGCTTTAATATTTTTCCCACTCACCTAAAAGCTCTTTTATGCTTATAATTCATATTATTCGGACTCATGCTGACCATATAGTAAATAACATTCAATTGCCTCTGATTGCAAAGAAGAAAAATATCTTCTGGCAATTAAGTGTTTTATTAGCACTGCTATAAAATGCAATAAGAGCACTTCCTAATTCCCTAATGCCTTGGGATATCACAAAATCTAAGGCTCTTCACTATGTTTACCATATTTAAATACTGCAGTGTTGGACAGGGAGGAGGAGTACTGGGAAAATGAATGTTTTGTGCAGGAACAATTGTATTTATTTCTCTGTAGTGTGGAATAAAGAGACTGAAGCAGCCTGACACATCGATTTTTAAGGGGTGGGAAAAAACAATGACTGTAGTTTGGAATCACAAGACTGGAAAAATATGGGAGGCTAGAAAAAGCCTTTGAAAGCTTGAAAAAAATAATTTTGATTGGGCAGAGATCATTACCTCTAAATAAATCCCACAAGCTCCAGGCACCTCTTTTCAAATGTCCAGAGGAGGGTTTTCTGGACTTTGGTATGAATATCCAAGGCAGTTTACAGCTTCAGTGACATTTTAAATTAGACAGACTATAGAAATTTCTGTCCAGCACTTTTGTCCTCAATAGAGACAAACCTTCAAAAGACCTAATAGTGTCCTCTCTTTCGAACCACTGTGACAGCCTTTCCATAGGTGATGTTGAATATTCATGCATGGAGAATATCAATCTGTCCATTTTTCTTTCACACTGGGCCCTTTTAAACTGAGACTTGTCATGATGCAGAAAAGGTAACCAAAGGGTCCTTTGATAGACAGTTTGGCTTTCATAAGTACAGGATACAAATCTTCTGACAAAGGAAATATTTTTCCTGGTTTCTTTGTTCTGCCACAGTCATGTGTACAGGAAACTAAAGCATCTGCAGGGAGGCTACATTTACAGTTTAATATCTAATCTAGAGTGAAGTGCAATGTTTGTCTGGCCTTTGTGTTTCCAATTTTGGGCCATAAGCTTCTCCAATTTAAGAGAAAAAAGTCTGTGGGGTCAGAACTGATGAGGCAAAGAACAGAACTTTTGAGCTCAGTCCAGGACTTTATCTAGACTAATTACATGTAATTGAGGAACAAATAATCTTTCAAAAAAGAACATCAATGGATGTAACAAAGAAAAGAAATCTGTAAGCAGTAAAGACAGACTTTACAGGCCAGTAAAGATATAATACAGCTAAGTTTACTGTCTTATGTCCCTTTTTTTATGTTGTTATCCATTTAACCAAGTTTTCCTAAGAACATTTATTAAGAAATGGAGGTATGAAGTGCTTAATATTTTCAACTTCCCATAAAATAAAAAAATTAGGATCCTATAATTGCCTGCATTTGCATTGTTCTAGTTAAACAAAGGAAGCAATGCTTATTTATGTTAGTTGAACATTTGAGCCATAGCTCAAATGGTCCTGCTCCCAGTGCAGGAGCAGGCTCTGAAAGAATCATGTATACCCAAAGTATTGGGACAACCCCCAATATCAGTACAGGCTGGGGGATGAAGGGATTGAGAGCAGCCCTGACGAGAAGGACCTGGGGGTACTGGTGGCTAAAAAGCTGGACATGAGCTGACAACGTGCGCTCGCGCCCAGAAGGCCAACCATATCCTGGGCTGCATCCAAAGCAGCGTGGCCAGCAGGTTGAGGGAGGGGATTCTGCCCCTCTGCTCTGATGAGACCCCACCTGGAGTACTGCTTCCAGCTCTGGAGCCCTCAGCACAGGAAAGACATGGACCTGTTGGAGAGGGTCCAGAGGAGGGCCACAAAAATGATCAGAGGGATGGAACACCTCTCCTATGAGGAAAGGCTGAGAGAGTTGGGGTTGTTCAGCCCGGAGGACAGAAGGCTCCAAGGAGACCTTATTGCAGCCTTTCAGGTCTTAAAGGGGGCTTAGAAGAAAGATGGGGACAGACTTTTTAGCAGGGCCTGTTGCAATAGGACAAGGGGTAATGGTTTTAAACTAAAAGAGGGTAGATTTAGACTAGATATAAGGAAGAAATTTTTCACAATGAGGGTGGTGAAACCCTGTCACAGGTTGCCCAGAGAGGTGGTAGATGCCCCATCCCTGGAAACATTCAAGGTCAGGTTAGACGGGGCTCTGAGCAACCTGCTCTAGTTGAAGATGTCCCTGCTCATTGCAGGGGGGTTGGACTAAATGACCCTTTCAACCCAAAGATTCTATGATTCTATGATTCTATGAAAGTAGGAGTAAAGTTGAATTCAACTTGTAGGTAGCTGTAAAAGCGCTCATATAGGATTCCTCTCAGTGCCAGAGATCAGATGGAAATTATGATGAGTTTCTCCTGCCAGAAGCTGCATTCTTGGTTTTCTCATCAGTAAAATGGGATGATAAGAATACCATTCCCCAGTAACTAAGAGCATACTTTTGAGACTATTTGTTTGTGATGGATGGAAATATGAATTACTGCATTTTTATTAAGATATAGTTCACTTGTCTAAACGTATTTTTTCTTCTAATATGCTGTAAGACTGGATTTATGGGTGCTTAGTGAATTAGCATCCTCTGTAACAAATATTCATGTTCCTTCCCTTTTACCTGCAACGGTTACAGTTGTAGTGTTTGGGTGTTTTCCATAGTCTGACCCATTTGGGTCAGAAAAAGTGTGATTAGGAGCCTGGGGTCAGAATAAAGTTTCTTGTACTCGGGTTACAGAGGCATTGATCATATTTATCCTACAGGCTGCTTCCCGGGTGTCATGGTTTATCCCCAGCCGGCAACTAAGCACCATGCAGCTGCTCGCTTGCCCCCCCAACCCCAGGTGGGATGAGGGAGAGAATCGGAAAAAAACCCTCATGGGTTGAGATAAAAACAGTTGAATAGGACAGCAAAGAAAGATGAATTATTATTATTAATAATAATAATAATGGAATATACAAAAACAAGTGATGCTCAGTGCAACAATTGCTCATCACCTGGTGACCGATAGCCCATCCCCGAGCAGCAATTCCCGCCCTGCGGCCAACTCCAGTTTATGTACTGAGCATGATGTTATATGGTAGGGAATATCCCTTTGGCCAGTCTGGGTCAGCTGTCCTGACTGTGCCCCCTCCCAGCTTCTTGTGCACCTCCTCACTGGCAGAGCACGAGAAGCTGAAAAGTCCTTGACTTAGTATAAGCACTACAACTACTTAGCAACAACTAAAAACATCAGTGTGTTATCCACATTATTCTCATATGAAATCCAAAACACAGCACTATACCAGCCATCAGGAAGAAAATTAACTCTATCCCAGCCTAAACCGGGACATCAAGCCAGCATGTGGGTGACCCAACTCCATGACTGTGACTCCTAGGCACCAGAGTAAGGCAAATAATAATGGGAATTAAAAATGTGGCAGAGATGTGGCTATTCTCTACAGTCTGAACACTGCAAATTCAAGAAATTCAGTCCTATTCTTTGGGTGTCCTGAAGTAATGTGCCAGGGTTCTGCACTTTCTGAAAGACTGGCCCACTACTACATGTTGAAAGACTCACTGCTGCAAAGTATTACAAGACCTTTGCATTTGCTAGTTACCCTAAAATTGCTTTAAAAAAAAGATAAGTTAAAATAATTAATTTCTCTGACAGAATCCAAAGTGCCAAAGGTTATAGAAGGAAGTGAGCAGCAATGAAAATAAAATAAAGTCCATCTACCTACTGGATTACATCTAAAAGTGTCTTTTTCATGATATTGTCCAGCTGATAACTGGATATGATGCTTCACACCTTTGTGACTGAGTTTGTGGTTCTTCGGTGAGTCCTAATGCATCTATTTTCCTGTTACAGGTGTTGTGGCTTTGGGAGATCATGCTTTTTTGGTAACGATCTGGATTTATTCTGTGTGTGCCTGTAACAATGCCTTAGCCCTTAACCAGGGAAAAGTTTCAGACTTCCAGACTATTTTCTGCCGCTTCCAGGGAAATGTTATGATTCAAAGAAATCCAAACTTAAGAAATTTAGACTCAATAACATGAAAGTGTTATTCAGCGGACATCTTTATTGCAGCGCTGGACGCATGGGGGATATCTCCTCCTAACATGCGTGCGCTGAAACAAAAGTTCATCCTTTATATACCTTCAAGACATGAATATTCACACATTTTCCAAGAAATCTCCGCCTCCTTGCTTATCTACTACATTTACATAATGCTGGTGTTGCAAAACTACACTACGCATGCACGGGGGTCTCGGGTGGTCGTCGGTGGTCGTTTGGGGAGTTAGTCCCCTACTCCTTTTTCCCTTTTATGGTCACAGGTCTCTCGAGGATAATTCTTCTCCTTGAATGTTCACCCCTTCTGTTGTCCAGCCAAGCAGTTCCTTCTTATCATCCTTGTCTGAGCACTCCTGCCAGTCTGTCTCTATGCTCAAGGTTAAGATATCTTCTCTGTTCTCTTTAATCTCTCAGTCCTTGCTCTTAACTCTTCTCCTATTGGTTCTCTCCACCTGTCTTCTCCGTTTCTACTTGTGTTTTAATTTTCATGAGGCCTGCTTTCCTCGTGATTAACCGTTTACACATAGTTACAATGTTAGCATTGAGGCAAATACAGCCTAAGGACTATGAGAGTAGGCCGTTAAACATAATCACACAGTTATTAGGCTAAAGAATTCTATACTGAAGTTAAACTAATCATGTAATCAATAACCTTCCATATGTTAAGAAATTTGCAAAACTTACAGTTGATTAGCGATGCATGCTAAAACTTCATAATTGTTTTAGATCCTTGTTTCAATATAATCGACTGATTTGATTAACTGAGATTAATGAATACAACATATCATGTGCTCTCATATAACAGTAACTGGTGATGAGTTTGGGATTGAACTGAATTTCTCCCACCTACTTACCACATATTTTTGAAGGATGTTTAACTTGTCTTAAAGTCTGCCATCCCTGGCTATAATGAACTGATTTTTTCAAATGCACGGAAGCTCTATTACGTCTTTGCCATGCTAAGAATACTGCTTCCTTTCTCTTTCATCACAAGCAAAAGTATAGGAGCAGTGATGGAAATGCAACAAGGACAAAAAAGAATAGCTTGAGGATGTTGCTAAGAAAAAGTGCAGAGGAATTAAAAGTAATTTGAAAGAAAGTTTGACCCCAATATAGGTAAGCAGTTTGAAGAAAGAGGTGGCAGAATGAACACGAAAGGTAAAAGAAAATGAGAACAAATACGTTGTTTTGGAAAAGCAACCTAAGACAGACACATGAAAAAGGAATATGAGAAAACACAATGAAGTTGGAGAAGAAAACGATTCAGTATTTAAAAATGTGTGGAGTAATAAGGCACGGACTCTGGCGGGGATTCAAGCCAAAGACCTTTATTGTTAGCAAAGCTTGCTTTTTATACAAATACAGCCCGTTCACGCGCCTAGAAGTGCTACCCGGTTGGCTATTGCTTTAAGTCCACGCGACTCTCACAGAGGCAGGATTGGTCACCTCTGTATGTCCACGCGCTCCTTTGCTTCCTCTTAGTTGTTTACCACAGCTCCTTCTCCTCAAGGTTGAGCCCTGCAGGTGTCCAGCTGTTTACCAGCTTCTCAATGCCACAGCTCCTTCTCCTCAAGGTCGAGCCCTTGCAGGGTGATCCCAACAAAACTGAGAATAAAACAAGGAGATGGAAGGAAATGAGGATAAAGAAATTAAAAGAAAATCACAACAGCAGCAGCACTGAGTTTACTTGATTCAAATTTATTTTTTCAGAACAGTATGGTTTTTTTATATGTTCTTGGGAGTGAGGGCAAAGGAGGAACTGAGATATTTTTGAACACATGAAAACTCACACAGGCTCCCAACAAGCCTGGGATTCCCATCTGATGTTGCATTTAGGATTATAGGAATCTGCCTTCAGAGATCCTGAAGATAACCGGCAGACTGCACCACCCTTCTTACGGTGCACTGTCTGATGGCTGAGAAGTGTCAGTTGTTCTCCGTATGAAACTAAAATATAACAATCGGCCTCTAGTTTAACAGGTCATTCCATAACACAAAATATTTAGCAAGAGAAGGTGAAAATGACATTGGAAACTGAGTTCCAAAGTTGTCAATTTTGTAGTTTATGAGGAGAAATAGTGGGGGTGGTTTACTATAAGCAGTTTTCCCCTCCCCAATATAGTTTCATCAAGGTGTTTTATTACATTGTCACTCATGCTTTTGTACTGCTTTCTAATATTGTACTGACTTGTTTGAATCACTTTGAAAATTAAGGCTGCCTCCTTCTGAGACAAATCCAGGTCTCATTAAAATTCATAAATAGACAGCCAAAAGCTTTGAGCGCTTTTCCATTGACACTGAGAAATGGAAGTGTCCTTATTTATCCTGATGATAGCATATTATTTTGAAGGGTATCCACATCCATAGTCAACTGGGTTTTGATTAATATTTAGGGCTCACTATGAAGGAAATTTATTTTCATTAAGGAGTTCTGTGACACAAACTAGCTGATGGTATCTCAAATCAGGATCGTATCAGTGTTTAATTGCATTCTTTCAACATGAAAAAAAACATTGGCATTAAATGCAAATATATGCTGACAAGCAGCAGCAGTCTGATTTTCTTGGGTAGCATATGTATACCAGGGTCTCCATTGTATATTGTCACTACTGATTGCATGAACATTCCCTCATGTCATGAAAATGTTTAGAGGTAGTGGGGGAAGAAGGGAGATAATTTCTTGTCTCTGCTATTGTGTCCAACTCAGCTCATGTTACACAACAATACCAAGGCTGAAGTCCAAGTTGTGAAGTATATTTGGGCACTGCATTGTTTATATTTGTCATTCTGCCAAATATGCACCAAAATAATGATAATTCTCCAAATTCATGCCTGAATTCAATTAGAAAAATAAAATTCACATGCTTTAGTCAAAAAGGAAAATTGCAAAATTTTGACACGTGTAATCTCAGAAATAAAAGTATTTAGTCGTATTAACTGATAGCCACACCAGTAACTGAGCAGTGGGCCATTCAAGGCTTCAATATAGAAAGCACTTAAACTTAAACAGATAAAATCAACTGGCTAGCATGTTTACTTAGGAATGTGTCTAAACTTCTGTAGGATATACTCTTCATAAAAAAAATTTCAGGATCAGGCTCCATTATGCAAAGTTTGCATTGCAAATACACTATATAAAACATTAGTATCTGACCTTATAGTGGGTGTCTGCTATAGGCCACCTGTCCAGGAAGAACAAGTGGTTCAGGACCTCTACAGACACATAGGAGCAGCCTCATGTTCGCAGGCCCTGGTCCTCACGAGGAACTTCAACCACCCTGATATCTGCTGGAGGGACAACATAGCATGGCATAAACAATCCAGGACATTCATGGAGTGCATCAATGACAACTTCCTCCTCTAAGTGATAGAGGAGAGGTGCTCTGCTGGACCTCCTACTGACCAACAAGGAGGGGCTGGTTGGGGATGTGAAGGTCAAAGGCAGCCTTGGCTACAGTGACCATGAGGTGGCGGAGTTCGGGATCCTGAGGGGAGAAAGGAGGGCAAAAAGCAAGCTCACAACCCTGGACTTGAGGAGAGCTGACTGACCTCGGAAGCATCCTGTGGGATAAGGCCCTGGAGGGAAGAGGGGCCCAAGAAAGCTGGTTAATATTTGAGGATCACTTCTTCCAAGCTCAGGAGCATGTCCTGTTGAGCAGGGGGAGAGACAGAGCAGCTTGGTGGGCACCTGATGGTTAGCCAAGGTCAACCCACCACAAACAGGTTGCTCAAAGAGCTTTTTGAGTCTCCCTCCTTGTGAATATTCAAAAGCCATTTGGACATGGTCCTGGGCAACTGACTCTAGGTGGCTGTGCTTGAGCAGGGCGTGTGTGGACAAGATGACCTCCAGAAGTCCCTTCCAACCTCAACCATTCTGGGATTAGTTGGCCTTTATTTTTAGTGTCTTAGTAGATCACAAATGTGACGTATAATGTAGATATTAATATACCCATCTAATTAAGCTTAAGGTTGTTGTAGAACAAGTGCTTTTGAACTAAATCATTCTTGGTTTTAGGCTGAATTCATTTATCCAGAGGGTTTGGGTTGTATGTCCAATTTGTTGGACAAGTTGTTGTGGGAATCTACTATCGACCAGACAGCCAGTATGATGACACTGATGAATTATTCTACAAAGAATTAAGGAATATCTCTAGATCGGTTGCCCTTGTCCTTACGGGTGATTTTAACTTCCCAGACATTAACTAGGAATATCATACAGTGGACACAAACAGGTCCATGAAATTCCTGAAGCATGTTGAAGATACCTTCTTGGTGCAGGTACTAAGGGAGCTGACTAGGAAAGGTGCTCTCCTAGACTTGTTGTTTGTAGACAGAGGGACTCACGGGTGAAGTGGTGATTGGTGGCTGTCTTGGTCACAGTGACCATAAAGTAGTTGAGTTTCAAATTGTTGGCGATAGGAGAAAAACTGACAACAAAAATTCAACCCTGGATATGAGGAGAGCAGACTTTGAGCTGCTGGAGCTAGTTTGTAAGGCTCCCTGGGAATCTGCTTTTGAAGGTATTGGGATCCACGAATGCTGGTCACTTTTTAAGAGCCATCTCTTAAGAGCACAGGAGCAGGTAATTCCAAAGTGTTGAAAGTCAAGCAAGTGGGGCAGAAGGCCGGCTTGGCTGAACAGGGATCTTCTTCTAGAAAATAGGTGGAAAAGGAAAGTGTACAGACATTGGAAGCAAGGACAGGTGACATGGGAGGACTACAGAGATGCTGTCCGCTTTGTAGGGAGAGAATTTGTGCAGCCAAAGCTTGATTAGAGTTCAAGCTGGCCAGCACTGTGAAGGACAACAAAAAGGGCTTTTTTTAATATCTTAACAGCAAACGGAGGATCAGAGATAACATTGGGCTGTTGCTTGACGAGGTTGTCACCTCACAAGTAGGGACAGAGACAAAGCAGGGACGTATAATGCCTTCTTTGCCTCTGTCTTCAACACTGATGATGGGCTCTGGGACCCCTGGAGCCCTGTGTTGGAAGACTGTGACTGGGAGGGATGATAAACTCCCAGCTGACTCTGAACTGGTTTGAGACTTGCTGCTCCAGCTGGATGCACATAAGTCTATGGGGCCTGATGGGATTCATCCCAGGGTACTGAAAGCGTTGGCCAATGTCATTGCGGGACCTCTCTCTTGGGAGTCTGGAGAGGTCCCAGTTGACTGGAAGCTGGCAAATGTTGTCCCAGTTTTTGAGAAGGGTAAGAAGGAAGACCCTGGTAATTACAGGCCTGTCAGTCTCACTTCAGAGCCCAGTAAAATTATGGAGAACGTTATTCTGGGAGTTGTTGAAAAACACTTGAGAGACAACGCAGTCATTGGTCATAGCCAGCACAGGTTCATGAGGGGAAAGTCCTGCTTAACCAACTTCATTTCCCTGCAGTAGGGACAGGGAGCCAGACAGAGAGCGAATGGCAGAGAAGGAAAAAAAACCACCACTGTGACAGGCTACAGGGCAGAGAGGGAGCGATTCAAGACACGGGACAGAGAACGGCAAAATAGCGATGGGCCGCTGGGCAGAGAGGGAGGAATTTAAAAGTGTAAGTAAAGACAGAGACAGAGAGATGGACAGAGAGACAGAGAGAAAGAGAAAACAGCGACGGGCTTCAAGACAGATAGAGAGGAATTGAAAGATCCCGGCAGGGAGCCGGACAGGGCAAGACGGCGAAAGAAATGAAACTGCAGCGTGGCTCAGGGCTGACAAGGACGAAATTGCAAAACAGGGACAGGGAGCAGGATAGAGGGAGACAGAGGAAGAGAGACACTTGTGCTGCGCTACAGGGCCAAGAAGGAAGACTTTGAACACCAGGGACACGGGGCCGGGCAGAGAGCGCCAGAGACAGCAAAAATACCGACGGGCTACAGGACAGAGCGGGAGGAAGGCAAACATGGTGGCTGGGAGCCAGACAGAGAGAGACTGCGAAAGAAAAGAGCAGCAACACGCTACACGGCAGAGAGGGAGGAATGGAAAAGCAGGGACAGGGAGCCAGACTGGGAGAGGCAGAGGAAGGAAAAATAGCCGCGGGCTACAAGCTAGGGAGAGAGAGGACCTAAAAGACAGGGACGGGGAGCTGGTCAGAGTGAGATGGAGAAAGGAGGTATGGGGGGACACGGACGGATACCACATCAGCGTGGGAAAGAGAGGGGGCCAGGGGAGGGGCAGCGAGGGCCCGGGATGCAGAATAGGGGCAACAGGGCCCCGAGGGCCTGGGACTCACCGCAGCTTTCACTCCCTGCACTGCTGGGAGAGTTTGCCAGTTCAGACGCTTCTTCCTCCTCTCCTCCCTTCGCCTTCTGTAACTCCTGTCGCTTGGCTGTCCTCCACCCAAGAGAATACCGGGGTGTCTTACAGCTCGTACAAGACGAGGCTCCCTACGCACGTAGCCTCGCTCGTGCGCCACACGGCCGCTTCCGGTGATGCGTGCAGACCCTGCACATTCGACTGCCCGTGTACGTCAGGTGCGGCGCACCTGGGAGCGACAGCGTCCATCGCTCACGTGGCCCTGTCCTTTCCTGGGCCTGTCGTTAGAAGCACACCTGGGAAAGAAGATCCTGGCCGTCTGCGACGGATTAGGACCGGAAGGCACGAGGGGAGCCCTCGGCGCACTCGAACGGCGGGCGCGAGGCAGCGGCCCCTCCCCGCAGCCAGGCGGTTGCAGGGACTCGCCGCAAGGCCGGGCGCTCCTGCACGCGATCTGTTTCGCGAGCCCCGAGGCAGCCACGATTAACGAGCCCGATGACGCCCGCGCTGGGCCGGGGGTGGGCAGAGGCAGAAGTAGAAGCAGGGGACAGGGACACCGGGCGCAGCAGCGCTGGCGTGGGCGGGAGAGCAGGGAACGGTGTGGGGAAGGGTCACTCGGGACGCCTGCTCCGGTAGCCCGGCCTAAGTGACGGCCGAGGACGCCTAAGCACCGCGTACGTCTAAAGAAACCCGCCGGCGTAGGGTGGCAGGAAGAACACCGGTACGCGACCACCGGCTGAAGCTGCCGCGCCCAGGCCCAGCTGACCGCTGCCACGGACTCCCGATCCCTCTGCTGCAGCAGGAGTTTGTTGCACAGGCACGCGTTCGTTTTGCGCGCGCACGTGCAAGCGTGACTCAGAACGCAGGCTGACGTCAGGCTACAAAAGCCGCCCGAACGCCCCACTTGCGTCACATCTGCTTTGCCTGCAACAAGCGGGTCGTTTCCGAGGCATTTTCCCGGCTGCTCAGGCAGAGCACACGCCATCACGCGCTCGAGGCAGAGCCGGGCAGGCGGAACTTACGCGCCGCCGTTCGAGAGCGCGGCTCTGACCCGACACCGCGGCAGCAACGCTCCCGCCCGCACTGCTCGAGGTGCGCGAGTAACGAAGCTGGGGGCATCGTTTAGTCTCTGTGAGCAGTTAACTGCGAGGTGCAACCTTGAGGGGAGGAACAAGATAATCACAAAAGCAGCACAGCTCCGGAACCTTGAGGGAACTGTCCTAATTAACATCTAACTGGCATAATAGCAACCTGCCCCCGGGCGGGGAAAGCCCCCTCCTCGCTCAGCATGCCCGGGAAGAAAGAAGGACGCTGCGACTTTAAGCGGAGACGAGGCTGGCGAGAACCGAGGGGAACAAGGGCGACGGAGCCAACTGTTGAAAACACCGGTAACCGCTGCGCGGAGCGTAGCCACGCGGTCCGAGTGTGGCCCGAGGGGTGCGAGCTCTGTGCGCTACCACCTCGCACCCAGCTCTGCACGCAGCCGGAAGAAAAGCCAACACCCCGGCTCCGCACGTTCGCCGCCTGCCCGCGCACCGGCGGAAGAACCGTGTGTGGGACAACAGCACAGCCCCGCGGGGACGGGGCCCGCCCCGGAGGCGGGCAGAGACCCGGCGGAGCGAGGCGCGCGCGTGCGCCGTGAGGCGTCTCTGCCTGCGCGCCCCTCCCCCCCCCCGCCCTCCGGGCGGTACCTCGCGGCGCCTGTCCCGCGAGGCTATAGGGACGCGCGGCCGCTCACGCGCGCGGCCGGCGGAGGCACCGACCGCGCTCCCGCGGGGGCGGGAGGACTCCCGCCTCGCCGCGGGGCCCGGCCCTTCCTCGCTGCAGGCGGCTGCCTGCGGAACGGCCTTCGCGCCGCTCCTCAGCCGGCTCCCGCCGGCGGGCGGGCCCGGGCGGCGCCCCCGGGGCACCGCAGGGCCAGCGCCGGCCTCAGCCGCACCTGCAGCCCGCTTCGAGCGTCGGGCCCGCAGCTGCAACCCCTCGGGAGCAGGCGGCCGCCACCCCCCCCAACGGCACGGGAGCCCCTGCCCTGGGCCTGGGCCCGGCCCCGCAGCGGAGGAACGCACCCGGGCGCGCAAAGCGGGCAGCGCAGGTTTGTTCCCTCGGGCGCACCGGGAGCTGCCGCCCAGGCTCGGTGCCCGACGGCGGCCGGGCGGAGGGGGAAGAGGGAGGAAGCGCAGAGGCGGGGAGAGAAGAGGCGAGGGACGGGGAGCCAGGCCCGGAGGGGCGGGAGCCGGACGTGGGCGTCGAGGCGGAGGAAGAGGGAGAACTGCAGGGTGGGGAGGGGGGAGATGAAGCGATAAAGAAAAGGGGGAGGGAGCGGGGGAGAGAGCTGAGTGGGACCGAGCGGGGCAGCGGGGACAGCGGAGAGGGACAGCGAGAACGAGCGGCGCCCGGCCTGGGAGCGGCGGGTACCGCGACAGGGAGCTGGGTATCGGGAGACAGAGAGAAAACTGCACGAGGGGACCAGAGCAGAAGGAATTAAGAAAAAAAGGGGGTGGGGGGTGTGTGTGTGAAGGGACAGGAAGGCAGATAGAGGCAGTCATGGAAAGAGAAAGGGAAAAGGGACAAACACGGGAAAGAATTAAAAATTAGAGACCATCAGCTGGACAGAGCCATAAGAATAGAAAGGGGACGGGATGCAGAGTCAGGGCATTAAAAACCCGTCAAAGGGAGCGATGCGGAGGGGGATGCGGAAGAGAAAAGAAAAAGCAACGGGCAGCAGGAAACACGGGGAAGAAAAACAAAAAACCGAAACCACGGGACAGGGAACCGGATAAATGGAGACGTAGAAATAACATTTTAAAGGCAACCTGGTACGTGACAGGGTTACATCAAGACGTTAAGGCCCCCCTCGCCCCCGCGACCTCCAGCCCCGGTTTGCTGGCCGAGCGCTATGTCGTACGGTCGGGAACATCCCTTTGGGCAGCTGGGGGTCAGCTGTCCCGGCCGCGTCCCCTCCCAACCCCGCGCGCACCCCCGCTCTACTCGCTGGCGGGGCCGCGGGAGCAGCAGAACAGCCCTCGACGCCGCGCAAGCGCCGCTCGGCGAGACCCGGCGCGTGTCCCCGCGTCATCGACGCCGGGTGTCGGCGCAAATCCAACACGTAGCCCTGCGCCAGCTACCGCGAATAAAACTAACTCTACATCTGAGCCCAAACTAGCGCGCGCGGGAATACAGTTTTAAAAAGTTGAGCGCGGTACTAGAAACGCGGGAAAAAATTTAAGACTGGGGACAGGAATCCAGATAAAGAGAGATATAGAAAGAAGATTTAAAAAGCAGCGGGGTACGGGAAAGCACTAAAAACTAGGGACAGCAAACCTCACAAATGTTGTCGAGAAAGAAAAATGGAATAAGCAATGGCATTAAGAAAAGACAAGAAACAATTAAAAAACCCCAAGGAGATGGTAAATAACAGAGCCACAAACGAAAATACAGTTCTAAAAGCGACAGGGTACACAACGGACAGGAATAAATTAAAAAATATGGATAGGGAGCTTGATAAAAGTAGACCTAGAACAGAAACTGAAAGAGCGACAGGGCTCGGGACAGACAGGAATAAAAATAAAAATGAAAGACGGTGAATTGGTTAAAGCGGACATGGAGAGAGCATGTAAAAAGCAGCTGGGTAAAGGAGAAGCTGGGGGGGGGGAAGGGGACAGAAAACTGGATAAAAGTTGATGTAAAAAGGAAATTTTGAAAGCCAAGGCATTAAGGAAAGGCAAGGGAAAAAAAAAGTAAAATAAGCGTAGGGTGATGGAGAGTGACATAGGAAGAAAATTATAAAAGCGGAAGCATTGAGGAAAAACAAGAAAAAGTTAAAAATGACAATAGACAGAAAAATACAGAGAGACATAGGAAGAAAATTTCAAAAGCGACGGGGTACAGCACGGACGAGAAACAAATAAAAAATATAGACAGCGAATTGGTTAAAGTAGACACGGAAAGAAAATTTTAGAAGCGATGGGGTACAGCGTAGATGGGAAAACAAAAAACAGGGACAGTGAGGTGGATAAACTTTGATGTAGAAAGAAAATTAATTTAAAACGCGACGGCCTTTAGCAAAGACGAGAATAAATTAAAAATAAGACTGTGGAAAAACAGACACATAAAAAATGTAAAAAGCAACGGGGTACACGACACGGGAAAGAGTTAAAAGACACGGATAGGGAGCTCGACAAAAGCAGACATGGGAACTTGAAGCAGCGCCAGGGTACAGGACAGACGGGGGAGAATTACAAAACGCAGGCAGCGAACCGCAGAAAAGTAGCCATCGAAACACAATTTAAAATGGAGGGAGTATGATACAGACAGGAAAAAAAAATAAAACGGCGGACAGGAAGCTAAATAAATGGAGACATAGAAAGAAAGTTATTAATATGACTGGGTGCGGGACAGAGGCGGAGATAAAAAACAGGGGCAAGGAATCGGGTAGGGGGACAGAAGGACGTTTTAAGAAGCGACAGGCTACGAGAAAAGCAGGAAAGAATTAAAAAAATAGGAACAGGAATGAGGATAGAAGGAAATACTGAAACAAAATTTAAAAAGTGACAGGGTATACGGAAAAAAGGGAGGAGTTAGAAGTACGGGAAAGGGAAGCTGGATAAAGGGAATCGTTGAAGGAGAAATTAGGTAGCGGTGGGGTGCGAGAAATACGGGGGGGAGGGGAACCAAACAAAAAACACCAAACAAAAAAACGGAGAAAGGGAGCCGGGTAGAGGGAGAGAGGCGGGGCGGAGCGGTCGCCCGGTGTGACCGGGCTGCGGCTGCAGCGAGGAAGAACGTGAGCGGGGTACGCCCCATGGACCAGCAGGTGCCGGGGAAAGCCCCGAGGCGGGGCGGCGGGGTCCGCGTCGGAGGCACGGAGCAGGGGCGTGTGGGAGCCGGCGGCGGGGGCTGCCCGGAGCCGCGCGGCGGAGCGCGGGTTTAGCGCTCGCGTCTCGGCGGGTCTTGCGGGGGAAAAGGGGGAGCCGGTGTCCGCGCAGGGTCAGCCAGCAGGGCAGGCTGCGCCTGGCGGCACGGCGGGAGCCGTAGCCCTGAGGCACGGGGCTTAGGGCCGGCGACGGTCGTTCCCCCGCGCATGCCGGGAAGCGTAGTCTTGTGGCAGGGGGCTGGCGGGCGGCCATGCTGTGCTTGCCAGTGCATGCCGGGAGATGTAGGTTTTGCGACCTGGCCTCCCAGGCATGCGTGGTGGCGCGCCTCCTCCCCGCGCTCGGTGCTGCCTCCCTGTGCGCGAACTTAGGTACTGCAGCTCGGCAGTCATTACAGATAAAAGGAAAGACTGGGGCTCTGCTCTTTCCTAGCCTTGCAAACAGCCAATGCAGTTCCTAAAACTCTCGAAAATAAGGCCATGTGCCGGGTCCTGCAATTCCGTCACAACAACTCCATGCAATGCTACAGGCTTGGGGAGGAGTGGCTGGAGAGCTGCCCAGACGGAATATTATGATGATGATGATGATGATGATGATTTCCTCTGCCTTTGCTGTCCTATTAAACCGTTTTTAACCCAACCCATGAGTATTTTTTTCCAGCTCTCTCCCCCATCCCACCTGGGATGGGCGGGAGGCAAGTAAGCGGCTGCGTGGTGCTTAGTTGCCAGCTGAGGCTAAACCACAATAGCCCCACAGCTCTTTTCAGGGTCTATAGCAAGCTTTGTAGCGCTCTCCTTCCTCCAGAAGCCCTCAGGCTTTCATTGTGCCCCAGAGCACTCTTACCTTCCTGTCTGCCATCTACAATGCCTTTGTTTGGTCCCTGCTCTCCTGAGGGTATCTGTACTCTGTTCCTATCCCCTCCTGAACACCTCATTGTGTCACCAATCTTTTGTTTGTCTCCCTCTTCCCCAACATCCCCCACCCCCAGAGTCCTCTCATCTCTGTCATGATACCTCCTGAGACTGTTCTGGTGTGCCATGGCACCCTTCAAGCTCTGCAGCCCTCTTTGTCTCTCTCTTATTCAGCCAGATCCATTCCTCGGGCTTTCTCTGTGCCCCAGAGCTCTCTTACCTTTATTCACTGCCATCTAGGACATCTAGTCTATCCAGTCACTCATTCCATGAGGACATCTGTACATTGCTGGGACACCCTTTTGAGTTTTGCATTGTGCCCCAGAGTCGTCTTCTGTCTCTCACTCTTAGCTCTCATCGTCATGCCTTCTGAGGCCATCCTTGTGCCCCCTTTGTTCAGCCCCTGGCCACCCAAGACCATCTGTATTCTGCTCAACTGATCAACTGAAATTGAAGGAGGAACTGCCGCCCTGGGCAGCAGAAGGTGGAGAAGGGACAGGCTCCGTCATGGCCCATTTCCTACCCGGATAGAGCTGCCGGGCTTGGCCGGGGCCCGGGCAGGGCCCTGCTGCCCTCCAGAGAACCCCAGGGCCTCTGACAGGCCTCCCAGGGGCACACGTGGGGCCAAGCAGCCCCTCCAGAGAGCCCCAGGGGCTCTCCCGGGCCTCGCAGGGCACCGTGGAAGGCGCTGTAGGGCCGCTGCGAAGGCCTGGGGAGCAGCACGGCTACCTGGGGCTCCGCGCGGGGCGCAGCAGAGCCCCTCCAGCTGTCTGGGGAACAGCAAGGCTCCACGGGGCTATGTACAGGCCCTCCCGGGGCCCTTGGGGGGGCCTGGGGGGCAGCAGGGCCCCTCCAGCTGTCTGGGGAACAGCAAGGCTCCACGGGGCTATGTACAGGCCCTCCCGGGGCCCTTGGGGGGGCCTGGGGGGCAGCAGGGCTCCCCAGGGGCGCAAGCGGGACCCAACGCGGCCCCCACAGCTGCCTGGGGGGTGGCAGGGTCCGCAGGGGTGCGTGGGGGGCCTGTCAGAATAGGAACCCTCCGGGTGTCTGAGGGGCAGCAGGGCAGCGCGGGGCGGGGAAGAAGAGCTCAAAACAGCACGTCAAGTTCCGCAGCCTTTATCGATGGCTGGGAGGCACAGGCAGGCCGGCTGTGCTAAGGCCTCTGCCTGCGGCCTGCAGAACGCCCGTTTCCATCCTGGGTCGCCATCTGAAGCGATCCTCTCGCTGCCCTTTGGCTGCTTCTTCAGGCTTGATGGCCAGCACACCCACTAGAGCCACGGCCCACCTGTCCCCTTCGCCATGAAATGGGAGCGGTGCAGAGGGCGGGCACCATCCAGGCTGGGATCTCCCTGGAGAGGGCAGAGCAGGCAAAAGCTTTCCTTCACCGTTCCTCTGGGTTTCACAGCCTGGCAGAGCAGCTGGTGCCTTGGGGCCACGACGCAGGGCGTGGTGCGTCCTGCACGGCCCCGGGCTGCTGGCAAGGGGGCAGGTCCAGCTGCTCAGGGGGTGCCCGTGCGCAGAGCACCCCGGGATCAGCTCTGCCCACAGCTCCAGCAGCACAGTCAGCCGCCTCCTGGGGCCGGGGTCCTCCTCCTCCATGCCCTCCGGAGCCAGGAGCACAGCGCTTGCAGGTGGGATCCGGAGGGAGGCTTTTTCGCTGCAGCGTCCAGGACCAGCAGGGTTTGAGTTGCCAGGGAAGAGATGCAGGCGCTGCTGTCTCTTGCCTTGTCTTGAAGGGCTGGCACGGAAAGGAGCAGAGCCGAGGTCAGAGCCCGCATCTGCAGGGCATCTGCAGAGCCCCTCTGGCCAGCGCCCCCCCAACCCCCCAGCTCTTCCCATGGCCAGGAGGGAGGCAGGGGTGCCGGGATGAGCGGGAAGGTGCTGCCACCAATGCCCCACATCCCCCTGAAATCTCTCTCTGCTCTGCCCACGCCGCACCTCATGTGTGCAGGGAGCAGTGCCCTGCCCAGCTGGGGCAGGCGTTGGAGATTTCCTCCCAGGGTCTTTCCCCCTCTCCGCCAGCCCCTGCGGACACCCCACTGCCCTCACTCACCCCTGTAGATGACATGGAGCTTCTCCGGGTACCCATCCCTCAGCTGCAGCTCGGCGAGCCCTAGGCACACACAGTCCGTTACAGATCCCACTGGCCTGCCTGCCCCAGCAGCCCGGCTCCCTGCCACCAGCCCCGCAGGCCAGGCCACGTGGCCTCCTCCCACTGGGCAAGGCTGAGCCCAGGGCGGTCCCCTGAGCGTGAAGGCCACGGCGGCTGCGAGGGACCCAAGAAGGCTCCCACCAGTCACTGCGACCGGGCAGGGGTGTGAGAGGGCACCAGGGAGCCCGTGAGCTCAAGCATCGGGCAGTCCGGGCTCTGCAGCCGCTCGCTGGATTCAGCAGCCACTGTGGCTGGGGATAAGCTGTCGCGGGGCAGAGACGCACCCCCGGCGGGGTTGTGGCTCACCAATGAACCTGATGGCTGCCTCACGCAAGGGCTCCTGTGGGCTTTGCAGGTACTGCAGGCTCTGCTGCAGGTGCTCCTCCAGTCTGCCACCGTCCTCCAGGAGCTGGAGAGAGCACAGGGGGCCAGCGTTGGCGCAGACCCTCCCCCAGCACCCAGGACTGGCCTCACCTGCCTTCCCCAGGCTCTGCCTTTTCTCCCTCTCGCGCTCTGAACTACGAGATTGAAATGTTGCACTCCCTCTCCTCCAACGAAGGGGCTAGGAAGGAATTGTCTTGCTGCTCCTCACTAGCCCTTGCAGTCATTGCAGATAAACAGCAAGACTGGGGCTCTGCTCTTTCCTAGCCTTGCAAACAGGCACTCTGCTTTTTCTCCCTCTTGTGCTTCGAACTGCGAGATTGAAACGTTGCACTCCCTCTCCTCCAAGGAAGGGGCTAGGAAGGAATTGTCTTGCTGCTCCTCACTAGCCCTTGCAGTCATTGCAGATAAACAGCAAGACTGGGGCTCTGCTCTTTCCTAGCCTTGCAAACAGGCACTCTGCTTTTTCTCCCTCTCGCGGTCCGAACTGCGAGATTGAAACGTTGCACTCTCTCTCCTCCAAGGAAGGGGCTAGGAAGGAATTGGCTTGCTGGTCCTCACTAGCCCTTGCA
This sequence comes from Phaethon aethereus, assembly GCF_964289735.1. NCBI lineage: Eukaryota > Metazoa > Chordata > Aves > Phaethontiformes > Phaethontidae > Phaethon > Phaethon aethereus. Next base: position 15,794,014 of record NC_138581.1, read on the forward strand.
GTCATTGCAGATAAACAGCAAGACTGGGGCTCTGCTCTTTCCTAGCCTTGCAAACAGGCACTCTGCTTTTCCTCACTCTTGTGCTTCGAACTGCGAGATTGAAACGTTGCACTCCCTCTCCTCCAAGGAAGGGGCTAGGAAGGAATTGTCTTGCTGCTCCTCACTAGCCCTTGCAGTCATTGCAGATAAACAGCAAGACTGGGGCTCTGCTCTTTCCTAGCCTTGCAAACAGGCACTCTGCTTTTTCTCCCTCGCGCGGTCCGAACTGCGAGATTGAAACGTTGCACTCCCTCTCCTCCAAGGAAGGGGCTAGGAAGGAATTGGCTTGCTGGTCCTCACTAGCCCTTGCAGTCATTGCAGATAAACAGCAAGACTGGGGCTCTGCTCTTTCCTAGCCTTGCAAACAGGCACTCTGCTTTTCCTCACTCTTGTGCCTAGAACTGCGAGATTGAAACGTTGCTCTCTCTCTCTTCCAAGGAAGGGGCTAGGAAGGAATTGTCTTGCTGGTGCTCACTATCCCTTGCAGTCATTGCAGATAAACAGCAAGACTCGGGCTCTGCTCTTTCCTAGCCTTGCAAACAGGCACCCTGCTTTTTCTTCCTCTCGCGCTCCGAACTGCGAGATTGAAACGTTGCACTCCCTCTCCTCCAAGGAAGGGGCTAGGAAGGAATTGTCTTGCTGGTCCTCACTAGCCCTTGCAGTCATTGCAGATAAACAGCAAGACTGGGGCTCTGCTCTTTCCTAGCCTTGCAAACAGGCACTCTGCTTTTTCTCACTCTTGTGCTCCGAACTGCGAGATTGAAACGTTGCACTCTCTCTCCTCCAAGGAAGGGGCTAGGAAGGAATTGTCTTGCTGCTCCTCACTAGCCCTTGCAGTCATTGCAGATAAACAGCAAGACTGGGGCTCTGCTCTTTCCTAGCCTTGCAAACAGGCTCTAATCTTTTTCTCCCTCTCACGCTCCGAACTGCGAGATTGAAACGTTGCACTCTCTCTCCTCCAAGGAAGGGGCTACGAAGGAATTGTCTTGCTGGTGCTCACTATCCGTTGCAGTCATTGCAGATAAACAGCAAGACTGGGGCTCTGCTCTTTCCTAGCCTTGCAAACAGGCACTCTGCTTTTTCTCCCTCTCGCGCTCCGAACTGCGAGATTGGTACGTTGCACTCCCTCTCCTCCAAGGAAGGGGCTAGGAAGAAATTGTCTTGCTGGTCCTCACTAGCCCTTGCAGTCATTGCAGATAAACAGCAAGACTGGGGCTCTGCTCTTTCCTAGCCTTGCAAACAGGCACTCTGCTTTTTCTCACTCTCGTGCTTCGAACTGCGAGATTGAGACGTTGCGCTCCCTCTCCTCCAAGGAAGGGGCTAGGAAGGAATTGTCTTGCTGGTGCTCACTATCCCTTGCAGTCATTGCCGATAAACAGCAAGACTGGGGCTCTGCTCTTTCCTAGCCTTGCAAACAGGCACTCTGCTTTTTCTCCCTCTCGCGCTCCGAACTGCGAGATTGACACGTTGCACTCCCTCTCCTCCAAGGAAGGGGCTAGGAAGGAATTGTCTTGATGGTTCTCAGTATCCGTTGCAGTCATTGCAGATAAACAGCAAGACTAGGGCTCTGCTCTTTCCTAGCCTTGCAAACAGGCACTCTGCTTTTTCTCACTCTCGTGCTTCGAACTGCGAGATTGAGACGTTGCGCTCCCTCTCCTCCAAGGAAGGGGCTAGGAAGGAATTGTCTTGCTGGTCCTCACTAGCCCTTGCAGTCATTGCAGATAAACAGCAAGACTGGGGCTCTGCTCTTTCCTAGCCTTGCAAACAGGCACTCTGCTTTTTCTCCCTCTCGCGCTCCGAACTGCGAGATTGAAACGTTGCGCTCCCTCTCCTCCAAGGAAGGGGCTAGGAAGGAATTGTCTTGCTGCTCCTCACTAGCCCTTGCAGTCATTGCAGATAAACAGCAAGACTGGGGCTCTGCTCTTTCCTAGCCTTGCAAACAGGCACTCTGCTTTTTCTCCCTCTTGTGCTTCGAACTGCGGGATTGAAACGTTGCACTCCCTCTCCTCCAAGGAAGGGGCTAGGAAGGAATTGTCTTGCTGGTCCTCACTAGCCCTTGCAGTCATTGCAGATAAACAGCAAGACTGGGGCTCTGCTCTTTCCTAGCCTTGCAAACAGGCACTCTGCTTTTTCTCCCTCTCGCGCTCCGAACTGCGAGATTGAAACGTTGCGCTCCCTCTCCTCCAAGGAAGGGGCTAGGAAGGAATTGTCTTGCTGGTCCTCACTAGCCCTTGCAGTCATTGCAGATAAACAGCAAGACTGGGGCTCTGCTCTTTCCTAGCCTTGCAAACAGGCACTAATCTTTTTCTCCCTCTCGCGCTCCGAACTGCGAGATTGAAACGTTGCACTCCCTCTACTCCAAGGAAGGGGCTAGGAAGGAATTGTCTTGCTGGTCCTCACTAGCCCTTGCAGTCATTGCAGATAAACAGCAAGACTGGGGCTCTGCTCTTTCCTAGCCTTGCAAACAGGCACTCTGCTTTTTCTCCCTCTCACGCTCCGAACTGCGAGATTGAGACGTTGCACTCTCTCTCCTCCAAGGAAGGGGCTAGGAAGGAATTGTCTTGATGGTTCTCAGTATCCGTTGCAGTCATTGCAGATAAACAGCAAGACTAGGGCTCTGCACTTTCCTAGCCTTGCAAACAGGCACTCTGCTTTTTCTCACTCTCGTGCTTCGAACTGCGAGATTGAGACGTTGCGCTCCCTCTCCTCCAAGGAAGGGGCTAGGAAGGAATTGTCTTGCTGCTCCTCACTAGCCCTTGCAGTCATTGCAGATAAACAGCAAGACTGGGGCTCTGCTCTTTCCTAGCCTTGCAAACAGGCACTCTGCTTTTTCTCCCTCTCGCGCTCCGAACTGCGAGATTGAAACGTTGCACTCCCTCTCCTCCAAGGAAGGGGCTAGGAAGGAATTGTCTTGCTGGTCCTCACTAGCCCTTGCAGTCATTGCAGATAAACAGCAAGACTGGGGCTCTGCTCTTTCCTAGCCTTGCAAACAGGCACTCTGCTTTTTCTCCCTCTTGTGCTTCGAACTGCGGGATTGAAACGTTGCACTCCCTCTCCTCCAAGGAAGGGGCTAGGAAGGAATTGTCTTGCTGGTCCTCACTAGCCCTTGCAGTCATTGCAGATAAACAGCAAGACTGGGGCTCTGCTCTTTCCTAGCCTTGCAAACAGGCACTCTGCTTTTTCTCCCTCTCGCGGTCCGAACTGCGAGATTGAAAGGTTGCACTCCCTCTCCTCCAAGGAAGGGGCTAGGAAGGAATTGTCTTGCTGGTCCTCACTAGCCCTTGCAGTCATTGCAGATAAACAGCAAGACTGGGGCTCTGCTCTTTCCTAGCCTTGCAAACAGGCACTCTGCTTTTTCTCCCTCTCGCGCTCCGAACTGCGAGATTGAAACGTTGCACTCCCTCTCCTCCAAGGAAGGGGCTAGGAAGGAATTGTCTTGCTGGTCCTCACTAGCCCTTGCAGTCATTGCAGATAAACAGCAAGACTGGGGCTCTGCTCTTTCCTAGCCTTGCAAACAGGCAGTCTGCTTTTCCTCACTCTTGTGCTTCGAACTGCGAGATTGAAACGTTGCACTCCCTCTCCTCCAAGAAAGGGGCTAGGAAGGAATTGTCTTGCTGCTCCTCACTAGCCCTTGCAGTCATTGCAGATAAACAGCAAGACTGGGGCTCTGCTCTTTCCTAGCCTTGCAAACAGGCACTCTGCTTTTTCTCCCTCTCGTGCTCCGAACTGCGAGATTGAAACGTTGCACTCTCTCTCCTCCAAGGAAGGGGCTAGGAAGGAATTGTCTTGCTGCTCCTCACTAGCCCTTGCAGTCATTGCAGATAAACAGCAAGACTGGGGATCTGCTCTTTCCTAGCCTTGCAAACAGGCACTCTGCTTTTTCTCACTCTTGTGCTTCGAACTGCGAGATTGAGACGTTGCGCTCCCTCTCCTCCAAGGAAGGGGCTAGGAAGGAATTGTCTTGCTGGTCCTCACTAGCCCTTGCAGTCATTGCAGATAAACAGCAAGACTGGGGCTCTGCTCTTTCCTAGCCTTGCAAACAGGCACTCTGCTTTTTCTCCCTCTCGCGGTCCGAACTGCGAGATTGAAACGTTGCGCTCCCTCTCCTCCAAGGAAGGGGCTAGGAAGGAATTGTCTTGCTGCTCCTCAGTAGCCCTTGCAGTCATTGCAATAAACAGCAAAACTGGGGCTCTGCTCTTTCCTAGCCTTGCAAACAGGCACTAATCTTTTTCTTCCTCTCGCGCTCCGAACTGCGAGATTGAAACGTTGCACTCCCTCTGCTCCAAGGAAGGGGCTAGGAAGGAATTGTCTTGCTGCTCCTCACTATCCCTTGCAGTCACTTACAGTTGATTAGCGATGCATGCTAAAACTTCATAATTGTTTTAGATCCTTGTTTCAATATAATCGACTGATTTGATTAACTGAGATTAATGAATACAACATATCATGTGCTCTCATATAACAGTAACTGGTGATGAGTTTGGGATTGAACTGAATTTCTCCCACCTACTTACCACATATTTTTGAAGGATGTTTAACTTGTCTTAAAGTCTGCCATCCCTGGCTATAATGAACTGATTTTTTCAAATGCACGGAAGCTCTATTACGTCTTTGCCATGCTAAGAATACTGCTTCCTTTCTCTTTCATCACAAGCAAAAGTATAGGAGCAGTGATGGAAATGCAACAAGGACAAAAAAGAATAGCTTGAGGATGTTGCTAAGAAAAAGTGCAGAGGAATTAAAAGTAATTTGAAAGAAAGTTTGACCCCAATATAGGTAAGCAGTTTGAAGAAAGAGGTGGCAGAATGAACACGAAAGGTAAAAGAAAATGAGAACAAATACGTTGTTTTGGAAAAGCAACCTAAGACAGACACATGAAAAAGGAATATGAGAAAACACAATGAAGTTGGAGAAGAAAACGATTCAGTATTTAAAAATGTGTGGAGTAATAAGGCACGGACTCTGGCGGGGATTCAAGCCAAAGACCTTTATTGTTAGCAAAGCTTGCTTTTTATACAAATACAGCCCGTTCACGCGCCTAGAAGTGCTACCCGGTTGGCTATTGCTTTAAGTCCACGCGACTCTCACAGAGGCAGGATTGGTCACCTCTGTATGTCCACGCGCTCCTTTGCTTCCTCTTAGTTGTTTACCACAGCTCCTTCTCCTCAAGGTTGAGCCCTGCAGGTGTCCAGCTGTTTACCAGCTTCTCAATGCCACAGCTCCTTCTCCTCAAGGTCGAGCCCTTGCAGGGTGATCCCAACAAAACTGAGAATAAAACAAGGAGATGGAAGGAAATGAGGATAAAGAAATTAAAAGAAAATCACAACAGCAGCAGCACTGAGTTTACTTGATTCAAATTTATTTTTTCAGAACAGTATGGTTTTTTTATATGTTCTTGGGAGTGAGGGCAAAGGAGGAACTGAGATATTTTTGAACACATGAAAACTCACACAGGCTCCCAACAAGCCTGGGATTCCCATCTGATGTTGCATTTAGGATTATAGGAATCTGCCTTCAGAGATCCTGAAGATAACCGGCAGACTGCACCACCCTTCTTACGGTGCACTGTCTGATGGCTGAGAAGTGTCAGTTGTTCTCCGTATGAAACTAAAATATAACAATCGGCCTCTAGTTTAACAGGTCATTCCATAACACAAAATATTTAGCAAGAGAAGGTGAAAATGACATTGGAAACTGAGTTCCAAAGTTGTCAATTTTGTAGTTTATGAGGAGAAATAGTGGGGGTGGTTTACTATAAGCAGTTTTCCCCTCCCCAATATAGTTTCATCAAGGTGTTTTATTACATTGTCACTCATGCTTTTGTACTGCTTTCTGATATTGTACTGACTTGTTTGAATCACTTTGAAAATTAAGGCTGCCTCCTTCTGAGACAAATCCAGGTCTCATTAAAATTCATAAATAGACAGCCAAAAGCTTTGAGCGCTTTTCCATTGACACTGAGAAATGGAAGTGTCCTTATTTATCCTGATGATAGCATATTATTTTGAAGGGTATCCACATCCATAGTCAACTGGGTTTTGATTAATATTTAGGGCTCACTATGAAGGAAATTTATTTTCATTAAGGAGTTCTGTGACACAAACTAGCTGATGGTATCTCAAATCAGGATCGTATCAGTGTTTAATTGCATTCTTTCAACATGAAAAAAAACATTGGCATTAAATGCAAATATATGCTGACAAGCAGCAGCAGTCTGATTTTCTTGGGTAGCATATGTATACCAGGGTCTCCATTGTATATTGTCACTACTGATTGCATGAACATTCCCTCATGTCATGAAAATGTTTAGAGGTAGTGGGGGAAGAAGGGAGATAATTTCTTGTCTCTGCTATTGTGTCCAACTCAGCTCATGTTACACAACAATACCAAGGCTGAAGTCCAAGTTGTGAAGTATATTTGGGCACTGCATTGTTTATATTTGTCATTCTGCCAAATATGCACCAAAATAATGATAATTCTCCAAATTCATGCCCGAATTCAATTAGAAAAATAAAATTCACATGCTTTAGTCAAAAAGGAAAATTGCAAAATTTTGACACGTGTAATCTCAGAAATAAAAGTATTTAGTCGTATTAACTGATAGCCACACCAGTAACTGAGCAGTGGGCCATTCAAGGCTTCAATATAGAAAGCACTTAAACTTAAACAGATAAAATCAACTGGCTAGCATGTTTACTTAGGAATGTGTCTAAACTTCTGTAGGATATACTCTTCATAAAAAAAATTTCAGGATCAGGCTCCATTATGCAAAGTTTGCATTGCAAATACACTATATAAAACATTAGTATCTGACCTTATAGTGGGTGTCTGCTATAGGCCACCTGTCCAGGAAGAACAAGTGGTTCAGGACCTCTACAGACACATAGGAGCAGCCTCATGTTCGCAGGCCCTGGTCCTCACGAGGAACTTCAACCACCCTGATATCTGCTGGAGGGACAACATAGCATGGCATAAACAATCCAGGACATTCATGGAGTGCATCAATGACAACTTCCTCCTCTAAGTGATAGAGGAGAGGTGCTCTGCTGGACCTCCTACTGACCAACAAGGAGGGGCTGGTTGGGGATGTGAAGGTCAAAGGCAGCCTTGGCTACAGTGACCATGAGGTGGCGGAGTTCGGGATCCTGAGGGGAGAAAGGAGGGCAAAAAGCAAGCTCACAACCCTGGACTTGAGGAGAGCTGACTGACCTCGGAAGCATCCTGTGGGATAAGGCCCTGGAGGGAAGAGGGGCCCAAGAAAGCTGGTTAATATTTGAGGATCACTTCTTCCAAGCTCAGGAGCATGTCCTGTTGAGCAGGGGGAGAGACAGAGCAGCTTGGTGGGCACCTGATGGTTAGCCAAGGTCAACCCACCACAAACAGGTTGCTCAAAGAGCTTTTTGAGTCTCCCTCCTTGTGAATATTCAAAAGCCATTTGGACATGGTCCTGGGCAACTGACTCTAGGTGGCTGTGCTTGAGCAGGGCGTGTGTGGACAAGATGACCTCCAGAAGTCCCTTCCAACCTCAACCATTCTGGGATTAGTTGGCCTTTATTTTTAGTGTCTTAGTAGATCACAAATGTGACGTATAATGTAGATATTAATATACCCATCTAATTAAGCTTAAGGTTGTTGTAGAACAAGTGCTTTTGAACTAAATCTTTCTTGGTTTTAGGCTGAATTCATTTATCCAGAGGGTTTGGGTTGTATGTCCAATTTGTTGGACAAGTTGTTGTGGGAATCTACTATCGACCAGACAGCCAGTATGATGACACTGATGAATTATTCTACAAAGAATTAAGGAATATCTCTAGATCGGTTGCCCTTGTCCTTACGGGTGATTTTAACTTCCCAGACATTAACTAGGAATATCATACAGTGGACACAAACAGGTCCATGAAATTCCTGAAGCATGTTGAAGATACCTTCTTGGTGCAGGTACTAAGGGAGCTGACTAGGAAAGGTGCTCTCCTAGACTTGTTGTTTGTAGACAGAGGGACTCACGGGTGAAGTGGTGATTGGTGGCTGTCTTGGTCACAGTGACCATAAAGTAGTTGAGTTTCAAATTGTTGGCGATAGGAGAAAAACTGACAACAAAAATTCAACCCTGGATATGAGGAGAGCAGACTTTGAGCTGCTGGAGCTAGTTTGTAAGGCTCCCTGGGAATCTGCTTTTGAAGGTATTGGGATCCACGAATGCTGGTCACTTTTTAAGAGCCATCTCTTAAGAGCACAGGAGCAGGTAATTCCAAAGTGTTGAAAGTCAAGCAAGTGGGGCAGAAGGCCGGCTTGGCTGAACAGGGATCTTCTTCTAGAAAATAGGTGGAAAAGGAAAGTGTACAGACATTGGAAGCAAGGACAGGTGACATGGGAGGACTACAGAGATGCTGTCCGCTTTGTAGGGAGAGAATTTGTGCAGCCAAAGCTTGATTAGAGTTCAAGCTGGCCAGCACTGTGAAGGACAACAAAAAGGGCTTTTTTTAATATCTTAACAGCAAACGGAGGATCAGAGATAACATTGGGCTGTTGCTTGACGAGGTTGTCACCTCACAAGTAGGGACAGAGACAAAGCAGGGACGTATAATGCCTTCTTTGCCTCTGTCTTCAACACTGATGATGGGCTCTGGGACCCCTGGAGCCCTGTGTTGGAAGACTGTGACTGGGAGGGATGATAAACTCCCAGCTGACTCTGAACTGGTTTGAGACTTGCTGCTCCAGCTGGATGCACATAAGTCTATGGGGCCTGATGGGATTCATCCCAGGGTACTGAAAGCGTTGGCCAATGTCATTGCGGGACCTCTCTCTTGGGAGTCTGGAGAGGTCCCAGTTGACTGGAAGCTGGCAAATGTTGTCCCAGTTTTTGAGAAGGGTAAGAAGGAAGACCCTGGTAATTACAGGCCTGTCAGTCTCACTTCAGAGCCCAGTAAAATTATGGAGAACGTTATTCTGGGAGTTGTTGAAAAACACTTGAGAGACAACGCAGTCATTGGTCATAGCCAGCACAGGTTCATGAGGGGAAAGTCCTGCTTAACCAACTTCATTTCCCTGCAGTAGGGACAGGGAGCCAGACAGAGAGCGAATGGCAGAGAAGGAAAAAAAACCACCACTGTGACAGGCTACAGGGCAGAGAGGGAGCGATTCAAGACACGGGACAGAGAACGGCAAAATAGCGATGGGCCGCTGGGCAGAGAGGGAGGAATTTAAAAGTGTAAGTAAAGACAGAGACAGAGAGATGGACAGAGAGACAGAGAGAAAGAGAAAACAGCGACGGGCTTCAAGACAGATAGAGAGGAATTGAAAGATCCCGGCAGGGAGCCGGACAGGGCAAGACGGCGAAAGAAATGAAACTGCAGCGTGGCTCAGGGCTGACAAGGACGAAATTGCAAAACAGGGACAGGGAGCAGGATAGAGGGAGACAGAGGAAGAGAGACACTTGTGCTGTGCTACAGGGCCAAGAAGGAAGACTTTGAACACCAGGGACACGGGGCCGGGCAGAGAGCGCCAGAGACAGCAAAAATACCGACGGGCTACAGGACAGAGCGGGAGGAAGGCAAACATGGTGGCTGGGAGCCAGACAGAGAGAGACTGCGAAAGAAAAGAGCAGCAACACGCTACACGGCAGAGAGGGAGGAATGGAAAAGCAGGGACAGGGAGCCAGACTGGGAGAGGCAGAGGAAGGAAAAATAGCCGCGGGCTACAAGCTAGGGAGAGAGAGGACCTAAAAGACAGGGACGGGGAGCTGGTCAGAGTGAGATGGAGAAAGGAGGTATGGGGGGACACGGACGGATACCACATCAGCGTGGGAAAGAGAGGGGGCCAGGGGAGGGGCAGCGAGGGCCCGGGATGCAGAATAGGGGCAACAGGGCCCCGAGGGCCTGGGACTCACCGCAGCTTTCACTCCCTGCACTGCTGGGAGAGTTTGCCAGTTCAGACGCTTCTTCCTCCTCTCCTCCCTTCGCCTTCTGTAACTCCTGTCGCTTGGCTGTCCTCCACCCAAGAGAATACCGGGGTGTCTTACAGCTCGTACAAGACGAGGCTCCCTACGCACGTAGCCTCGCTCGTGCGCCACACGGCCGCTTCCGGTGATGCGTGCAGACCCTGCACATTCGACTGCCCGTGTACGTCAGGTGCGGCGCACCTGGGAGCGACAGCGTCCATCGCTCACGTGGCCCTGTCCTTTCCTGGGCCTGTCGTTAGAAGCACACCTGGGAAAGAAGATCCTGGCCGTCTGCGACGGATTAGGACCGGAAGGCACGAGGGGAGCCCTCGGCGCACTCGAACGGCGGGCGCGAGGCAGCGGCCCCTCCCCGCAGCCAGGCGGTTGCAGGGACTCGCCGCAAGGCCGGGCGCTCCTGCACGCGATCTGTTTCGCGAGCCCCGAGGCAGCCACGATTAACGAGCCCGATGACGCCCGCGCTGGGCCGGGGGTGGGCAGAGGCAGAAGTAGAAGCAGGGGACAGGGACACCGGGCGCAGCAGCGCTGGCGTGGGCGGGAGAGCAGGGAACGGTGTGGGGAAGGGTCACTCGGGACGCCTGCTCCGGTAGCCCGGCCTAAGTGACGGCCGACGACGCCTAAGCACCGCGTACGTCTAAAGAAACCCGCCGGCGTAGGGTGGCAGGAAGAACACCGGTACGCGACCACCGGCTGAAGCTGCCGCGCCCAGGCCCAGCTGACCGCTGCCACGGACTCCCGATCCCTCTGCTGCAGCAGGAGTTTGTTGCACAGGCACGCGTTCGTTTTGCGCGCGCACGTGCAAGCGTGACTCAGAACGCAGGCTGACGTCAGGCTACAAAAGCCGCCCGAACGCCCCACTTGCGTCACATCTGCTTTGCCTGCAACAAGCGGGTCGTTTCCGAGGCATTTTCCCGGCTGCTCAGGCAGAGCACACGCCATCACGCGCTCGAGGCAGAGCCGGGCAGGCGGAACTTACGCGCCGCCGTTCGAGAGCGCGGCTCTGACCCGACACCGCGGCAGCAACGCTCCCGCCCGCACTGCTCGAGGTGCGCGAGTAACGAAGCTGGGGGCATCGTTTAGTCTCTGTGAGCAGTTAACTGCGAGGTGCAACCTTGAGGGGAGGAACAAGATAATCACAAAAGCAGCACAGCTCCGGAACCTTGAGGGAACTGTCCTAATTAACATCTAATTGGCATAATAGCAACCTGCCCCCGGGCGGGGAAAGCCCCCTCCTCGCTCAGCATGCCCGGGAAGAAAGAAGGACGCTGCGACTTTAAGCGGAGACGAGGCTGGCGAGAACCGAGGGGAACAAGGGCGACGGAGCCAACTGTTGAAAACACCGGTAACCGCTGCGCGGAGCGTAGCCACGCGGTCCGAGTGTGGCCCGAGGGGTGCGAGCTCTGTGCGCTACCACCTCGCACCCAGCTCTGCACGCAGCCGGAAGAAAAGCCAACATCCCGGCTCCGCACGTTCGCCGCCTGCCCGCGCACCGGCGGAAGAACCGTGTGTGGGACAACAGCACCGCCCCGCGGGGACGGGGCCCGCCCCGGAGGCGGGCAGAGACCCGGCGGAGCGAGGCGCGCGCGTGCGCCGTGAGGCGTCTCTGCCTGCGCGCCCCCCCCCCCCGCCCTCCGGGCGGTACCTCGCGGCGCCTGTCCCGCGAGGCTATAGGGACGCGCGGCCGCTCACGCGCGCTCCCGGCGCCGCGTGCTGGGGTCGCGCTCCCGCGGGGGCGGGAGGACTCCCGCCTCGCCGCGGGGCCCGGCCCTTCCTCGCTGCAGGCGGCTGCCTGCGGAACGGCCTTCGCGCCGCTCCTCAGCCGGCTCCCGCCGGCGGGCGGGCCCGGGCGGCGCCCCCGGGGCACCGCAGGGCCAGCGCCGGCCTCAGCCGCACCTGCAGCCCGCTTCGAGCGTCGGGCCCGCAGCTGCAACCCCTCGGGAGCAGGCGGCCGCCACCCCCCCCAACGGCACGGGAGCCCCTGCCCTGGGCCTGGGCCCGGCCCCGCAGCGGAGGAACGCACCCGGGCGCGCAAAGCGGGCAGCGCAGGTTTGTTCCCTCGGGCGCACCGGGAGCTGCCGCCCAGGCTCGGTGCCCGACGGCGGCCGGGCGGAGGGGGAAGAGGGGAGAGGGAAGCGGGAGGAAGCGCAGAGGCGGGGAGAGAAGAGGCGAGGGACGGGGAGCCAGGCCCGGGGGGGCGGGAGCCGGACGTGGGTGTCGAGGCGGAGGAAGAGGGAGAACTGCAGCGTGGGGAGGGGGGAGATGAAGCGATAAAGAAAAGGGGGAGGGAGCGGGGGAGAGAGCTGAGTGGGACCGAGCGGGGCAGCGGGGACAGCGGAGAGGGACAGCGAGAACGAGCGGCGCCCGGCCTGGGAGCGGCGGGTACCGCGACAGGGAGCTGGGTATCGGGAGACAGAGAGAAAACTGCACGAGGGGACCAGAGCAGAAGGAATTAAGAAAAAAAGGGGGTGGGGGGTGTGTGTGTGAAGGGACAGGAAGGCAGATAGAGGCAGTCATGGAAAGAGAAAGGGAAAAGGGACAAACACGGGAAAGAATTAAAAATTAGAGACCATCAGCTGGACAGAGCCATAAGAATAGAAAGGGGACAGGACGCAGAGTCAGGGCATTAAAACCCCGTCAAAGGGAGCGATGCGGAGGGGGATGCGGAAGAGAAAAGAAAAAGCGACGGGCGGCAGGAAACACGGGGAAGAAAAACAAAAAACCGAAACCACGGGACAGGGAACCGGATAAATGGAGACGTAGAAATAAAATTTTAAAAGCGACGTGGTACGTGACAGGGTTACGTCAAGACGTTAAGGCCCCCCTCGCCCCCGCGACCTCCAGCCCCGGTTTGCTGGCCGAGCGCTATGTCGTACGGTCGGGAACATCCCTTTGGGCAGCTGGGGGTCAGCTGTCCCGGCCGCGTCCCCTCCCAACCCCGCGCGCACCCCCGCTCTACTCGCTGGCGGGGCCGCGGGAGCAGCAGAACAGCCCTTGACGCCGCGCAAGCGCCGCTCGGCGAGACCCGGCGCGTGTCCCCGCGTCATCGACGCCGGGTGTCGGCGCAAATCCAACACGTAGCCCTGCGCCAGCTACCGCGAATAAAACTAACTCTACATCTGAGCCCAAACTAGCGCGCGCGGGAATACAGTTTTAAAAAGTTGAGCGCGGTACTAGAAACGCGGGAAAAAATTTAAGACTGGGGACAGGAATCCAGATAAAGAGAGATATAGAAAGAAGATTTAAAAAGCAGCGGGGTACGGGAAAGCACTAAAAACTAGGGACAGCAAACCTCACAAATGTTGTCGAGAAAGAAAAATGGAATAAGCAATGGCATTAAGAAAAGACAAGAAACAATTAAAAAACCCCAAGGAGATGGTAAATAACAGAGCCACAAACGAAAATACAGTTCTAAAAGCGACAGGGTACACAACGGACAGGAATAAATTAAAAAATATGGATAGGGAGCTTGATAAAAGTAGACCTAGAACAGAAACTGAAAGAGCGACAGGGCTCGGGACAGACAGGAATAAAAATAAAAATGAAAGACGGTGAATTGGTTAAAGCGGACATGGAGAGAGCATGTAAAAAGCAGCTGGGTAAAGGAGAAGCTGGGGGGGGGGAAGGGGACAGAAAACTGGATAAAAGTTGATGTAAAAAGGAAATTTTGAAAGCCAAGGCATTAAGGAAAGGCAAGGGAAAAAAAAAGTAAAATAAGCGTAGGGTGATGGAGAGTGACATAGGAAGAAAATTATAAAAGCGGAAGCATTGAGGAAAAACAAGAAAAAGTTAAAAATGACAATAGACAGAAAAATACAGAGAGACATAGGAAGAAAATTTCAAAAGCGACGGGGTACAGCACGGACGAGAAACAAATAAAAAATATAGACAGCGAATTGGTTAAAGTAGACACGGAAAGAAAATTTTAGAAGCGATGGGGTACAGCGTAGATGGGAAAACAAAAAACAGGGACAGTGAGGTGGATAAACTTTGATGTAGAAAGAAAATTAATTTAAAACGCGACGGCCTTTAGCAAAGACGAGAATAAATTAAAAATAAGACTGTGGAAAAACAGACACATAAAAAATGTAAAAAGCAACGGGGTACACGACACGGGAAAGAGTTAAAAGACACGGATAGGGAGCTCGACAAAAGCAGACATGGGAACTTGAAGCAGCGCCAGGGTACAGGACAGACGGGGGAGAATTACAAAACGCAGGCAGCGAACCGCAGAAAAGTAGCCATCGAAACACAATTTAAAATGGAGGGAGTATGATACAGACAGGAAAAAAAAATAAAACGGCGGACAGGAAGCTAAATAAATGGAGACATAGAAAGAAAGTTATTAATATGACTGGGTGCGGGACAGAGGCGGAGATAAAAAACAGGGGCAAGGAATCGGGTAGGGGGACAGAAGGACGTTTTAAGAAGCGACAGGCTACGAGAAAAGCAGGAAAGAATTAAAAAAATAGGAACAGGAATGAGGATAGAAGGAAATACTGAAACAAAATTTAAAAAGTGACAGGGTATACGGAAAAAAGGGAGGAGTTAGAAGTACGGGAAAGGGAAGCTGGATAAAGGGAATCGTTGAAGGAGAAATTAGGTAGCGGTGGGGTGCGAGAAATACGGGGGGGAGGGGAACCAAACAAAAAACACCAAACAAAAAAACGGAGAAAGGGAGCCGGGTAGAGGGAGAGAGGCGGGGCGGAGCGGTCGCCCGGTGTGACCGGGCTGCGGCTGCAGCGAGGAAGAACGTGAGCGGGGTACGCCCCATGGACCAGCAGGTGCCGGGGAAAGCCCCGAGGCGGGGCGGCGGGGTCCGCGTCGGAGGCACGGAGCAGGGGCGTGTGGGAGCCGGCGGCGGGGGCTGCCTGGAGCCGCGCGGCAGAGCGCGGGTTTAGCGCTCGCGTCTCGGCGGGTCTTGCGGGGGAAAAGGGGGAGCCGGTGTCCGCGCAGGGTCAGCCAGCAGGGCAGGCTGCGCCTGGCGGCACGGCGGGAGCCGTAGCCCTGAGGCACGGGGCTTAGGGCCGGCGACGGTCGTTCCCCCGCGCATGCCGGGAAGCGTAGTCTTGTGGCAGGGGGCTGGCGGGCGGCCATGCTGTGCTTGCCAGTGCATGCCGGGAGATGTAGGTTTTGCGACCTGGCCTCCCAGGCATGCGTGGTGGCGCGCCTCCTCCCCGCGCTCGGTGCTGCCTCCCTGTGCGCGAACTTAGGTACTGCAGCTCGGCAGTCATTACAGATAAAAGGAAAGACTGGGGCTCTGCTCTTTCCTAGCCTTGCAAACAGCCAATGCAGTTCCTAAAACTCTCGAAAATAAGGCCATGTGCCGGGTCCTGCAATTCCGTCACAACAACTCCATGCAATGCTACAGGCTTGGGGAGGAGTGGCTGGAGAGCTGCCCAGATGGAATATTATGATGATGATGATGATGATTTCCTCTGCCTTTGCTGTCCTATTAAACCGTTTTTAACCCAACCCATGAGTATTTTTTTCCAGCTCTCTCCCCCATCCCACCTGGGATGGGCGGGAGGCAAGTAAGCGGCTGCGTGGTGCTTAGTTGCCAGCTGAGGCTAAACCACAATAGCCCCACAGCTCTTTTCAGGGTCTATAGCAAGCTTTGTAGCGCTCTCCTTCCTCCAGAAGCCCTCAGGCTTTCATTGTGCCCCAGAGCACTCTTACCTTCCTGTCTGCCATCTACAATGCCTTTGTTTGGTCCCTGCTCTCCTGAGGGTATCTGTACTCTGTTCCTATCCCCTCCTGAACACCTCATTGTGTCACCAATCTTTTGTTTGTCTCCCTCTTCCCCAACATCCCCCACCCCCAGAGTCCTCTCATCTCTGTCATGATACCTCCTGAGACTGTTCTGGTGTGCCATGGCACCCTTCAAGCTCTGCAGCCCTCTTTGTCTCTCTCTTATTCAGCCAGATCCATTCCTCGGGCTTTCTCTGTGCCCCAGAGCTCTCTTACCTTTATTCACTGCCATCTAGGACATCTAGTCTATCCAGTCACTCATTCCATGAGGACATCTGTACATTGCTGGGACACCCTTTTGAGTTTTGCATTGTGCCCCAGAGTCGTCTTCTGTCTCTCACTCTTAGCTCTCATCGTCATGCCTTCTGAGGCCATCCTTGTGCCCCCTTTGTTCAGCCCCTGGCCACCCAAGACCATCTGTATTCTGCTCAACTGATCAACTGAAATTGAAGGAGGAACTGCCGCCCTGGGCAGCAGAAGGTGGAGAAGGGACAGGCTCCGTCATGGCCCATTTCCTACCCGGATAGAGCTGCCGGGCTTGGCCGGGGCCCGGGCAGGGCCCTGCTGCCCTCCAGAGAACCCCAGGGCCTCTGACAGGCCTCCCAGGGGCACACGTGGGGCCAAGCAGCCCCTCCAGAGAGCCCCAGGGGCTCTCCCGGGCCTCGCAGGGCACCGTGGAAGGCGCTGTAGGGCCGCTGCGAAGGCCTGGGGAGCAGCACGGCTACCTGGGGCTCCGCGCGGGGCGCAGCAGAGCCCCTCCAGCTGTCTGGGGAACAGCAAGGCTCCACGGGGCTATGTACAGGCCCTCCCGGGGCCCTTGGGGGGGCCTGGGGGGCAGCAGGGCCCCTCCAGCTGTCTGGGGAACAGCAAGGCTCCACGGGGCTATGTACAGGCCCTCCCGGGGCCCTTGGGGGGGCCTGGGGGGCAGCAGGGCTCCCCAGGGGCGCAAGCGGGACCCAACGCGGCCCCCACAGCTGCCTGGGGGGTGGCAGGGTCCGCAGGGGTGCGTGGGGGGCCTGTCAGAACAGGAACCCTCCGGGTGTCTGAGGGGCAGCAGGGCAGCGCGGGGCGGGGAAGAAGAGCTCAAAACAGCACGTCAAGTTCCGCAGCCTTTATCGATGGCTGGGAGGCACAGGCAGGCCGGCTGTGCTAAGGCCTCTGCCTGCGGCCTGCAGAACGCCCGTTTCCATCCTGGGTCGCCATCTGAAGCGATCCTCTCGCTGCCCTTTGGCTGCTTCTTCAGGCTTGATGGCCAGCACACCCACTAGAGCCACGGCCCACCTGTCCCCTTCGCCATGAAATGGGAGCGGTGCAGAGGGCGGGCACCATCCAGGCTGGGATCTCCCTGGAGAGGGCAGAGCAGGCAAAAGCTTTCCTTCACCGTTCCTCTGGGTTTCACAGCCTGGCAGAGCAGCTGGTGCCTTGGGGCCACGACGCAGGGCGTGGTGCGTCCTGCACGGCCCCGGGCTGCTGGCAAGGGGGCAGGTCCAGCTGCTCAGGGGGTGCCCGTGCGCAGAGCACCCCGGGATCAGCTCTGCCCACAGCTCCAGCAGCACAGTCAGCCGCCTCCTGGGGCCGGGGTCCTCCTCCTCCATGCCCTCCGGAGCCAGGAGCACAGCGCTTGCAGGTGGGATCCGGAGGGAGGCTTTTTCGCTGCAGCGTCCAGGACCAGCAGGGTTTGAGTTGCCAGGGAAGAGATGCAGGCGCTGCTGTCTCTTGCCTTGTCTTGAAGGGCTGGCACGGAAAGGAGCAGAGCCGAGGTCAGAGCCCGCATCTGCAGGGCATCTGCAGAGCCCCTCTGGCCAGCGCCCCCCCAACCCCCCAGCTCTTCCCATGGCCAGGAGGGAGGCAGGGGTGCCGGGATGAGCGGGAAGGTGCTGCCACCAATGCCCCACATCCCCCTGAAATCTCTCTCTGCTCTGCCCACGCCGCACCTCATGTGTGCAGGGAGCAGTGCCCTGCCCAGCTGGGGCAGGCGTTGGAGATTTCCTCCCAGGGTCTTTCCCCCTCTCCGCCAGCCCCTGCGGACACCCCACTGCCCTCACTCACCCCTGTAGATGACATGGAGCTTCTCCGGGTACCCATCCCTCAGCTGCAGCTCGGCGAGCCCTAGGCACACACAGTCCGTTACAGATCCCACTGGCCTGCCTGCCCCAGCAGCCCGGCTCCCTGCCACCAGCCCCGCAGGCCAGGCCACGTGGCCTCCTCCCACTGGGCAAGGCTGAGCCCAGGGCGGTCCCCTGAGCGTGAAGGCCACGGCGGCTGCGAGGGACCCAAGAAGGCTCCCACCAGTCACTGCGACCGGGCAGGGGTGTGAGAGGGCACCAGGGAGCCCGTGAGCTCAAGCATCGGGCAGTCCGGGCTCTGCAGCCGCTCGCTGGATTCAGCAGCCACTGTGGCTGGGGATAAGCTGTCGCGGGGCAGAGACGCACCCCCGGCGGGGTTGTGGCTCACCAATGAACCTGATGGCTGCCTCACGCAAGGGCTCCTGTGGGCTTTGCAGGTACTGCAGGCTCTGCTGCAGGTGCTCCTCCAGTCTGCCACCGTCCTCCAGGAGCTGGAGAGAGCACAGGGGGCCAGCGTTGGCGCAGACCCTCCCCCAGCACCCAGGACTGGCCTCACCTGCCTTCCCCAGGCTCTGCCTTTTCTCCCTCTCGCGCTCTGAACTACGAGATTGAAATGTTGCACTCCCTCTCCTCCAACGAAGGGGCTAGGAAGGAATTGTCTTGCTGCTCCTCACTAGCCCTTGCAGTCATTGCAGATAAACAGCAAGACTGGGGCTCTGCTCTTTCCTAGCCTTGCAAACAGGCACTCTGCTTTTTCTCCCTCTTGTGCTTCGAACTGCGAGATTGAAACGTTGCACTCCCTCTCCTCCAAGGAAGGGGCTAGGAAGGAATTGTCTTGCTGCTCCTCACTAGCCCTTGCAGTCATTGCAGATAAACAGCAAGACTGGGGCTCTGCTCTTTCCTAGCCTTGCAAACAGGCACTCTGCTTTTTCTCCCTCTCGCGGTCCGAACTGCGAGATTGAAACGTTGCACTCTCTCTCCTCCAAGGAAGGGGCTAGGAAGGAATTGGCTTGCTGGTCCTCACTAGCCCTTGCAGTCATTGCAGATAAACAGCAAGACTGGGGCTCTGCTCTTTCCTAGCCTTGCAAACAGGCACTCTGCTTTTCCTCACTCTTGTGCTTCGAACTGCGAGATTGAAACGTTGCACTCCCTCTCCTCCAAGGAAGGGGCTAGGAAGGAATTGTCTTGCTGCTCCTCACTAGCCCTTGCAGTCATTGCAGATAAACAGCAAGACTGGGGCTCTGCTCTTTCCTAGCCTTGCAAACAGGCACTCTGCTTTTTCTCCCTCTCGCGCTCCGAACTGCGAGATTGAAACGTTGCACTCTCTCTCCTCCAAGGAAGGGGCTATGAAGGAATTGTCTTGCTGGTCCTCACTATCCCTTGCAGTCATTGCAGAAAAACAGCAAGACTGGGGCTCTGCTCGTTCCTAGCCTTGCAAACAGGCACTCTGCTTTTTCTCACTCTCGCGCTCCGAACTTCGAGATTGAAACGTTGCACTCTCTCTCCTCCAAGGAAGGGGATAGGAAGGAATTGTCTTGCTGCTCCTCACTATCCCTTGCAGTCATTGCAGAAAAACAGCAAGACTGGGGCTCTGCTCTTTCCTAGCCTTGCAAACAGGCACTCTGCTTTTTCTCCCTCTCGCGCTCCGAACTGCGAGATTGAAACGTTGCACTCCCTCTCCTCCAAGGAAGGGGATAGGAAGGAATTGTCTTGCTGGTCCTCACTATCCCTTGCAGTCATTGCAGATGAGCAGCAAGACTGGGGCTCTGCTCTTTCCTAGCCTTGCAAACAGGCACTCTGCTTTTTCTCCCTCTTGCGCTCCGAACTGCGAGATTGAAACGTTGCACTCTCTCTCCTCCAAGGAAGGGGCTATGAAGGAATTGTCTTGCTGGTCCTCACTAGCCCTTGCAGTTATTGCAGATAAACAGCAAGACTGGGGCTCTGCTCTTTCCTAGCCTTGCAAACAAGCACTCTGCTTTTTCTCCCTCTCGCGCTCCGAACTGCAAGATTGAAACGTTGCACTCCCTCTCCTCCAAGGAAGGGGCTAGGAAGGAATTGGCTTGCTGGTCCTCACTAGCCCTTGCAGTCATTGCAGATAAACAGCAAGACTGGGGCTCTGCTCTTTCCTAGCCTTGCAAACAGGCACTCTGCTTTTCCTCACTCTTGTGCTTCGAACTGCGAGATTGAAACGTTGCACTCCCTCTCCTCCAAGGAAGGGGCTAGGAAGGAATTGTCTTGCTGCTCCTCACTAGCCCTTGCAGTCATTGCAGATAAACAGCAAGACTGGGGCTCTGCTCTTTCCTAGCCTTGCAAACAGGCACTCTGCTTTTTCTCCCTCGCGCGGTCCGAACTGCGAGATTGAAACGTTGCACTCCCTCTCCTCCAAGGAAGGGGCTAGGAAGGAATTGGCTTGCTGGTCCTCACTAGCCCTTGCAGTCATTGCAGATAAACAGCAAGACTGGGGCTCTGCTCTTTCCTAGCCTTGCAAACAGGCACTCTGCTTTTCCTCACTCTTGTGCTTAGAACTGCGAGATTGAAACGTTGCACTCTCTCTCTTCCAAGGAAGGGGCTAGGAAGGAATTGTCTTGCTGGTGCTCACTATCCCTTGCAGTCATTGCAGATAAACAGCAAGACTCGGGCTCTGCTCTTTCCTAGCCTTGCAAACAGGCACCCTGCTTTTTCTTCCTCTCGCGCTCCGAACTGCGAGATTGAAACGTTGCACTCCCTCTCCTCCAAGGAAGGGGCTAGGAAGGAATTGTCTTGCTGGTCCTCACTAGCCCTTGCAGTCATTGCAGATAAACAGCAAGACTGGGGCTCTGCTCTTTCCTAGCCTTGCAAACAGGCACTCTGCTTTTTCTCACTCTTGTGCTTCGAACTGCAAGATTGAGACGTTGCGCTCCCTCTCCTCCAAGGAAGGGGTTCGGAAGGAATTGTCTTGATGCTCCTCACTAGCCCTTGCAGTCATTGCAGATAAACAGCAAAACTGGGGCTCTGCTCTTTCCTAGCCTTGCAAACAGGCACTCTGCTTTTTCTCCCTCTCGCGCTCCGAACTGCGAGATTGAAACGTTGCACTCTCTCTCCTCCAAGGAAGGGGCTAGGAAGGAATTGTCTTGCTGCTCCTCACTAGCCCTTGCAGTCATTGCAGATAAACAGCAAGACTGGGGCTCTGCTCTTTCCTAGCCTTGCAAACAGGCTCTAATCTTTTTCTCCCTCTCACGCTCCGAACTGCGAGATTGAAACGTTGCACTCTCTCTCCTCCAAGGAAGGGGCTACGAAGGAATTGTCTTGCTGGTGCTCACTATCCGTTGCAGTCATTGCAGATAAACAGCAAGACTGGGGCTCTGCTCTTTCCTAGCCTTGCAAACAGGCACTCTGCTTTTTCTCCCTCTCGCGCTCCGAACTGCGAGATTGGTACGTTGCACTCCCTCTCCTCCAAGGAAGGGGCTAGGAAGAAATTGTCTTGCTGGTCCTCACTAGCCCTTGCAGTCATTGCAGATAAACAGCAAGACTGGGGCTCTGCTCTTTCCTAGCCTTGCAAACAGGCACTCTGCTTTTTCTCACTCTCGTGCTTCGAACTGCGAGATTGAGACGTTGCGCTCCCTCTCCTCCAAGGAAGGGGCTAGGAAGGAATTGTCTTGCTGGTCCTCACTAGCCCTTGCAGTCATTGCAGATAAACAGCAAGACTGGGGCTCTGCTCTTTCCTAGCCTTGCAAACAGGCACTCTGCTTTTTCTCCCTCTCGCGGTCCGAACTGCGAGATTGAAACGTTGCACTCCCTCTCCTCCAAGGAAGGGGCTAGGAAGGAATTGTCTTGCTGGTCCTCACTAGCCCTTGCAGTCATTGCAGATAAACAGCAAGACTGGGGCTCTGCTCTTTCCTAGCCTTGCAAACAGGCAGTCTGCTTTTCCTCACTCTTGTGCTTCGAACTGCGAGATTGAAACGTTGCACTCCCTCTCCTCCAAGAAAGGGGCTAGGAAGGAATTGTCTTGCTGCTCCTCACTAGCCCTTGCAGTCATTGCAGATAAACAGCAAGACTGGGGCTCTGCTCTTTCCTAGCCTTGCAAACAGGCACTCTGCTTTTTCTCCCTCTCGCGCTCCGAACTGCGAGATTGAAACGTTGCACTCTCTCTCCTCCAAGGAAGGGGCTAGGAAGGAATTGTCTTGCTGCTCCTCACTAGCCCTTGCAGTCATTGCAGATAAACAGCAAGACTGGGGATCTGCTCTTTCCTAGCCTTGCAAACAGGCACTCTGCTTTTTCTCACTCTTGTGCTTCGAACTGCGAGATTGAGACGTTGCGCTCCCTCTCCTCCAAGGAAGGGGCTAGGAAGGAATTGTCTTGCTGGTCCTCACTAGCCCTTGCAGTCATTGCAGATAAACAGCAAGACTGGGGCTCTGCTCTTTCCTAGCCTTGCAAACAGGCACTCTGCTTTTTCTCCCTCTCGCGGTCCGAACTGCGAGATTGAAACGTTGCGCTCCCTCTCCTCCAAGGAAGGGGCTAGGAAGGAATTGTCTTGCTGCTCCTCAGTAGCCCTTGCAGTCATTGCAATAAACAGCAAAACTGGGGCTCTGCTCTTTCCTAGCCTTGCAAACAGGCACTAATCTTTTTCTTCCTCTCGCACTCCGAACTGCGAGATTGAAACGTTGCACTCCCTCTCCTCCAAGGAAGGGGCTAGGAAGGAATTGTCTTGCTGATGCTCACTATCCCTTGCAGTCATTGCAGATAAACAGCAAGACTGGGGCTCTGCTCTTACCTAGCCTTGCAAACAAGTACTCTGCTTTTTCTCACTCTCGTGCTCCGAACTGCGAGATTGAAACGTTGCACTCCCTCTCCTCCAAGGAAGGGGCTAGGAAGGAATTGTCTTGCTGCTCCTCACTAGCCCTTGCAGTCATTGCAATAAACAGCAAGACTGGGGCTCTGCTCTTTCCTAGCCTTGCAAACAGGCACTCTGCTTTTCCTCACTCTTGTGCTTCGAACTGCGAGATTGAAACGTTGCACTCCCTCTCCTCCAAGGAAGGGGCTAGGAAGGAATTGTCTTGCTGGTCCTCACTATCCCTTGCAGTCACTTACAGTTGATTAGCGATGCATGCTAAAACTTCATAATTGTTTTAGATCCTTGTTTCAATATAATCGACTGATTTGATTAACTGAGATTAATGAATACAACATATCATGTGCTCTCATATAACAGTAACTGGTGATGAGTTTGGGATTGAACTGAATTTCTCCCACCTACTTACCACATATTTTTGAAGGATGTTTAACTTGTCTTAAAGTCTGCCATCCCTGGCTATAATGAACTGATTTTTTCAAATGCACGGAAGCTCTATTACGTCTTTGCCATGCTAAGAATACTGCTTCCTTTCTCTTTCATCACAAGCAAAAGTATAGGAGCAGTGATGGAAATGCAACAAGGACAAAAAAGAATAGCTTGAGGATGTTGCTAAGAAAAAGTGCAGAGGAATTAAAAGTAATTTGAAAGAAAGTTTGACCCCAATATAGGTAAGCAGTTTGAAGAAAGAGGTGGCAGAATGAACACGAAAGGTAAAAGAAAATGAGAACAAATACGTTGTTTTGGAAAAGCAACCTAAGACAGACACATGAAAAAGGAATATGAGAAAACACAATGAAGTTGGAGAAGAAAACGATTCAGTATTTAAAAATGTGTGGAGTAATAAGGCACGGACTCTGGCGGGGATTCAAGCCAAAGACCTTTATTGTTAGCAAAGCTTGCTTTTTATACAAATACAGCCCGTTCACGCGCCTAGAAGTGCTACCCGGTTGGCTATTGCTTTAAGTCCACGCGACTCTCACAGAGGCAGGATTGGTCACCTCTGTATGTCCACGCGCTCCTTTGCTTCCTCTTAGTTGTTTACCACAGCTCCTTCTCCTCAAGGTTGAGCCCTGCAGGTGTCCAGCTGTTTACCAGCTTCTCAATGCCACAGCTCCTTCTCCTCAAGGTCGAGCCCTTGCAGGGTGATCCCAACAAAACTGAGAATAAAACAAGGAGATGGAAGGAAATGAGGATAAAGAAATTAAAAGAAAATCACAACAGCAGCAGCACTGAGTTTACTTGATTCAAATTTATTTTTTCAGAACAGTATGGTTTTTTTATATGTTCTTGGGAGTGAGGGCAAAGGAGGAACTGAGATATTTTTGAACACATGAAAACTCACACAGGCTCCCAACAAGCCTGGGATTCCCATCTGATGTTGCATTTAGGATTATAGGAATCTGCCTTCAGAGATCCTGAAGATAACCGGCAGACTGCACCACCCTTCTTACGGTGCACTGTCTGATGGCTGAGAAGTGTCAGTTGTTCTCCGTATGAAACTAAAATATAACAATCGGCCTCTAGTTTAACAGGTCATTCCATAACACAAAATATTTAGCAAGAGAAGGTGAAAATGACATTGGAAACTGAGTTCCAAAGTTGTCAATTTTGTAGTTTATGAGGAGAAATAGTGGGGGTGGTTTACTATAAGCAGTTTTCCCCTCCCCAATATAGTTTCATCAAGGTGTTTTATTACATTGTCACTCATGCTTTTGTACTGCTTTCTAATATTGTACTGACTTGTTTGAATCACTTTGAAAATTAAGGCTGCCTCCTTCTGAGACAAATCCAGGTCTCATTAAAATTCATAAATAGACAGCCAAAAGCTTTGAGCGCTTTTCCATTGACACTGAGAAATGGAAGTGTCCTTATTTATCCTGATAGCATATTATTTTGAAGGGTATCCACATCCATAGTCAACTGGGTTTTGATTAATATTTAGGGCTCACTATGAAGGAAATTTATTTTCATTAAGGAGTTCTGTGACACAAACTAGCTGATGGTATCTCAAATCAGGATCGTATCAGTGTTTAATTGCATTCTTTCAACATGAAAAAAAACATTGGCATTAAATGCAAATATATGCTGACAAGCAGCAGCAGTCTGATTTTCTTGGGTAGCATATGTATACCAGGGTCTCCATTGTATATTGTCACTACTGATTGCATGAACATTCCCTCATGTCATGAAAATGTTTAGAGGTAGTGGGGGAAGAAGGGAGATAATTTCTTGTCTCTGCTATTGTGTCCAACTCAGCTCATGTTACACAACAATACCAAGGCTGAAGTCCAAGTTGTGAAGTATATTTGGGCACTGCATTGTTTATATTTGTCATTCTGCCAAATATGCACCAAAATAATGATAATTCTCCAAATTCATGCCCGAATTCAATTAGAAAAATAAAATTCACATGCTTTAGTCAAAAAGGAAAATTGCAAAATTTTGACACGTGTAATCTCAGAAATAAAAGTATTTAGTCGTATTAACTGATAGCCACACCAGTAACTGAGCAGTGGGCCATTCAAGGCTTCAATATAGAAAGCACTTAAACTTAAACAGATAAAATCAACTGGCTAGCATGTTTACTTAGGAATGTGTCTAAACTTCTGTAGGATATACTCTTCATAAAAAAAATTTCAGGATCAGGCTCCATTATGCAAAGTTTGCATTGCAAATACACTATATAAAACATTAGTATCTGACCTTATAGTGGGTGTCTGCTATAGGCCACCTGTCCAGGAAGAACAAGTGGTTCAGGACCTCTACAGACACATAGGAGCAGCCTCATGTTCGCAGGCCCTGGTCCTCACGAGGAACTTCAACCACCCTGATATCTGCTGGAGGGACAACATAGCATGGCATAAACAATCCAGGACATTCATGGAGTGCATCAATGACAACTTCCTCCTCTAAGTGATAGAGGAGAGGTGCTCTGCTGGACCTCCTACTGACCAACAAGGAGGGGCTGGTTGGGGATGTGAAGGTCAAAGGCAGCCTTGGCTACAGTGACCATGAGGTGGCGGAGTTCGGGATCCTGAGGGGAGAAAGGAGGGCAAAAAGCAAGCTCACAACCCTGGACTTGAGGAGAGCTGACTGACCTCGGAAGCATCCTGTGGGATAAGGCCCTGGAGGGAAGAGGGGCCCAAGAAAGCTGGTTAATATTTGAGGATCACTTCTTCCAAGCTCAGGAGCATGTCCTGTTGAGCAGGGGGAGAGACAGAGCAGCTTGGTGGGCACCTGATGGTTAGCCAAGGTCAACCCACCACAAACAGGTTGCTCAAAGAGCTTTTTGAGTCTCCCTCCTTGTGAATATTCAAAAGCCATTTGGACATGGTCCTGGGCAACTGACTCTAGGTGGCTGTGCTTGAGCAGGGCGTGTGTGGACAAGATGACCTCCAGAAGTCCCTTCCAACCTCAACCATTCTGGGATTAGTTGGCCTTTATTTTTAGTGTCTTAGTAGATCACAAATGTGACGTATAATGTAGATATTAATATACCCATCTAATTAAGCTTAAGGTTGTTGTAGAACAAGTGCTTTTGAACTAAATCATTCTTGGTTTTAGGCTGAATTCATTTATCCAGAGGGTTTGGGTTGTATGTCCAATTTGTTGGACAAGTTGTTGTGGGAATCTACTATCGACCAGACAGCCAGTATGATGACACTGATGAATTATTCTACAAAGAATTAAGGAATATCTCTAGATCGGTTGCCCTTGTCCTTACGGGTGATTTTAACTTCCCAGACATTAACTAGGAATATCATACAGTGGACACAAACAGGTCCATGAAATTCCTGAAGCATGTTGAAGATACCTTCTTGGTGCAGGTACTAAGGGAGCTGACTAGGAAAGGTGCTCTCCTAGACTTGTTGTTTGTAGACAGAGGGACTCACGGGTGAAGTGGTGATTGGTGGCTGTCTTGGTCACAGTGACCATAAAGTAGTTGAGTTTCAAATTGTTGGCGATAGGAGAAAAACTGACAACAAAAATTCAACCCTGGATATGAGGAGAGCAGACTTTGAGCTGCTGGAGCTAGTTTGTAAGGCTCCCTGGGAATCTGCTTTTGAAGGTATTGGGATCCACGAATGCTGGTCACTTTTTAAGAGCCATCTCTTAAGAGCACAGGAGCAGGTAATTCCAAAGTGTTGAAAGTCAAGCAAGTGGGGCAGAAGGCCGGCTTGGCTGAACAGGGATCTTCTTCTAGAAAATAGGTGGAAAAGGAAAGTGTACAGACATTGGAAGCAAGGACAGGTGACATGGGAGGACTACAGAGATGCTGTCCGCTTTGTAGGGAGAGAATTTGTGCAGCCAAAGCTTGATTAGAGTTCAAGCTGGCCAGCACTGTGAAGGACAACAAAAAGGGCTTTTTTTAATATCTTAACAGCAAACGGAGGATCAGAGATAACATTGGGCTGTTGCTTGACGAGGTTGTCACCTCACAAGTAGGGACAGAGACAAAGCAGGGACGTATAATGCCTTCTTTGCCTCTGTCTTCAACACTGATGATGGGCTCTGGGACCCCTGGAGCCCTGTGTTGGAAGACTGTGACTGGGAGGGATGATAAACTCCCAGCTGACTCTGAACTGGTTTGAGACTTGCTGCTCCAGCTGGATGCACATAAGTCTATGGGGCCTGATGGGATTCATCCCAGGGTACTGAAAGCGTTGGCCAATGTCATTGCGGGACCTCTCTCTTGGGAGTCTGGAGAGGTCCCAGTTGACTGGAAGCTGGCAAATGTTGTCCCAGTTTTTGAGAACGGTAAGAAGGAAGACCCTGGTAATTACAGGCCTGTCAGTCTCACTTCAGAGCCCAGTAAAATTATGGAGAACGTTATTCTGGGAGTTGTTGAAAAACACTTGAGAGACAACGCAGTCATTGGTCATAGCCAGCACAGGTTCATGAGGGGAAAGTCCTGCTTAACCAACTTCATTTCCCTGCAGTAGGGACAGGGAGCCAGACAGAGAGCGAATGGCAGAGAAGGAAAAAAAACCACCACTGTGACAGGCTACAGGGCAGAGAGGGAGCGATTCAAGACACGGGACAGAGAACGGCAAAATAGCGATGGGCCGCTGGGCAGAGAGGGAGGAATTTAAAAGTGTAAGTAAAGACAGAGACAGAGAGATGGACAGAGAGACAGAGAGAAAGAGAAAACAGCGACGGGCTTCAAGACAGATAGAGAGGAATTGAAAGATCCCGGCAGGGAGCCGGACAGGGCAAGACGGCGAAAGAAATGAAACTGCAGCGTGGCTCAGGGCTGACAAGGACGAAATTGCAAAACAGGGACAGGGAGCAGGATAGAGGGAGACAGAGGAAGAGACACACTTGTGCTGTGCTACAGGGCCAAGAAGGAAGACTTTGAACACCAGGGACACGGGGCCGGGCAGAGAGCGCCAGAGACAGCAAAAATACCGACGGGCTACAGGACAGAGCGGGAGGAAGGCAAACATGGTGGCTGGGAGCCAGACAGAGAGAGACTGCGAAAGAAAAGAGCAGCAACACGCTACACGGCAGAGAGGGAGGAATGGAAAAGCAGGGACAGGGAGCCAGACTGGGAGAGGCAGAGGAAGGAAAAATAGCCGCGGGCTACAAGCTAGGGAGAGAGAGGACCTAAAAGACAGGGACGGGGAGCTGGTCAGAGTGAGATGGAGAAAGGAGGTATGGGGGGACACGGACGGATACCACATCAGCGTGGGAAAGAGAGGGGGCCAGGGGAGGGGCAGCGAGGGCCCGGGATGCAGAATAGGGGCAACAGGGCCCCGAGGGCCTGGGACTCACCGCAGCTTTCACTCCCTGCACTGCTGGGAGAGTTTGCCAGTTCAGACGCTTCTTCCTCCTCTCCTCCCTTCGCCTTCTGTAACTCCTGTCGCTTGGCTGTCCTCCACCCAAGAGAATACCGGGGTGTCTTACAGCTCGTACAAGACGAGGCTCCCTACACACGTAGCCTCGCTCGTGCGCCACACGGCTGCTTCCGGTGATGCGTGCAGACCCTGCACATTCGACTGCCCGTGTACGTCAGGTGCGGCGCACCTGGGAGCGACAGCGTCCATCGCTCACGTGGCCCTGTCCTTTCCTGGGCCTGTCGTTAGAAGCACACCTGGGAAAGAAGATCCTGGCCGTCTGCGACGGATTAGGACCGGAAGGCACGAGGGGAGCCCTCGGCGCACTCGAACGGCGGGCGCGAGGCAGCGGCCCCTCCCCGCAGCCAGGCGGTTGCAGGGACTCGCCGCAAGGCCGGGCGCTCCTGCACGCGATCTGTTTCGCGAGCCCCGAGGCAGCCACGATTAACGAGCCCGATGACGCCCGCGCTGGGCCGGGGGTGGGCAGAGGCAGAAGTAGAAGCAGGGGACAGGGACACCGGGCGCAGCAGCGCTGGCGTGGGCGGGAGAGCAGGGAACGGTGTGGGGAAGGGTCACTCGGGACGCCTGCTCCGGTAGCCCGGCCTAAGTGACGGCCGAGGACGCCTAAGCACCGCGTACGTCTAAAGAAACCCGCCGGCGTAGGGTGGCAGGAAGAACACCGGTACGCGACCACCGGCTGAAGCTGCCGCGCCCAGGCCCAGCTGACCGCTGCCACGGACTCCCGATCCCTCTGCTGCAGCAGGAGTTTGTTGCACAGGCACGCGTTCGTTTTGCGTGCGCACGTGCAAGCGTGACTCAGAACGCAGGCTGACGTCAGGCTACAAAAGCCGCCCGAACGCCCCACTTGCGTCACATCTGCTTTGCCTGCAACAAGCGGGTCGTTTCCGAGGCATTTTCCCGGCTGCTCAGGCAGAGCACACGCCATCACGCGCTCGAGGCAGAGCCGGGCAGGCGGAACTTACGCGCCGCCGTTCGAGAGCGCGGCTCTGACCCGACACCGCGGCAGCAACGCTCCCGCCCGCACTGCTCGAGGTGCGCGAGTAACGAAGCTGGGGGCATCGTTTAGTCTCTGTGAGCAGTTAACTGTGAGGTGCAACCTTGAGGGGAGGAACAAGATAATCACAAAAGCAGCACAGCTCCGGAACCTTGAGGGAACTGTCCTAATTAACATCTAATTGGCATAATAGCAACCTGCCCCCGGGCGGGGAAAGCCCCCTCCTCGCTCAGCATGCCCGGGAAGAAAGAAGGACGCTGCGACTTTAAGCGGAGACGAGGCTGGCGAGAACCGAGGGGAACAAGGGCGACGGAGCCAACTGTTGAAAACACCGGTAACCGCTGCGCGGAGCGTAGCCACGCGGTCCGAGTGTGGCCCGAGGGGTGCGAGCTCTGTGCGCTACCACCTCGCACCCAGCTCTGCACGCAGCCGGAAGAAAAGCCAACACCCCGGCTCCGCACGTTCGCCGCCTGCCCGCGCACCGGCGGAAGAACCGTGTGTGGGACAACAGCACCGCCCCGCGGGGACGGGGCCCGCCCCGGAGGCGGGCAGAGACCCGGCGGAGCGAGGCGCGCGCGTGCGCCGTGAGGCGTCTCTGCCTGCGCGCCCCCCCCCCCCCGCCCTCCGGGCGGTACCTCGCGGCGCCTGTCCCGCGAGGCTATAGGGACGCGCGGCCGCTCACGCGCGCTCCCGGCGCCGCGTGCTGGGGTCGCGCTCCCGCGGGGGCGGGAGGACTCCCGCCTCGCCGCGGGGCCCGGCCCTTCCTCGCTGCAGGCGGCTGCCTGCGGAACGGCCTTCGCGCCGCTCCTCAGCCGGCTCCCGCCGGCGGGCGGGCCCGGGCGGCGCCCCCGGGGCACCGCAGGGCCAGCGCCGGCCTCAGCCGCACCTGCAGCCCGCTTCGAGCGTCGGGCCCACAGCTGCAACCCCTCGGGAGCAGGCGGCCGCCACCCCCCCCAACGGCACGGGAGCCCCTGCCCTGGGCCTGGGCCCGGCCCCGCAGCGGAGGAACGCACCCGGGCGCGCAAAGCGGGCAGCGCAGGTTTGTTCCCTCGGGCGCACCGGGAGCTGCCGCCCAGGCTCGGTGCCCGACGGCGGCCGGGCGGAGGGGGAAGAGGGGAGAGGGAAGCGGGAGGAAGCGCAGAGGCGGGGAGAGAAGAGGCGAGGGACGGGGAGCCAGGCCCGGGGGGGCGGGAGCCGGACGTGGGCGTCGAGGCGGAGGAAGAGGGAGAACTGCAGCGTGGGGAGGGGGGAGATGAAGCGATAAAGAAAAGGGGGAGGGAGCGGGGGAGAGAGCTGAGTGGGACCGAGCGGGGCAGCGGGGACAGCGGAGAGGGACAGCGAGAACGAGCGGCGCCCGGCCTGGGAGCGGCGGGTACCGCGACAGGGAGCTGGGTATCGGGAGACAGAGAGAAAACTGCACGAGGGGACCAGAGCAGAAGGAATTAAGAAAAAAAGGGGGTGGGGGGTGTGTGTGTGAAGGGACAGGAAGGCAGATAGAGGCAGTCATGGAAAGAGAAAGGGAAAAGGGACAAACACGGGAAAGAATTAAAAATTAGAGACCATCAGCTGGACAGAGCCATAAGAATAGAAAGGGGACAGGATGCAGAGTCAGGGCATTAAAACCCCGTCAAAGGGAGCGATGCGGAGGGGGATGCGGAAGAGAAAAGAAAAAGCGACGGGCGGCAGGAAACACGGGGAAGAAAAACAAAAACCCGAAACCACGGGACAGGGAACCGGATAAATGGAGACGTAGAAATAAAATTTTAAAAGCGACGTGGTACGTGACAGGGTTACGTCAAGACGTTAAGGCCCCCCTCGCCCCCGCGACCTCCAGCCCCGGTTTGCTGGCCGAGCGCTATGTCGTACGGTCGAGAACATCCCTTTGGGCAGCTGGGGGTCAGCTGTCCCGGCCGCGTCCCCTCCCAACCCCGCGCGCACCCCCGCTCTACTCGCTGGCGGGGCCGCGGGAGCAGCAGAACAGCCCTTGACGCCGCGCAAGCGCCGCTCGGCGAGACCCGGCGCGTGTCCCCGCGTCATCGACGCCGGGTGTCGGCGCAAATCCAACACGTAGCCCTGCGCCAGCTACCGCGAATAAAACTAACTCTACATCTGAGCCCAAACTAGCGCGCGCGGGAATACAGTTTTAAAAAGTTGAGCGCGGTACTAGAAACGCGGGAAAAAATTTAAGACTGGGGACAGGAATCCAGATAAAGAGAGATATAGAAAGAAGATTTAAAAAGCAGCGGGGTACGGGAAAGCACTAAAAACTAGGGACAGCAAACCTCACAAATGTTGTCGAGAAAGAAAAATGGAATAAGCAATGGCATTAAGAAAAGACAAGAAACAATTAAAAAACCCCAAGGAGATGGTAAATAACAGAGCCACAAACGAAAATACAGTTCTAAAAGCGACAGGGTACACAACGGACAGGAATAAATTAAAAAATATGGATAGGGAGCTTGATAAAAGTAGACCTAGAACAGAAACTGAAAGAGCGACAGGGCTCGGGACAGACAGGAATAAAAATAAAAATGAAAGACGGTGAATTGGTTAAAGCGGACATGGAGAGAGCATGTAAAAAGCAGCTGGGTAAAGGAGAAGCTGGGGGGGGGGA
Source organism: Phaethon aethereus (assembly GCF_964289735.1). Lineage (NCBI taxonomy): Eukaryota > Metazoa > Chordata > Aves > Phaethontiformes > Phaethontidae > Phaethon > Phaethon aethereus. Next base: position 15,826,119 of record NC_138581.1, read on the forward strand.
AGGGGACAGAAAACTGGATAAAAGTTGATGTAAAAAGGAAATTTTGAAAGCCAAGGCATTAAGGAAAGGCAAGGGAAAAAAAAAGTAAAATAAGCGTAGGGTGATGGAGAGTGACATAGGAAGAAAATTATAAAAGCGGAAGCATTGAGGAAAAACAAGAAAAAGTTAAAAATGACAATAGACAGAAAAATACAGAGAGACATAGGAAGAAAATTTCAAAAGCGACGGGGTACAGCACGGACGAGAAACAAATAAAAAATATAGACAGCGAATTGGTTAAAGTAGACACGGAAAGAAAATTTTAGAAGCGATGGGGTACAGCGTAGATGGGAAAACAAAAAACAGGGACAGTGAGGTGGATAAACTTTGATGTAGAAAGAAAATTAATTTAAAACGCGACGGCCTTTAGCAAAGACGAGAATAAATTAAAAATAAGACTGTGGAAAAACAGACACATAAAAAATGTAAAAAGCAACGGGGTACACGACACGGGAAAGAGTTAAAAGACACGGATAGGGAGCTCGACAAAAGCAGACATGGGAACTTGAAGCAGCGCCAGGGTACAGGACAGACGGGGGAGAATTACAAAACGCAGGCAGCGAACCGCAGAAAAGTAGCCATCGAAACACAATTTAAAATGGAGGGAGTATGATACAGACAGGAAAAAAAAATAAAACGGCGGACAGGAAGCTAAATAAATGGAGACATAGAAAGAAAGTTATTAATATGACTGGGTGCGGGACAGAGGCGGAGATAAAAAACAGGGGCAAGGAATCGGGTAGGGGGACAGAAGGACGTTTTAAGAAGCGACAGGCTACGAGAAAAGCAGGAAAGAATTAAAAAAATAGGAACAGGAATGAGGATAGAAGGAAATACTGAAACAAAATTTAAAAAGTGACAGGGTATACGGAAAAAAGGGAGGAGTTAGAAGTACGGGAAAGGGAAGCTGGATAAAGGGAATCGTTGAAGGAGAAATTAGGTAGCGGTGGGGTGCGAGAAATACGGGGGGGAGGGGAACCAAACAAAAAACACCAAACAAAAAAACGGAGAAAGGGAGCCGGGTAGAGGGAGAGAGGCGGGGCGGAGCGGTCGCCCGGTGTGACCGGGCTGCGGCTGCAGCGAGGAAGAACGTGAGCGGGGTACGCCCCATGGACCAGCAGGTGCCGGGGAAAGCCCCGAGGCGGGGCGGCGGGGTCCGCGTCGGAGGCACGGAGCAGGGGCGTGTGGGAGCCGGCGGCGGGGGCTGCCTGGAGCCGCGCGGCAGAGCGCGGGTTTAGCGCTCGCGTCTCGGCGGGTCTTGCGGGGGAAAAGGGGGAGCCGGTGTCCGCGCAGGGTCAGCCAGCAGGGCAGGCTGCGCCTGGCGGCACGGCGGGAGCCGTAGCCCTGAGGCACGGGGCTTAGGGCCGGCGACGGTCGTTCCCCCGCGCATGCCGGGAAGCGTAGTCTTGTGGCAGGGGGCTGGCGGGCGGCCATGCTGTGCTTGCCAGTGCATGCCGGGAGATGTAGGTTTTGCGACCTGGCCTCCCAGGCATGCGTGGTGGCGCGCCTCCTCCCCGCGCTCGGTGCTGCCTCCCTGTGCGCGAACTTAGGTACTGCAGCTCGGCAGTCATTACAGATAAAAGGAAAGACTGGGGCTCTGCTCTTTCCTAGCCTTGCAAACAGCCAATGCAGTTCCTAAAACTCTCGAAAATAAGGCCATGTGCCGGGTCCTGCAATTCCGTCACAACAACTCCATGCAATGCTACAGGCTTGGGGAGGAGTGGCTGGAGAGCTGCCCAGATGGAATATTATGATGATGATGATGATGATTTCCTCTGCCTTTGCTGTCCTATTAAACCGTTTTTAACCCAACCCATGAGTATTTTTTTCCAGCTCTCTCCCCCATCCCACCTGGGATGGGCGGGAGGCAAGTAAGCGGCTGCGTGGTGCTTAGTTGCCAGCTGAGGCTAAACCACAATAGCCCCACAGCTCTTTTCAGGGTCTATAGCAAGCTTTGTAGCGCTCTCCTTCCTCCAGAAGCCCTCAGGCTTTCATTGTGCCCCAGAGCACTCTTACCTTCCTGTCTGCCATCTACAATGCCTTTGTTTGGTCCCTGCTCTCCTGAGGGTATCTGTACTCTGTTCCTATCCCCTCCTGAACACCTCATTGTGTCACCAATCTTTTGTTTGTCTCCCTCTTCCCCAACATCCCCCACCCCCAGAGTCCTCTCATCTCTGTCATGATACCTCCTGAGACTGTTCTGGTGTGCCATGGCACCCTTCAAGCTCTGCAGCCCTCTTTGTCTCTCTCTTATTCAGCCAGATCCATTCCTCGGGCTTTCTCTGTGCCCCAGAGCTCTCTTACCTTTATTCACTGCCATCTAGGACATCTAGTCTATCCAGTCACTCATTCCATGAGGACATCTGTACATTGCTGGGACACCCTTTTGAGTTTTGCATTGTGCCCCAGAGTCGTCTTCTGTCTCTCACTCTTAGCTCTCATCGTCATGCCTTCTGAGGCCATCCTTGTGCCCCCTTTGTTCAGCCCCTGGCCACCCAAGACCATCTGTATTCTGCTCAACTGATCAACTGAAATTGAAGGAGGAACTGCCGCCCTGGGCAGCAGAAGGTGGAGAAGGGACAGGCTCCGTCATGGCCCATTTCCTACCCGGATAGAGCTGCCGGGCTTGGCCGGGGCCCGGGCAGGGCCCTGCTGCCCTCCAGAGAACCCCAGGGCCTCTGACAGGCCTCCCAGGGGCACACGTGGGGCCAAGCAGCCCCTCCAGAGAGCCCCAGGGGCTCTCCCGGGCCTCGCAGGGCACCGTGGAAGGCGCTGTAGGGCCGCTGCGAAGGCCTGGGGAGCAGCACGGCTACCTGGGGCTCCGCGCGGGGCGCAGCAGAGCCCCTCCAGCTGTCTGGGGAACAGCAAGGCTCCACGGGGCTATGTACAGGCCCTCCCGGGGCCCTTGGGGGGGCCTGGGGGGCAGCAGGGCCCCTCCAGCTGTCTGGGGAACAGCAAGGCTCCACGGGGCTATGTACAGGCCCTCCCAGGGCCCTTGGGGGGGCCTGGGGGGCAGCAGGGCTCCCCAGGGGCGCAAGCGGGACCCAACGCGGCCCCCACAGCTGCCTGGGGGTTGGCAGGGTCCGCAGGGGTGCGTGGGGGGCCTGTCAGAATAGGAACCCTCCGGGTGTCTGAGGGGCAGCAGGGCAGCGCGGGGCGGGGAAGAAGAGCTCAAAACAGCACGTCAAGTTCCGCAGCCTTTATCGATGGCTGGGAGGCACAGGCAGGCCGGCTGTGCTAAGGCCTCTGCCTGCGGCCTGCAGAACGCCCGTTTCCATCCTGGGTCGCCATCTGAAGCGATCCTCTCGCTGCCCTTTGGCTGCTCCTTCAGGCTTGATGGCCAGCACACCCACTAGAGCCACGGCCCACCTGTCCCCTTCGCCATGAAATGGGAGCGGTGCAGAGGGCGGGCACCATCCAGGCTGGGATCTCCCTGGAGAGGGCAGAGCAGGCAAAAGCTTTCCTTCACCGTTCCTCTGGGTTTCACAGCCTGGCAGAGCAGCTGGTGCCTTGGGGCCACGACGCAGGGCGTGGTGCGTCCTGCACGGCCCCGGGCTGCTGGCAAGGGGGCAGGTCCAGCTGCTCAGGGGGTGCCCGTGCGCAGAGCACCCCGGGATCAGCTCTGCCCACAGCTCCAGCAGCACAGTCAGCCGCCTCCTGGGGCCGGGGTCCTCCTCCTCCATGCCCTCCGGAGCCAGGAGCACAGCGCTTGCAGGTGGGATCCGGAGGGAGGCTTTTTCGCTGCAGCGTCCAGGACCAGCAGGGTTTGAGTTGCCAGGGAAGAGATGCAGGCGCTGCTGTCTCTTGCCTTGTCTTGAAGGGCTGGCACGGAAAGGAGCAGAGCCGAGGTCAGAGCCCGCATCTGCAGGGCATCTGCAGAGCCCCTCTGGCCAGCGCCCCCCCAACCCCCCAGCTCTTCCCATGGCCAGGAGGGAGGCAGGGGTGCCGGGATGAGCGGGAAGGTGCTGCCACCAATGCCCCACATCCCCCTGAAATCTCTCTCTGCTCTGCCCACGCCGCACCTCATGTGTGCAGGGAGCAGTGCCCTGCCCAGCTGGGGCAGGCGTTGGAGATTTCCTCCCAGGGTCTTTCCCCCTCTCCGCCAGCCCCTGCGGACACCCCACTGCCCTCACTCACCCCTGTAGATGACATGGAGCTTCTCCGGGTACCCATCCCTCAGCTGCAGCTCGGCGAGCCCTAGGCACACACAGTCCGTTACAGATCCCACTGGCCTGCCTGCCCCAGCAGCCCGGCTCCCTGCCACCAGCCCCGCAGGCCAGGCCACGTGGCCTCCTCCCACTGGGCAAGGCTGAGCCCAGGGCGGTCCCCTGAGCGTGAAGGCCACGGCGGCTGCGAGGGACCCAAGAAGGCTCCCACCAGTCACTGCGACCGGGCAGGGGTGTGAGAGGGCACCAGGGAGCCCGTGAGCTCAAGCATCGGGCAGTCCGGGCTCTGCAGCCGCTCGCTGGATTCAGCAGCCACTGTGGCTGGGGATAAGCTGTCGCGGGGCAGAGACGCACCCCCGGCGGGGTTGTGGCTCACCAATGAACCTGATGGCTGCCTCACGCAAGGGCTCCTGTGGGCTTTGCAGGTACTGCAGGCTCTGCTGCAGGTGCTCCTCCAGTCTGCCACCGTCCTCCAGGAGCTGGAGAGAGCACAGGGGGCCAGCGTTGGCGCAGACCCTCCCCCAGCACCCAGGACTGGCCTCACCTGCCTTCCCCAGGCTCTGCCTTTTCTCCCTCTCGCGCTCTGAACTACGAGATTAAAATGTTGCACTCCCTCTCCTCCAAGGAAGGGGCTAGGAAGGAATTGTCTTGCTGCTCCTCACTAGCCCTTGCAGTCATTGCAGATAAACAGCAAGACTGGGGCTCTGCTCTTTCCTAGCCTTGCAAACAGGCACTCTGCTTTTTCTCCCTCTCGCGCTCCGAACTGCGAGATTGAAACGTTGCACTCTCTCTCCTCCAAGGAAGGGGCTATGAAGGAATTGTCTTGCTGGTCCTCACTATCCCTTGCAGTCATTGCAGAAAAACAGCAAGACTGGGGCTCTGCTCGTTCCTAGCCTTGCAAACAGGCACTCTGCTTTTTCTCACTCTCGCGCTCCGAACTTCGAGATTGAAACGTTGCACTCTCTCTCCTCCAAGGAAGGGGATAGGAAGGAATTGTCTTGCTGCTCCTCACTATCCCTTGCAGTCATTGCAGAAAAACAGCAAGACTGGGGCTCTGCTCTTTCCTAGCCTTGCAAACAGGCACTCTGCTTTTTCTCCCTCTCGCGCTCCGAACTGCGAGATTGAAACGTTGCACTCCCTCTCCTCCAAGGAAGGGGATAGGAAGGAATTGTCTTGCTGGTCCTCACTATCCCTTGCAGTCATTGCAGATGAGCAGCAAGACTGGGGCTCTGCTCTTTCCTAGCCTTGCAAACAGGCACTCTGCTTTTTCTCCCTCTTGCGCTCCGAACTGCGAGATTGAAACGTTGCACTCTCTCTCCTCCAAGGAAGGGGCTAGGAAGGAATTGTCTTGCTGGTCCTCACTAGCCCTTGCAGTTATTGCAGATAAACAGCAAGACTGGGGCTCTGCTCTTTCCTAGCCTTGCAAACAAGCACTCTGCTTTTTCTCCCTCTCGCGCTCCGAACTGCGAGATTGAAACGTTGCACTCCCTCTCCTCCAAGGAAGGGGCTAGGAAGGAATTGGCTTGCTGGTCCTCACTAGCCCTTGCAGTCATTGCAGATAAACAGCAAGACTGGGGCTCTGCTCTTTCCTAGCCTTGCAAACAGGCACTCTGCTTTTCCTCACTCTTGTGCTTCGAACTGCGAGATTGAAACGTTGCACTCCCTCTCCTCCAAGGAAGGGGCTAGGAAGGAATTGTCTTGCTGCTCCTCACTAGCCCTTGCAGTCATTGCAGATAAACAGCAAGACTGGGGCTCTGCTCTTTCCTAGCCTTGCAAACAGGCACTCTGCTTTTTCTCCCTCGCGCGGTCCGAACTGCGAGATTGAAACGTTGCACTCCCTCTCCTCCAAGGAAGGGGCTAGGAAGGAATTGGCTTGCTGGTCCTCACTAGCCCTTGCAGTCATTGCAGATAAACAGCAAGACTGGGGCTCTGCTCTTTCCTAGCCTTGCAAACAGGCACTCTGCTATTCCTCACTCTTGTGCTTAGAACTGCGAGATTGAAACGTTGCACTCTCTCTCTTCCAAGGAAGGGGCTAGGAAGGAATTGTCTTGCTGGTGCTCACTATCCCTTGCAGTCATTGCAGATAAACAGCAAGACTCGGGCTCTGCTCTTTCCTAGCCTTGCAAACAGGCACCCTGCTTTTTCTTCCTCTCGCGCTCCGAACTGCGAGATTGAAACGTTGCACTCCCTCTCCTCCAAGGAAGGGGCTAGGAAGGAATTGTCTTGCTGGTCCTCACTAGCCCTTGCAGTCATTGCAGATAAACAGCAAGACTGGGGCTCTGCTCTTTCCTAGCCTTGCAAACAGGCACTCTGCTTTTTCTCACTCTTGTGCTTCGAACTGCAAGATTGAGACGTTGCGCTCCCTCTCCTCCAAGGAAGGGGTTCGGAAGGAATTGTCTTGATGCTCCTCACTAGCCCTTGCAGTCATTGCAGATAAACAGCAAAACTGGGGCTCTGCTCTTTCCTAGCCTTGCAAACAGGCACTCTGCTTTTTCTCCCTCTCGCGCTCCGAACTGCGAGATTGAAACGTTGCACTCTCTCTCCTCCAAGGAAGGGGCTAGGAAGGAATTGTCTTGCTGCTCCTCACTAGCCCTTGCAGTCATTGCAGATAAACAGCAAGACTGGGGCTCTGCTCTTTCCTAGCCTTGCAAACAGGCTCTAATCTTTTTCTCCCTCTCACGCTCCGAACTGCGAGATTGAAACGTTGCACTCTCTCTCCTCCAAGGAAGGGGCTACGAAGGAATTGTCTTGCTGGTGCTCACTATCCGTTGCAGTCATTGCAGATAAACAGCAAGACTGGGGCTCTGCTCTTTCCTAGCCTTGCAAACAGGCACTCTGCTTTTTCTCCCTCTCGCGCTCCGAACTGCGAGATTGGTACGTTGCACTCCCTCTCCTCCAAGGAAGGGGCTAGGAAGAAATTGTCTTGCTGGTCCTCACTAGCCCTTGCAGTCATTGCAGATAAACAGCAAGACTGGGGCTCTGCTCTTTCCTAGCCTTGCAAACAGGCACTCTGCTTTTTCTCACTCTCGTGCTTCGAACTGCGAGATTGAGACGTTGCGCTCCCTCTCCTCCAAGGAAGGGGCTAGGAAGGAATTGTCTTGCTGGTGCTCACTATCTCTTGCAGTCATTGCAGATAAACAGCAAGACTGGGGCTCTGCTCTTTCCTAGCCTTGCAAACAGGCACTCTGCTTTTTCTCCCTCTCGCGCTCCGAACTGCGAGATTGAAACGTTGCACTCCCTCTCCTCCAAGGAAGGGGCTAGGAAGGAATTGTCTTGCTGGTCCTCACTAGCCCTTGCAGTCATTGCAGATAAACAGCAAGACTGGGGCTCTGCTCTTTCCTAGCCTTGCAAACAGGCACTCTGCTTTTTCTCCCTCTCACGCTCCGAACTGCGAGATTGGTACGTTGTACTCTCTCTCCTCCAAGGAAGGGGCTAGGAAGGAATTGTCTTGCTGGTCCTCACTATCCCTTGCAGTCATTGCCGATAAACAGCAAGACTGGGGCTCTGCTCTTTCCTAGCCTTGCAAACAGGCACTCTGCTTTTTCTCCCTCTCGCGCTCCGAACTGCGAGATTGACACGTTGCACTCCCTCTCCTCCAAGGAAGGGGCTAGGAAGGAATTGTCTTGATGGTTCTCAGTATCCGTTGCAGTCATTGCAGATAAACAGCAAGACTAGGGCTCTGCTCTTTCCTAGCCTTGCAAACAGGCACTCTGCTTTTTCTCACTCTCGTGCTTCGAACTGCGAGATTGAGACGTTGCGCTCCCTCTCCTCCAAGGAAGGGGCTAGGAAGGAATTGTCTTGCTGGTCCTCACTAGCCCTTGCAGTCATTGCAGATAAACAGCAAGACTGGGGCTCTGCTCTTTCCTAGCCTTGCAAACAGGCACTCTGCTTTTTCTCCCTCTCGCGCTCCGAACTGCGAGATTGAAACGTTGCGCTCCCTCTCCTCCAAGGAAGGGGCTAGGAAGGAATTGTCTTGCTGGTCCTCACTAGCCCTTGCAGTCATTGCAGATAAACAGCAAGACTGGGGCTCTGCTCTTTCCTAGCCTTGCAAACAGGCACTCTGCTTTTTCTCCCTCTCGCGCTCCGAACTGCGAGATTGAAACGTTGCGCTCCCTCTCCTCCAAGGAAGGGGCTAGGAAGGAATTGTCTTGCTGGTCCTCACTAGCCCTTGCAGTCATTGCAGATAAACAGCAAGACTGGGGCTCTGCTCTTTCCTAGCCTTGCAAACAGGCACTAATCTTTTTCTCCCTCTCGCGCTCCGAACTGCGAGATTGAAACGTTGCACTCCCTCTACTCCAAGGAAGGGGCTAGGAAGGAATTGTCTTGCTGGTCCTCACTAGCCCTTGCAGTCATTGCAGATAAACAGCAAGACTGGGGCTCTGCTCTTTCCTAGCCTTGCAAACAGGCACTCTGCTCTTTGTCCCTCTCACGCTCCGAACTGCGAGATTGAGACGTTGCACTCTCTCTCCTCCAAGGAAGGGGCTAGGAAGGAATTGTCTTGATGGTTCTCAGTATCCGTTGCAGTCATTGCAGATAAACAGCAAGACTAGGGCTCTGCTCTTTCCTAGCCTTGCAAACAGGCACTCTGCTTTTTCTCACTCTCGTGCTTCGAACTGCGAGATTGAGACGTTGCGCTCCCTCTCCTCCAAGGAAGGGGCTAGGAAGGAATTGTCTTGCTGCTCCTCACTAGCCCTTGCAGTCATTGCAGATAAACAGCAAGACTGGGGCTCTGCTCTTTCCTAGCCTTGCAAACAGGCACTCTGCTTTTTCTCCCTCTCGCGCTCCGAACTGCGAGATTGAAACGTTGCACTCCCTCTCCTCCAAGGAAGGGGCTAGGAAGGAATTGTCTTGCTGCTCCTCACTAGCCCTTGCAGTCATTGCAGATAAACAGCAAGACTGGGGCTCTGCTCTTTCCTAGCCTTGCAAACAGGCACTCTGCTTTTTCTCCCTCTTGTGCTTCGAACTCCGGGATTGAAACGTTGCACTCCCTCTCCTCCAAGGAAGGGGCTAGGAAGGAATTGTCTTGCTGGTCCTCACTAGCCCTTGCAGTCATTGCAGATAAACAGCAAGACTGGGGCTCTGCTCTTTCCTAGCCTTGCAAACAGGCACTCTGCTTTTTCTCCCTCTCGCGCTCCGAACTGCGAGATTGAAACGTTGCACTCCCTCTACTCCAAGGAAGGGGCTAGGAAGGAATTGTCTTGCTGGTCCTCACTAGCCCTTGCAGTCATTGCAGATAAACAGCAAGACTGGGGCTCTGCTCTTTCCTAGCCTTGCAAACAGGCACTCTGCTTTTTCTCCCTCTCACGCTCCGAACTGCGAGATTGAGACGTTGCACTCTCTCTCCTCCAAGGAAGGGGCTAGGAAGGAATTGTCTTGATGGTTGTCAGTATCCGTTGCAGTCATTGCAGATAAACAGCAAGACTAGGGCTCTGCTCTTTCCTAGCCTTGCAAACAGGCACTCTGCTTTTTCTCACTCTCGTGCTTCGAACTGCGAGATTGAGACGTTGCGCTCCCTCTCCTCCAAGGAAGGGGCTAGGAAGGAATTGTCTTGCTGCTCCTCACTAGCCCTTGCAGTCATTGCAGATAAACAGCAAGACTGGGGCTCTGCTCTTTCCTAGCCTTGCAAACAGGCACTCTGCTTTTTCTCCCTCTCGCGCTCCGAACTGCGAGATTGAAACGTTGCACTCCCTCTCCTCCAAGGAAGGGGCTAGGAAGGAATTGTCTTGCTGCTCCTCACTAGCCCTTGCAGTCATTGCAGATAAACAGCAAGACTGGGGCTCTGCTCTTTCCTAGCCTTGCAAACAGGCACTCTGCTTTTTCTCCCTCTTGTGCTTCGAACTGCGGGATTGAAACGTTGCACTCCCTCTCCTCCAAGGAAGGGGCTAGGAAGGAATTGTCTTGCTGGTCCTCACTAGCCCTTGCAGTCATTGCAGATAAACAGCAAGACTGGGGCTCTGCTCTTTCCTAGCCTTGCAAACAGGCACTCTGCTTTTTCTCCCTCTCGCGCTCCGAACTGCGAGATTGAAACGTTGCACTCCCTCTCCTCCAAGGAAGGGGCTAGGAAGGAATTGTCTTGCTGGTCCTCACTAGCCCTTGCAGTCATTGCAGATAAACAGCAAGACTGGGGCTCTGCTCTTTCCTAGCCTTGCAAACAGGCAGTCTGCTTTTCCTCACTCTTGTGCTTCGAACTGCGAGATTGAAACGTTGCACTCCCTCTCCTCCAAGAAAGGGGCTAGGAAGGAATTGTCTTGCTGCTCCTCACTAGCCCTTGCAGTCATTGCAGATAAACAGCAAGACTGGGGCTCTGCTCTTTCCTAGCCTTGCAAACAGGCACTCTGCTTTTTCTCCCTCTCGCGCTCCGAACTGCGAGATTGAAACGTTGCACTCTCTCTCCTCCAAGGAAGGGGCTAGGAAGGAATTGTCTTGCTGCTCCTCACTAGCCCTTGCAGTCATTGCAGATAAACAGCAAGACTGGGGATCTGCTCTTTCCTAGCCTTGCAAACAGGCACTCTGCTTTTTCTCACTCTTGTGCTTCGAACTGCGAGATTGAGACGTTGCGCTCCCTCTCCTCCAAGGAAGGGGCTAGGAAGGAATTGTCTTGCTGGTCCTCACTAGCCCTTGCAGTCATTGCAGATAAACAGCAAGACTGGGGCTCTGCTCTTTCCTAGCCTTGCAAACAGGCACTCTGCTTTTTCTCCCTCTCGCGGTCCGAACTGCGAGATT